>NC_090444.1:1018619285-1018926951 GCF_031143425.1 Pleurodeles waltl | reverse complement strand
CGTCATTTTTGAGCGTGGACACCTTCCTTGCGTTAATGATATGCAAGGTAGGCGTTCCCGTCTAAAAAATGACTCTGAGGCATGTGCGCCGTATTTATACTCCCGGGGAAAAATGACGCCCGGGAGTGGGCGGGTCAAAAAAAATGACGTCCAGCCGCTTTAGCGTCATTTTTTAGCGCCTGGTCAGGGCAGGCGTTAAGGGACCTGTGGGCTGGGAAGGAGCCTAGAGGCGCCCTCCCATGCCCCCAGGGACACCCCCTGCCACCCTTGCCCACCCCAGGAGGACGCCCAAGGATGAAGGGACCCATCCCAGGGAACTTAAGGTAAGTTCAGGTAAGTTTTTATTTTTTTATTTTTTGTGGCATAGGGGGGCCTGATTTGTGCCCCCCTACATGCCACTATGCCCAATGACCATGCCCAGGGGACAGAAGTCCCCTGGGCATGGCCATTGGGCAAGGGGGCATGACTCCTGTCTTTGCTAAGACAGGAGTCATGTCAATGGAGGGTGGGAGCCAAAAGAAATGGCGCTAATCGGGTTGAGGCAGATTTTTTGCCTCAGACCGACTTGCCCCATTTTTTGACGCCCAAGCTCCATTTTCCCCTACGCCGGCGCTGCCTGGTGTGGGTCATTTTTTTTGACGCACACCAGTCAGCTCCGCCGGCTAACGTCATTCCATAAATAAGGCTTTGTTGCTTTGGAATGGCGTTAGCCGGCGTTACATTTTTTGACGCACAACTGCGTTGGAACAGTTGTGCGCCAAAAAGTATAAATACGGCCCCAGGTGCCTTTTTCCATGGTGGAAATTTGCCCACAGGTCCTCTAACGCCTGCCCTGACCCAGGCTTTAAAAAATGGGGCAAAGCAAGCTTTGCACCATTTTTTGACCCCTCCTCCCTCCCTTGCACCATTTTTACATGGGAGTATAAATATACAATAAGGCCATAGAGTCATTTTGTGCATGGGAACGTCTACCTTGCATCTCATTAAGGCAAGGTAGGTTTCAACTTTCAAAAAATGATTTTAACTACATAAATTTGGCGCTAGACGGGTCTAGCACCAAAGTATAAATTTTGGAGTTAGTTTTGCACCGAATTAGAGTAAAAAAAAAAATGACGCTAATTCAGTGCAAACAGACTATAAATATGCCCCTTAGCGTCAAACAATTACGCTAATCTGGTTAGAGTAATTTATTTTTACTCTAACCTGCCTAACGTTCTTTTTACTTTACGCTAGCCTACTCTTTGCACCGGCTTGCACCATTCCATAAATATGGTGCCCAGTTGGTGCTAAAAAATGGTGCAAGCTGGTGCAAAACGTTTTAGTGCCAAACTGCGTTAGTGCAGTTTTGCTCCAAAAAGTATAAATAAGGCCCTGAGTGCACCTGATGTGGGTTACAAGGATATGTTTGAAAGTAGGTTGTGGCTTAAAGCCAAAACCTGTCCTAAAAAATGGTGAGACAGGCCAAAGCTGCTGTTGACAATACATTAACCAACAGTGAATATCTGGATATGTACTCATGTTAAATAGTAATTTAGTGGTACTATAGACAAGGTATGTAAGTTGATCATGTTTATTTACAGAACTTTTCTTCATATTTGCAGGTTTTGCAGATTATTGAGTAATGCAAAAGGTATGGATGTCCCACTTAGAGGTGGTTTATCTCAAACTTATGTTGTACACATTGCTCCTAGGTTATTATGCCCTCCTCAGAAATGTGTGTAGTGTGTTTTATTAAACTACTGGTCATTGTCTACCCGGCCTGACAGAAGGTGTTTTTACAGTGACAAAAGTATGAGAGTCAACCTCTTTACCCAAAATTGTTAGTCATGTGAAGTCTTTTAGAGGGCGATCCCATTAACTGTTTTAGTGTGTGTGTCGGCCAATGGGGGGAGGATGTCCCCTTTCCAATGATATGCCTTCCCAGTGGATCCCTGGCTGGGGATTGCCATAGCAGGGTGATCCTCCAGCAAGGATCCACCAAATAGACACCAAGAATTTTGAGGGAGTGGCCCCTTGGGCAAGGGCTTGTGTTCCACCATACCCATAGCAACTCATTCTTTCTGTCCCCAGGGGGCAGATGGAGATAACTATCCAGCTATGCTCTCTGAGAGGGGCAGAAAGCTCACTAGACACCAAGGTTGATTTGTTTAAATAATTATGGGGTAGGGGATGTGCATTATGGGGATGGCCATGTCCCCACCCCAAAAAACTATTGGGACAGCATTTCTGCTCCCTACCTGGAGGACAGATAGGGGTCAACCCTAAATCTGCCACACCCGGAGGGGACAGAAAGCCCACTAGATAGTAGGGATTTTTTCCATATATAAAAAAAACATAATGGGGGTGGGGACTGTTCACCATGGGCATGGCCAGAAAGACAGTCTTTCTGCCCCCCCCCCCCCTTGGGGTGGATGGGGGCAATTATGCCTGATCTGTCCCCCGGGTGGGGGAGGAGGAACAGAATGCACACTAGACACCATGTTCAATTTCTTTAAGTAATTATGGGGTGGGGTCTGCCCATTATGGCCATGGCCATGCCCCACACTCAAACATACTATTGGAACAGTCTTTCTGTGCCCCTGGAGAGCAGATGGGGTCATTATCCCAATATGGCCACCGGGGAGCAGAAAGCCATCTAGACGCCAGGATTTAAAAACCCCACTAGGCCAGGGCCAATTTTTAAAAGAACTATAGAGGTGGAGGCTCTCCACTATGGGCATGGCCATGCCCCACCCCAAAAACTATGGTGACAGTCTTTCTGTCCCCCCAGAAGGCAGATGGAGGTGATCACCCCTATCTGCCCCAAATTGAGGAGAAAGCCCACTAGACACCAGGAACTACATTTTTGCAGTATTTATTTGGCAAAGAACATAGGCATGAGCCCATGATCTCCCCCACCTCATGGCCCAATAGAATTTCTGCCTCCTGGGGGGTGGATTGGGTATTCACCCTTTAACTGTCACCAGGGCAGAAAGCTCACTAAATACCAGGCTGTTCACGAAGGAGCCAAAACAAACAAAAGGATGGTCCTGCCTAACCTGGCATTGAGCCATATCAGCTCCCCAGAAGGGGCAATGGAGTCTTTCTGTGCCCCTTGGTACAGGTAGAATGTTTTCCCAACTGGGGAGATTGCCCAAAATATGCCCCAGGGCAAAGTAGAAAGTTCACCTGATACCGTTTTTTTTTTCTTTTGTGGCAAAAGAAAGTGGTGTGGGTGTGGCACCCTGACATTAGCCACAGCCCCACCTCCTAAAAAGGAACAAATCAGTCTTTTTGCTCCCCCAGCGAGCCAGGAGGTTTGCCCCAATTAGGCCCTGGGGCCAGAAAGCCAACTGCATGGCAGGAATATATTTTTTTGTGAAATAATTGAGTGGGTCTAGCCATCCTAACATCTACCCCACCTTCACCCCTAAACACTCAACAGTCTTTTTGCTCCCCTGCAGACTAAGAAATCCCATCTCTGTGGCAAACAACAGGACATTTGAATCCTTTGGGAGTTGTTTTTACATATGAGCCAAGAGAGTGTGGCTAACTCCCAATATTGTCAAACTTGCAATGATGAATGACTGTACTTGTTGGGCTTGGGTAGGATGTCATCTGGGTTAGCCTACCAGACTGAGACAGTTCTGAAAACTATACACCCGGAGAAGTCCAGAGTGGTGTGCTTTGCATGTGCTCCTCAGTATTTTCTTACCCACAGTGCCCAGCAAACCACAAACTTTGACTAAAAACGCACACTTTCCTCACATGACTGTGAGAAAAGCACCTGGATTCTTTCAGGAGCTACAATTTTCCTACCACCCAACATTCCCCCAAGTTTTCACGTAACAATGCTACCTTACTTGTGTGGAGGATTTGGGACTGTACTTGGCCACCATCCATGAAAACCTGCAAACCACAAATATTTTTAAAAAATAGGCAACTAGGGGATTCCATGGTGGAATGGCTTGCATGGATCTCATGAGACTTTCTTGCCCACAGAGCTCCACAATCTTCAAACAATGCCTAAAATCATGTTTTCCTTAAATTTCTGTGATGGAAGGTTCCATAACACCCAGGAATCCACAAAAATTCTACCACCCAGCGTTACCCCACTTATGCGGATAAAAAGGCTTCACCAGTTGTGTGGCTGGGACTAATGCCCACAACAGGAATGGATCAAACAGAGGTCAAGGGGAGTCCCTCCCAAGGGTTCCCTTGACCTTGGTTTGATCTGTTCCTCTTCATGTTCAGTAAACAATAACTTGTGATTTTCAGTGTTTCTCTGCTTCTTAAACATTAGTTTTATATCAGTTCAACAATGCTGTTGGTACACAAAACATTGGACAAGTATATAGTCCAATTCAGTTGTGATTATTACGTTTATCAGTGCTATTTATTAAACAGGTTGTGTAGTCCTCAAGGTATCGTGTTCTATTAGAACATGAGTAGAACAGAAAAATCAGAAGCATGTATTTAATGTTTATCTCTTATTTGCATATGCCTGAGGCTTTCTGAAGGCTTTCATCATGTACCAAGCCAAACCTAAATCACTAGTCATTAACAGAATAACAATCTGAAGCAATCGTAATGTCAGGAAGCCCACTCTCTATATCATTTGACTGACAAACAGACTACCCCCATATTAAGGTCCAGACAGCACTAAAACTCTGACCTGCCACCTTCCTGAAACGATAGAGCTACTGCCTTTGAGACCTGCACTTGAGTGGTAAAAGGTGAAGTTGAAGAGCATTTTGGGTCTGAAAGTACTGCACAGGCTGGAAGTGGGAAATATAGTATTGGGGCAAGACAAGGGAACTTTTATGGTCTGCAACACAAAAGAATGATGGACGGAGTGCTGAACAATGCAAACACTCACCCCAGTCAGAGATCTGGGTTTAATCCATCATTCTTTTGTTCACCATAAAATCCCGGTTTAGACACAGCCATAAGCAAATCAGTCTCAACCATGTTCCTCATGGGAACAGTCAAGCCCGAACTGGCAAGCCAGGTCCTCCCGAGACCAGAAAAAAACCATCTTGGGACCGGTTTCAGGATATCCCCCCTTCATCCGACAGCCTAGCTTAAATCCAGTGGCACAGTGAGCATGGGACCCATGTCTGGGCACACACTTCCCACTTAGGGCAATTTTAGCAACACAAAAGGATAATAAACGAAGTGCTGAACAATGAAAACACTCACCCGAAGTCACAGATCTGGGTTGAATCCATCATTCTTTTGCTCACCATGCCACCCCAGTTTAGACCCAGCCATATGCAAATCAGTCTTGACCATGTTCCTCTTGGGAACAGCCCAGCCTGAACTGCCAAGCCAGGTTTTCCCTGGACCAGAAACAAGCATCCTGGGACCGGTTTCAGGGTATCACCCTGCATCAGCTAGGCTAGCTTGAATCCAGTAACACAGTGAGCACAGAACCCATATCTGGGCATATCCTTCCCCCTTAGGAAAAATGTAGCAACACAAAAGAATGGTGGACAGAGTGCCAAACAATTCAAACACTCAACCCCAGTCACTGATGTGGGTTTAACCCATCATTGGTTTGCTTACCATGCCACCCCAGTTTAGACACAGCCATATGCAAATCAGTCTTGACCATGTTCCTCATGGGAACAGTCCAGCCCAAACTACCAAGCCAAGGTCTCTCTGGACCAGAAACAATCATCCTGAAACCCGTTTCAGAATATCATCTTTCATCAGCCAAGCTACCTTGAGTCCTGTGGCACAGTGAGCACGGGACCCACGTCTGGCATACCCTCCCCACCTAGGGCAGCTTTAGCAACACAAAAGAATGATGGACGGAGTTCTGAGCAATGCAAACACTCACCCCCAGTCACAGATCTGAGTTTAATCCATCGTTTTGAATTCACCATGCCACCATAGTTTATAGCTATCCATATGCAAATCAGTCTTGACCATGGTCCTCCTGGGAACAGTCCAGCCTGAACTGCCAAGCCAGGTCCTCCCAAATCTGTGACTGGGGGTGAGTGTTTGAAAAGTTTTAACACTCCGTCCATCATTTTATTTTGTGATATTGTTTTGTTCACCCTAAGTGGCTAGGATATGCCCAGATGTGGGTCCCTTGCTTGCTGCGCCACTGGATTCAAACTAGTCTGGCTGATGAAGGGTGATATCCTGAAACCACTCCCAGAATGCTTGAATACTGTCCAGGGAGGAAATGGCTTGGTAATTCAGGCTAGACTGCTCCCCTAGGGAGCGACCGTAGGGAGCAGGGTCAAGACTGATTTGCATAAATTTAGGATTGGGCTGGGGTGATGTGACAAGCAAAATAACGATGGGTTAAACCCAGATCTGTGATTGGAGGTGTGTATTGAAAAGTTTAAACTCTCCGTTCATCATTTTATTTTGTGGTATTGCTTGATACACCCTAAGCAGCAAGGGTATGCCCAGACGTGGGTCCCTTGCTTGCTGACCCTCTGGATTCAAGCTATCCTAGCTGATGAAGGATGATACTCTGATAACGGTCCGAGGATACTTGAATTCTGTCTACGAAGGATCTGGTTAGGCTGTTTAGGCTGGACTGCAGCCATAGGAAGCAGGGTCAAAGCTAATTTGCATATAGTTGGGACCGAACTAGGGTGACATGGCAAGCAAAATAAAGATGGATTAATCCCAGATCTGGGAGTGAGTGTTTGTGCATCATTTTATTTTGTGATATTGCCTTGTGTGCCCTAGGTGGCTAGGGTATGTCCAGACATAGGTCCCTTGCTTGCTTCACCACTGAATTCAAACTAGCCTGGCTGATGAAGGATGATTCTCTGAAACTGGTCCCAGAACGCTTGAATCCTGTCCGGGAAGGACTTGGCTTGGTAGTTTGGGCCGGACTGCTCCCATAGGGAGCAGGGTCAAGACTGATTTGCATATAGTTGGGTCCAAACTGGGATGACGTGGCAAGCAATGTTACAATGGGTGAAACCAAGATCTGTGACTGGGGGTGAGTGTTTGAAAAGTTTCCACACTCCGTCCATCATTTTATTTTGTGATATTGCTTTGTGCACCCTAAGTGGTTACGGTATGCCCAGGCGTAGGTCCCTTGCTTGCTTACCACTGGATTCAAGCTAGCCTGGCTGATAAAGGGTGATACTCTGAAACCGGTCCTAGGATACTTGAATTCTGTCCAGGGAGGACATGGCTTGGCAGTTGGGCTGGACTGCTCCCATAGGGAGCGGGGTCAAGACTGATTTGCATATACTAGGGTCTGACCTGGGGTGATGTGGCAAGCAAAATAAAGATGGATTAAACCCAGATCTGTGACTGGTGGTGAGTGTTTGAAAAGTTTCAACACTCCGTCCATCATTTTATGTTGTGATACTATTAACTTTTATGGTCTATCAACTTGACCTCTAAATCCCAATGAGTGCTGTAATGCTGGATCTAGGGGTGCTCGAGTTGCTGAGGTGCTCCTTGATATCTGGATGAAAGACCAACAGCAATGTAGGACATTACCACGTCTTTTGAAATGTTTGTTTTGCAATATTTCAATCGAAAAAAAAGCTACACCCAAAATATGTGTACACTTACAAGAATAGATTTTATCATTTCTTCACGAATAGGCCTGTAACATAAAATGATCTTTTATTATATTTCATTCGGCTTTCCATTGTGGAACTGGCATGAATGAATGACTAAATAATATTTTCTAAAGCATACAGATGCTCAAAACTAGGGTTCCGAGTGCTAAAATCAGTAGCAGAAGGATGGACTGAATAAAAGGATCACTGGAGAGAAAAGAGTCAGGTTTTGATGAATTTATTGAAAGAGGTCTCAGATGTGGCAGAGCGAATGTGCAATGGCAAGGTATTCCAGTGTTTTACCCCAGTGTATGTGAAGGACACACCAGAGATGTGAGACCTGCAGGACCCGGGGGCGATGAAAAGTGTGTGCCCTAACAACTTGAGGGCACAGGCTGGGATTTACTAAACTAGAAAATTCTGGATTAATCTCAGGCATTTGCCCATGCCTGCCTCTGCGTGATGGTAAGTGCTTTGAAATTATTTCTTTGTAGATGGGCAACCAATCTAGGGTATTCAGAGATGGAGAAACCAAATGACGTCTGTTAATTTGGAGAGAATGAGTCAGACAACTGGGCAACCAGCAACAGAAAGTTACCACAATCTCAACTAGAGATTATTGACACGCAGACAACAATTTTGCGAGTGACTGCAGGAATGAAATTAAAGATTTTCTTTTAAGCGTTGAGTAGGTAGAAACATGTAACTGAACAGACTTATCTGTGAAGCAAAGGTAATCTCCCCTAATGTCCAGGTTTCCAACTGACAATGAAGGGTTGAGGATAGTCTAGAGATTTTGTCATGCCACCAGGAAGGGGACCAATTTAAAGTAGACAACCCAAGTAGAATAATTTCTGTCTTGTCTGAGTTAAACCTAAGACAGCCAAGGCCCTGATTTATACTTTTTGGTGCAAAACTGCACCAATGCAGTTTTGCACCAAAACGTTTAGCACCAGATTGCACCATTTCTGAGCACCAGTCGGGCACTATATTCATGGAATGGTGCAGGCCGGTGCAAAGGGTAGGCTAGCGTAAAAAATGGCGTTAGCTGGGCGGGGCTTGCGGTATGGAAGAAGTGGGTTTTGCACCTAAAAATGACGTTAAGCAGGTTAGAGTAAAGAAAATGACTCTAACCAGCCTAGCATCGTTTTCTGACACAAAACCATCCATACCACATGACTCCTGTCTTAGAAAAGACAGAAGTCATGCCCACCACTCCAATGGCCAGCACTGGGGACCAGGGTCCCCTGGGCATGGCCATTGCACCCAGTGCCATGTAGGGAGGCCCAGTTCAGGGCCCCCAATGACATTTAAAAAAAAATACTTACCTGTACTTACCTATACTTACCTGGGATGGGGTCCGCCATCCTCCGCTGTCCCTCTGGTGTAGGTGGGGGTGTTCCTGGGGCCCGGGGAGAGCACCTGTGGCCTTATTCCATGGTGTTCCACCATGGAAATAGGCCCACAGGCCCCCTAACGCTTGCCCTGACTCAGGCGTTAAATAATGGTGCAAAGGAAGCTTTGCGACATTATTTGACCCCTCCTCCCCACGTGAGTGATTTTAGCATGGGGGATAAATATGGCGCTAGGCCATAGAGTAATTTTTTGCACAGGAACGCCTACTTTGCATCTCATTGATGCAAAGTAGGTTTCCACGTCCAAAAAATGACTTTAACACCATAACTTTGGCACTAGACGGGTCTAGCGCCAAAGTATAAATATGCACTGAATTTGCATAAAAAAATACGCAAATTTGGTGCAAAACCAGTATTAATATGCCCCCAAGTGCCATCCATTTTGTCACCACTGAGAAACAATTTTGAAGTGATATTGCAATGTGGTGTCCTTTTCAGAAACGGTAATCAATCATTTATCTTCTGTTTAAGATAGAATTTGAATGCCAAAAGACTACAAATTTGCAAGAGGTGCCATATGCATATTAAAGAGCTTTGTGAGAAAGTCGAAACCTGAGGCATTACATGTAGAAAATCTAAGCTGGCTGACTGAAAAGTAGGTACAGAGACCTTCTGTTAATGACTGGTTAGGAATTTACTGGTACTTCCTCTTTGCTTGAAGTATTCCTCTAGTTGACACATTGTTAAATCTGGCAACAACTGAATAAACTCATCCAGCTACAATAACTGAGAAGATATTTATTGCTGCTCACCTGCTGATTAGGAGAGAACGTAGGGTCCTGTAGTTCTACATTTAAGTAGCCCACATGCTCTATTATGCATAGGGTGACTAGAATGAGGTGCTTATCACACATTTGTTTGCTAAAACAAAAGTGATTGCTTCCAATCTGAAATTGGTAAGGACATTTAGCAAAACTATTTTAAACATTTAGACCTACACAGTGTCCTGGGCATAGCCAGCTACCATCTGTAGCTATGGTTCGATAAAGCATGCCTGGTGAGGCCTTTTCTTGGTGGAGAGTCAACATAGCCACCAATGTGTACATTACAGACTTAAAAGTTACAGTGGAAGGCAGCAAAGGAAGAGAAGGCTAGGACATGCTAATGTCTGAGGCAATCAATTCAAAAGTGATTTCCTTCTGCCTTGAAAGATGTGTAAAAGATTGAGTCAAACATATTTTTCTCGGGCAGTAGTCTCTTGTCTGGAATGCCTGCCATGGACCTCTGAGAATCAATGGACATCTCTTCATGTTCCTCAAAGGACTTAGCTCTCCTTTTTTCCAAATATTCAGTTACAAGTAAGTTTCCCAACTCTTTATGAGTTTTGTCAATCACTGTCATTTATAGAGCTCTTTGCCATTCCTCATACTCACCTAGATAGGGCACTTAAAACGAACCAGTTTCTGACTAACTTTTCTTTGATTCGTGCATGTCAAGGCTTCATTATCAGTACCTCCAAGCACTCCCATAAAAGTATAGGAAGACCATCACCTTTGTCTCTACTTGACGGTTAGTGACACTTCCAAGATCTTCATTTGGTTTGGGTGCCAATACTATAAGGGCTTCACCTTGCATTACTAATGGGTCTTCCAATTCAGCTCCCGATGTTGACTCTTGTACGCCAGTTTGCAGCACTATATCAAGGAAATTACTGTCCTGGAATGTGGCTGGCATCAAGAGCAAATTATCTAATCCGGACTGGGGGGCTTATGTTGAATCTTTTTCCATATGTATGTTTCAGGAAACTTGGTCTACGGACTGTGTGTACAGGCAAGGCTATTGTTGTTTTCCTAAAAAGGCGACTCAGTCCTCTAGGGGAAGGGCGATTGGGGGTCTATGCACTTGGGTCAAGCTGACTGAGGTGGGCAGGGTAAAGAAAATCGCTGTCGACTCTTGTGACATTCTTGCAATAGCAATATGGCCTATCACAGGTAATCCGGTGTTATGTATTAATATTTATAATAGGCCAGGCCCTTCTAACCATCAGTCTGATACTATTCATCTGTTGTACAATCTTTTATCTGACCTTTATTTCAAATACTGTGTTATCATTGCAGGTGATTTTAATGCCCAAATTGAATTTGATTCAGCTTTTGCCGAGTCTACCCAGGCTGAAGATGAAGTATAGAATCTCCCCCCGCTTTTTACCCAACCAGTGTCATGTACTCCTTCCCCTAGGGCGTTGCAGATAATAGACCTTGTAGTAACATATGGCCTTCGTTTTGGAAATGGTCGATTTTCAAATGACAATCTTGTCAGACCCACCTTCTACAGAGGCCACTATAGCAGTACTCTGGATTATGTTATTTTTGATCTGCGAGTCTGGCATTTTATAATCAATGTAGAGGTGGGTTCTCGGTGCACTAGTGACCATGCCCCTTTACAAATCGAATATAATGCAACTCTTTTTTTAGGGCTCACTCCACCTCATGTTTCAGATGCTCCCAATGACTGACTAGAATTAACCAGCAATAGGCGCGTTGTGAGATGGTCTTCGTTTTCGAAATCTAATCTGCTTAATGACAAGCTTCGTGATTTAGTTTCCTGCCACCAGCTCTTTGATGACTTTACTGTCCTATCTCCCTCAGAAGTTATGTCCTCTCATGTGGCTCTTTTTGTGGATCTTAAGGAGCTTTTTACTAAACCTCCCCCAACCCAAAACAATTCTTCTTTGCCTAATGGTAAGTGGTTTGATAAGGAGTGTCGGGAGGCTAAGAGCCTTTTGTCCAAAGCTTTAAAGCTAAAGAGCCGGGATGCCATTACACATGCGAGAAGAAACTATGGTTTCACCTGCAAGTCATCTAACTTAAATATGAGGGAAAATTATGGGAGTGTCTGGTGGAGGCGGCTAGTGCCCGTGATTCCAAACTTTTCTGGACTTTGGTCTCACGTAGAGACCCCACCCTTTCACCTATTCCCGAATGCCACATTGATGCAGAAACTTGGCTCTCCCATTTTCGGGAACTCTATGGGTCCTGCCCCGATTTGAATAACACTCCTACTGATTCTTTATTGTGCCTCCCCCTGTGCCGCCCTTTACCCTAAAGGAAACAGAGCAGGCAATTCGTGCTCAAAGAACAGGAAAGGCTCCTGGCTCAGACAGTGTTCCATCGGACTTGTATAAATCAGACTTATCTGTTTGGACCCGGTACATTAATAGGTTATTGAATATTGTTCTGACAACTCGATCTTATCCAGACTCGTGGAAGGTGGCTATTATTGTCCCCATACACAAAAAAGGAGATAAGAGTTCTCCTGGGGACTATAGACCGATTAGTCTATTAGACAACTTGCCAAAAATATTCTATTTCCAGTTGTTATCCAGATTAAAATACTGGATAACAAAAATCTGGTTTTAAGCCATCTCCAGGCTGGATTTCGGGACAAGGTTAGTTCCATTGATCAGGTCTTCTGATTTACTACCATCAAGTGGAAGACCGTAGACGCAGACAAAGGCCATTTATTTGTGGCCTTTGTTGATTTGAAATCTGCATTTGACCTTGTCCCGCGTGTCAAGCTTTGGGAGGTCCTGAGCAATATTGGAGTTCCGAGTTCTCTGATTAACATTATCAAAGATCTTTATTCTGATAACTATGCCAGAGTTCGCTGGGGTTCGGCTGGCGACCTGACCCCAGCTTTTTCGACAACACGAGGTGTGAGGCAGGGGTGCGTTCTTGCACCTACCCTATTCTTATTGTTTATTAATACATGTATCCCATACCTCTTAGATTGTTATGGCGATGCCCCGAATTTGCGTGGGCAGAAGTTCCCCTGTCTTCTGTTTGCAGATGACACCCTGTTACTCTCACAAACGGCCATGGGCCTTTCCAGATTGCTCTCCCGATTTCTGGAGTTTTGCAAGGATCATGGGTTGGAAATCAACTCAGCAAAAACTAAATACATGGTCTTTGGGGACAATAGGTGCAAAATGAAGAGGCTGGTCTACCTAGATGGCGTTCCTTTGGAAAGAGTGGGCACTTTCGACTATTTAGGTATCAAATTGGAAGACTCACACCTTTGGCATGCACGCCGCCAGAAATCTTTATTGTGCCTGAAGCAAAGGGCGGTTGGCATCATAAGATTTGCTTCTAGATCTCCCAAATTTGCGATGTCTCCCGCCCTCGAAATATAAAAATCTCAAGCCCGGGGGGGGGCCCAATATGGTGCCGAACTTTGGGGCCATTGCAACCTGGTGGATTTGGCAAGGGCGGAAAATCAATTTTTGAAACTGCTGTTAAAAGTTCCCTCTAGTACTCCATCTCTGCCCATCCGTATGGATTTAAATCTTTTTTCTATCTCACAGATTGCCGCCTTAAGGCCCTTGCTATATTGGATCCGGCTTTGGTCAACTGACGCCCTTTCTCCATTTCGCTGTGGGCTTCTCAAACTGGTGGGCAGCAACATTATCAGCAAAACTAAATGGTGTGCTTATGTCAAAGAGTCCTTAATCCATCTAGGTCTAGGGTCCTATTGGTTGGACCCATTTTCCATTCCTAAAAATGCTGTGCAGTTACTGAAGGATGCTTTTTGGCATAACGTTCAGATTGTGCAATTTACTAAGATTGTCCCGCTGTCTATGTCTGATAGTTATTTATCAATCAAATGCCACTATGAATTTGAGCCTTTCATGGATTTAGCACTATCCCCATTTGCGCGAGCTCTTTTTGTTAGATTCAGAATAGGGTCCCTCCCTCTGTGCTCCTTAACATACAAATGGCTTTGTCCCACTAATAGATCCAAGCTTTGTCCGATGGGTTGTCAACGTGAATACTCTATTTCACATGTTCTCTTTTATTGCTATGCATATCATAAACAAAGAGCCTTTTGGATCATTCCGCTTTGCAAATCTATAGGCGCCAGGTCCTATCTTCATGTTGAGAGAATTTTAAAATTTGATTAATCTGTCCAGGTATTTTTACCAGTGTCAAAATTTCTCGAATCAATCTGGCGCCTTAGATAAGCAATTCTAAAGAATAAGACTGGGTAGCCAATTTTTAGATCTATGTATGTATATTTATTGAATTTTGATCTCTGATTTTAGTATTTAATTTTTTGTACAAAGACATTGTCCTATTGTATTATCGAACATATATGGGCACAGGGAATAGGGTCCTTGTTGAGTGGAACATTCCATTTTAAGGAGATATATATTTTGATTATTCTGTTTGGATTTTAACTTCCTTTTATCTTTTTAAATTCTTTATTGTGCTTATATTTTTAGTGTTCTACCAACCTTAAAAATCAAAAAAAAAATTGATGTTTGTACTGTACTTTTATGGTATGTTTTTACTTACCGAAATAAAGTTAAATGATGATGATAGTGGCAGCTGTCACTGAACGGGGTTCAAAAAATGATAATAAATAAAAAAAACACGTACTGGCTCCTTGGAGAGACGCATTTGTCTCTCCTCCGTCCTCTTCCCGGCAACACACAGACTCCCAGCCAATCATGACGCTGCTGTCACCAGCAAGACAGCAGCGTTATGATTGGTGTGAGAGGTCTGGTTCGGGGCTCACACAGGGATTAAAGGCCTGTGCACATTTTCCTCCCAGTTGTGCAATACAGCTTGGTGGAGAAATGCAAAGTGTGCGTGTCGGTTTGGCTGGCCCAAAATGGCTGGTCAAATAGACATGCGCACTTATGGTGCACAAACCCCCTCCACCAGCCCTCCTCTGGCCCCCTCCAGCCCAGTCCCGCCCTAACCTGGCTCACAGGAAAAATAAAATGATAATAACATTTCGTTATTATCATTTTATTTTGTCTTTACTGAATGTAGTGGGATGACGCTCCTTCGCCTTAGTGGAGGTGAGGAGCCACTGTGGCTACTTGACCTCACCAGTGACTTCATCTGATTCACTTGTACCTTTTGCCCCTTGCACCAAGAACTATTTCTATCTGCATGTGACGATTTAGAAAAACTCAAAATACATCAAAAAATAAATGAAAATAAATAAGTTGCTGAGGAAATTGCAGACCTATCAGTCTAAGCAATACCTCTGCAAAGAAGATCACTTACTTAAACAGCGATTTGGATACAAGCACAGATTAGGAGTTTAATGTCATGCCTATTCCGTGGTTCGGTCAATTAAGCCACACTCAGCAATAATCAAGATAGTATCACAAACAGAGCTTGCAGCTCAAAAACAATGTCTTTGGATGATGCCTGTGTAGGTCGGTGTATTATGAAGAGGAGGGCTTGAGTTATGCTGGGTATTTTCACAAACTATCTCTGGGTCAGTGATTGGGTGTTATCAAACTGAAGCTCAATATGAAATTATCAGGGAGCGACTCTGGGTGAGTCTGTGAGTTGTCCATAACACAACTCTGAATGAAATATGTTTTTTTTATCAGTAATTTATTAATGCTGTTATTGTTAGCATCGCAGATCTAAGTTAGTCAGTTTCTTTTAAATGGATATGTGAGGGAAACAATAATTTAGATAGAGTGGGCTCTGAGTAAATCTGGATAGTTTAAAAAAAGATTTCCTGTGTGGTTTTCAGTTTGATTGAAATCCTTGTTCCTTGGTATTATCAGAAAGAATTTTGAGTGAGTCTACATATTTTCAAAAACAGACCTGTTGTTGGATTATTATCAGTAGCAGAGCTCTCGATGAATGAATCCCATTTTTATTTTGAGCAGAGTTCTGCCTACTTTTTCAGGAGTGAGGACTGCGAATATTTGGGTATTAGCAAAGGTAGAGCACTGTGTTAGTTTGTTTTCGTAGCAACCATTGTATGGTATTATCTCTAAGTGATTCTGTATGTTTAAAGCAGAGGCATATGCAGGTCTGTGTGTTAAGGCAAATCCTCTTAGTTACACTATGCATTATTAAGTGCAGAGCTCTAAAAACACTGGTTTATATAAACATCAAACCCATTGTCATATATCAGAGAGTACAACAGCACATTACATGCTAATGGCACAGAACCTTGCTGAATCTGATCATTTTGACTGATCCTATATGAGTATGGGGAAGGAAACATTTTAAAATATTACCAATTGAACATCAAATGCCAGTTTTCAATGCTATTCTACAGGCCTACCTGTAAGCAAGATGACTGTTTTGATTATGATGGAATCCCTCGGGTAAAGCTGTCTTATTTCTGTAGATAACAATGACGGTGAATATATTCCAATGGCATACGTAGCCAAATTTAATATACTGTAACACAAACTTCTTTGACCTTGGCCTATGGTTGATACTCTGAGGCTATTTATTCCATGGCACAATATTCTGAGAGGCATTATTTCCTTTCCGAGCCTTCTATGGTATGCTTTTAACGGGAGCATAGTAATCCAGCTGGTTACTAGTTTTCCTTGCATAATATGTTGCATAGGTATTAGATTTGTTTTTTGCTAAATTTTCAGTTCAGCAAAATTTCTCCTATTGCACAAGAGTATCTTGTTCTGCATCAATGCTTTCATAATGTCTGTAGTGGGCACACTTAGGCCCATATTTATACTTTTTGATGCAAAACTGCGCCGGCGCTGTTTTGTGTAAAAAATGTTACCGCCGGCTAACGCCATTTTGGTGCGCCTTGCGGGCGTCATATTTATACTTTGACGCATGGCGGCGCAAACCACAGGTGGGAGTCATTATTTTTGACGCACACCGCAGCGTCAAGTCAGAAAGCAAAATGACGTTAACGTGGCGGAAATGAATGTGGGTCGGTTTACGACCCCGCAAACCCGATATGCGCCGTTTTTTTGACGCAATAGTATAAAAAAAACGCGAACACCGCCATTACACCAGAGGAGAGCCAAAATGGAT
Organism: Pleurodeles waltl; assembly: GCF_031143425.1. Lineage (NCBI taxonomy): Eukaryota > Metazoa > Chordata > Amphibia > Caudata > Salamandridae > Pleurodeles > Pleurodeles waltl. The sequence goes on along the minus strand of NC_090444.1, from coordinate 1,018,910,235 downwards.
CACAGATGCCACTACAGACCCCAGGAAGATGACAACAGACCAGGAACCAGCCAGGAGGACCCACACAAGAACCAGGACACTTTTAAGAAGAAAAGAAAGTGTCGCTTTAGTGCAGAGGAGCAGGAAATTATGGTTAAAGAGGTGATGGAACACCAGCACCAACTGTTTGTCACATCAAAGTTGCCAATCAGTAGGAGAGAGGCAATATGGCAACAAATTGTCGACAAGATTAACAGTGTGGCTGAAGTACGCAGAACAGTCATCGAGTGCAAGAAACGCTGGCATGACTGCAAGCGCAGGACCAAGGAAAAGATGGCCAGGAACAGGAAGGCAGCACTGCAGACTGGAGGTGGGAGTCCAGCACACCAGGAGGCCCTGGACCACATGGAGGAGATGGTCGCAGCCGTCATCCCTGAGGAGATCGTCACAGGGATTCAAGGACAGGACAGCGCAGACTACCAGGAGACAACGCACATTCAGGGTAAGTCACATGGGGAATTGAAATGCACTAATGTCAACAGGAACCGGGGGGGGATACCTACTACACATTGCATGTAAGTCATGATATACATGGAGTGGCATGTGTAAAGGGGCATGGCATGGGGGCATGGCCTGCACAGACAGAAGCTGGGGCACACCATTACACTACACCCACAACAGTCCCATGGGGGCATGCTGTCATGCCAACGATGGAGCAAAGGGAAAGCCACGCCAGGTGGGAAGGGCACAACGTCAAACTGACATCCCAGCACACGTCAGCCACAATACCCCCTACATTAACTAGGGCCCTATTAACAACCTCTAGCCATACCAACAACTGGAATGTAACTGCGACAACAGTTGCCACTACCTCCTCTGCTCTGTTTGCAGCTCAAGTAGCCAATGGCAGTAACCTCCCCATGGATCATACACACCTAAATTAGGGGGTGAGAATGACAACTTCAACAATCCACAGAAACAAGACAAAGGCCCCAGTACTCTCAAATGTCAATGTTCATAGTTGTCGCTAACATCAGCTAATGTAAACAACAATAGGAGCTACACAGCACTAAGGACACACCCATGCTGCATATTTCTGGGTCCATCCTGTGCCTGGGTAACAATGCAACATCCCAAATGTCATACTTCTCAGACAACAGCATTGAGGGGTTGGGGCACATGTAACTGGTCACTGAAATACACCTGCACAGTCAGAGGAGGAAATAGGACACTGATACAATTATCAGGGCAATCCAATGTAACCCACACATTCCTCAACATCAGCAGGACACATTACCAATGTCAACATCCATATCGGATCATAACATTGCCATGCATAGGATATGCCACATGTCAATTACATTTAAGTGGATGTGAAAGATCAGAGATGTGGGCAGGTCCAGATTGTTAAGTGTGCTGCCAGGGCCATCAGTACACCAACAGCCAGAGAAAGGTCTCACCATGAGAATGGATGTAGAGGGAGGTTTGAGTAGGAAAAGAAGGTGGCAATTCTCTATTTGGCATAAACCAACACCTAGAGGCAATGAGGCTGACAAGTCTGATAACTCAATAACATACATGTGACACACAGGTGGGCCATAGGCCTGGAAGAATGCCCATCTGAAGGACTGGAGAAATCAACACAAAACAAGATCACAAAGTGAATTCATCAAAAGGCAGGCACGTCACATCAAAAGTGCCACAACACAGACACACTAATTGTACCCTGTTTCATTGCAGAGGAAAATGGATCTCCTGTGGATATATCAGGGGACTGTAAGGCACGTGTTATGGGGTCCTATTAGTTAGGAGCACGAGTCCTCACACACCCAGTTGGGTGTCATGCTTCATCATCGGACAGGCTCCTCGTCAGACTGGCGCTGCAATGTCTGACGGGCACCACCCAACGGGGGGCTCTTTGCCAGAGATCTTTTCTCGATGATGCCACACTCACCCTAAGGAGATCAAGGGGAAGACACTGAGGAGGGTTGAAAAAAGAAACTAAAATTGGTTCAGAACCCTAGCTATATATTTCACTTTATTCGATTTGTATAGGGTGGAGACCAAGATTAAAATATTAGTTACGAGAGTTGGACAGAAATAATGACCAGCCACTCTCTGACTAACTGTCTTATTATGGGGGTCAAGAAACTACAAGACCCACCTCAACAATCGGGTCGACATGTTTCGCGTCTTAGCGGTCCACACGGATCCAATGACGCTTCCTCAGGACCTAGTATAAAGAAACTCCTCCTACTAAAAGCTGAGTAAGCTATTAACATATCAAATTTGACAGTCAAAAAACAGGTAAGTAACGTCAGTCACTTACATCAGTCCATTATGACCATTGGTTTGCTGCCTAATCGTCACCCTGAAAAATACCAGTACATCAATAATTAATTGACATTAAAAGCATAATGTGAGATAAACTGTGTGGTAAATGGTGAGAGTGTTGGTGATTGCAAACCCACACCATATCAAAACAATAAAGTTATATCTGCTTACCCTTCTAATTCAAGTAAGGGCTTCCTGGGATCACGCAAGCCTATAGCCAGGTTCATATAGCAAGCTAGTTGATAGTTGTTTGCAAAGAAAACGAAGTTATAAGGTAAATAACAGTGCTTGTAATAGTGTCATAAAATCACTCTGTTCCATCAGCTTTTCGACGAGTAAGGTGATTAACCCCATGGATAAATTACAGAAAGTCTTGCAGACGTTGTGCAACATGCCGTCTCAGTGCACTAAAACTCGTTCAAAATTAGAATCATGCACAGTAATAGCAGTAATACTTTCAATTTGAAGACCAACTCTTTCATCAAATCCGAGGGACGTCAATGGGTAGCACTTTCGCTCCCAGTCTAGCATGTCTCTACATGTATGATTTTGAAAAACGATTCATACTGCCTGACTCCAACCCCTACTTTGACAATATTAAAGTATGGTGCCGTTATATTGACGACATCCTGGTAATCTGGCAGGGCCCCATTGACGAGATAACAGCCTTCACCACTTGGGTCAATAATTTGGATCCTTTCTTGCACTTTACCTCTTCGGTCTCAACCACCACGATCCCCTTCTTGGATCTGATGATTAGCATTGAAGGAGGCATACTGAAGACTTGTACATATCACAAAACCACAGACCGTAACAGTTTGTTACTATATGACAGCTACCATCCCAAAGCACTTAGAGATAATTTACCCTATGGCCAGTTCTTACGGCTACGCCGCAATTGCAGCAACATCCGTTCTTTTGACATACAAGCTGTAGAATTAAAACACAAACTAGGTGACCGCCACTATCCTACTAGAGTGGTCAATACCGCTTATAAACGAGCCAAGTATAGTGACAGAGAGTCACTACTTCAGACGGCCCCTAGAGATCCGACAAGTAAATTAACATGTGTTACTACCTTCACACCATTGTCCAATACCATTAAGAAAATCATCAACAAAAGATGGGACATTCTCTGTAGTGGCGGGGAGAACTTCTCTAAGCCTTTATTTGCTTTCAAAAGGACTACTAACTTGAAAGATATCTTGATCCATACACGACCTAGACCCAGGTCACTACCAACCAGACAGGGGACCCTCTGGGACCTACCACCGGTTAGTGGTCATTACCCTTGTGGCAACTGCAATGTTTGTGCACTCACTAAGCGAATAGATGCCTTGGATCTAGCACCTATTGGTAATTGGCGATTACTCAAACATACCAACTGTAACACTAAGAATTGTGTGTACTTGATTACGTGCCCGTGTGGCTTACAATATGTAGGGATGACCACCAGAGCGGTCAAAACAAGAATCAATGAGCACCGTAGCAATATCCGCTGTGGTCGAACTTCGACGAAACTAAGTATTCATTTTATTGAAGCACAACATAACCCTGATGACATATGGTGGGTCGTACTACAAACATGCACCCAAAGTAGTACAGAATCCCTCTTTGAACTAGAGCAGCACTGGGTATTCAAACTAGGGACTCATCGCAAGGGACTGAATGACGACATCCCATGGACAAGCTTCTCCCAATGATTCCGTTATCTACACTTAATCTATCACGAGGGACCCAATAGCATTTGCCAAGGGCCATTTGTCCACTATTTATTATTAAAAAACAACCCCCGCGAGCTCCATTACCAATGATAGGATCAACTGACTCCTTAAATTACACATGAGTTAACATTCTTTGCCATTTGGTTATAGTGGAGCCTGCAGTGCCAGCCGTTATGAGTATTTCGTGGACTGATTGACTTTTTAGATGATCCATTCAAAGATGGCCACCATTATATACCCTGAGTGTGTGCCTGCAATTTTTATAGTCCACCTTTGATGTCTAGTTACAACGAAGACCTTGCGTAGGACGCTCCTGCGTCACTTAGCAACGCACACACCGGTCCTCGATCCCCGTTTCCGGCCTCACTGGGTTTATATCGCCCGGTTCGCGTCTCCCATTCACTTTCGGGAGCGCGACCACGGGTAGGTGTAATCCACCCCCAGCCGGAGAGCTTCAAGTAAGTGCACATTATTATGGCGTGTGAATGACTGCGGCATGTCTCTCTTTTTTGACTCTAGCATATAACGCCAATATGGAGTCAGCATGCTCTCCGCACCCCGTCTGTAAGATTCTCGGCATTTTCCGAATCTTGTTAGACGTAACCAGATCGGTATGCACCATCTGGGCTGTGATTTGTGGGGACCACGGGTTTTAACTTTTAACTCCATACTTACGAGTGCCTCTAATCCACTTGCTTACGATGTGTCTTGATTGTGATGACTGACACTGGACTAGAGGTATTACTGCTATTACTGTGCATGATTCTAATTTTGAACGAGTTTTAGTGCACTGAGACGGCATGTTGCACAACGTCTGCAAGACTTTCTGTAATTTATCCATGGGGTTAATCACCTTACTCGTCGAAAAGCTGATGGAACAGAGTGATTTTATGACACTATTACAAGCACTGTTATTTACCTTATAACTTCGTTTTCTTTGCAAACAACTATCAACTAGCTTGCTATATGAACCTGGCTATAGGCTTGCGTGATCCCAGGAAGCCCTTACTTGAATTAGAAGGGTAAGCAGATATAACTTTATTGTTTTGATATGGTGTGGGTTTGCAATCACCAACACTCTCACCATTTACCACACAGTTTATCTCACATTATGCTTTTAATGTCAATTAATTATTGATGTACTGGTATTTTTCAGGGTGACGATTAGGCAGCAAACCAATGGTCATAATGGACTGATGTAAGTGACTGATGTTACTTACCTGTTTTTTGACTGTCAAATTTGATATGTTAATAGCTTACTCAGCTTTTAGTAGGAGGAGTTTCTTTATACTAGGTCCTGAGGAAGCGTCATTGGATCCGTGTGGACCGCTAAGACGCGAAACATGTTGACCCGATTGTTGAGGTGGGTCTTGTAGTTTCTTGACCCCCATAATAAGACAGTTAGTCAGAGAGTGGCTGGTCATTATTTCTGTCCAACTCTCGTAACTAATATTTTAATCTTGGTCTCCACCCTATACAAATCGAATAAAGTGAAATATATAGCTAGGGTTCTGAACCAATTTTAGTTTCTTTTTTCAACCCTCCTCAGTGTCTTCCCCTTGATCTCCTTAGGGTGAGTGTGGCATCATCGAGAAAAGATCTCCGGCAAAGAGCCCCCCGTTGGGTGGTGCCCGTCAGACATTGCAGCGCCAGTCTGACGAGGAGCCTGTCCGATGATGAAGCATGACACCCAACTGGGTGTGTGAGGACTCGTGCTCCTAACTAATAGGACCCCATAACACGTGCCTTACAGTCCCCTGATATGTTTTCTTTCAGGAACAGTGTATCACTTTATTAGTAACTTATATAGGAGGACATACACTGGACCTCGAATCCTCCAAATCCCTCTATTCTTGACGTCTCCTGTGGATATGCCTGTCCCAGATTTCCCTGATGACATGGATGATGAGCCGATAAACATTCCCCAGGAGACTATCCAAAAGGTCCTTGACACCCTCCAGACCCCACCTTCAGTCACAAGGAGGAGCACAGAACAAGCAGCCATCGCAGAGGATCCACCCACCACCCCAATTATAAGACCTGCCAGCTCCAATACAGCTGAGGACTCAGACGACACTGGCACCAGCTTTGAGAGAACTGTAATTGGAGTACAGCAGGAGCTGGCCAAGGAGGTGCGGGTGGGGATGCAAATTATGGCAGCCAGCCTTGAGGGGATGCGTTCGTGCATGATGTCATCTGCAGATCAGGCAGCAGCTATGCAAGCCCTAACATCCATACTGCAAGGACTACAGGAAACTGTCAAGGAATTCACCGTGCAGTAAGGGAGTTGCCACAACTCCTTGCACCCCAAACCTTCCACTGCATGCACGAATGCAATCATGACCCCCTCAGGGCTGACCTGGCTGCCTACCATCGTGATGTGGCTGCTATTCTCAAGAACCAGCAGACCCTCCTTGCTGCAGTACTGCCATTAAGACCTTCACAGGGAGCAGCGACAGGGATGTCTGACTCCACGTCTTCTAACACTGAGGTGTGTGTCGCCCCTTCACAACCAAAAACAACAAGGACAGAGGAGGCAACACACACATCAGAAGAAGAAGACATGGAACAGATCACATTCACAAGGAAAATGACCCGGAAGCACTAGTCCCTGCCACATGGCCCACATTTACCAAGGTCCTGCGCTTTGTAACTTGCCAGTCTTGCAACAACTGTACTCAAGCACTGTTCTTCAAACCACTGTATATCTTGTCACCCAGCCCAGTGATTGTCTCTCTCCTACTCACTGGCAAATCCTGTCCCTCTGCACTGTCTGAAACATCAACCCTAGCATGTCAAAAGCATTTCCGTAACCCCTTGTTTTGGATCACAATGTAAGATGTCACTATAATGGACTCACAATCATAGACAATGTACAGATAGCACTACAGCACTTTTCAATAAATAGCACTTACACAACAAATATGTCTCTGGGTAATGTGACATATCAACTGTGCAGTAGATAACTGAAATGTGCCTACTGTCAAATTACGTAGCTTGTCAATACAACCGTCCTGATAATATGTAGTCAGAGAATTCTGCACAGTGCCCATGATTGCTTCATACTCTGCCCATCCTGAGGGACAAATCTGATGAAGTGAGAAACCATACACCACCATGCTGTGTTGGACAGAAAAATGCTTCCTCAGGGGATAACTAAGTCATCAAATAGTGGCCGCAAAATGTTGTCAACATGCAAAAATAACACAATAAACATGCCACACTAATCTAAGTAAACACTACAAAAACTGCTTAAATGAAGGTGTCTGAGTTAACATACAAATAGGTAGTCATGCCGAACTGTGTCACAAATGATGTATGAGGGTCATGAAGACAAGAATACAAGATTGCAAATGAGAACTCATCTTATAAGGGTGTGCATGATCATCACACTGCAGTCAGACCTAAAACTGTTTCCCCAATACCAAGTCTGGAAGCACTGTTTGTGACTTTGAAAACACACTTATCAACAGAAACACATTGTCATCCATATTAACTGTGATTGGTGGTTGCAACGAAGGGTCAACACTTTGCAAGGTAGCTCTGGGCTAGCTGCCAATCGTACAGCTCAGTTGGGATTTGTTTGTATCATAGTCAAAATTGATGTACACTGAATCCAAACCCACGATCAAGTACCATTCAACACATACTATTAAGGGTTAACCAAATATTTATTAAATGCTAATCACAGATGAGGAAACTGAGGGAAAAAAACTTACCTACCCTAATCTACCCGGACTACTCATTACCCACAACTGTCCCTAACTAACCTAAGCTACACTTACTTATCACATGTAATTAAACGTTCTAAATATCTACCCCCCACCCCCCTTATGAGACGGGACACATGGAGGACAACACATACTAACATAAACACATACTATGCTATCCTATACAAATATATATTTTTTTGTTTATTTTTGGTAATTGTTTTTAGTTTTGGGGGATTTTTTTAAAAAAACACACAAGAACCCCAACATAGCCCCCCACCCACCCACACGTGTAATAAGTAAAAATAGAAAAAATCACCACCCCCCACCCACTAACACTAACTAAACTAACAGCCTATACTAACCTAACACTAAGCCCCCTAAGCCCACTAACTATAAGAACAAGGAAAGAGGAGGGAGGGGAGGGAATCATGTCCATATCAAAAAGTCTAGAGGTTGGCCCTCCGGAGGGTCCTCTTAATGGACTTAACACGCCGGTTAATGTGGCGCACATTCCGGCTTAGGAGGCTCAACTTGCGGAGCACTTTATCCATCTTACGGTCCATTTGGTTGAAGGCTACAGGGTCAACAGATGGAGCAGTGGCAGTCTGGGTACCAGTGGAGGAGGTCTATGTGGGTGTGGTGCCAGGCCTAGTGGGCTGTCCTGCACCGGTGGCAATGCTGGGGCCTTGAAGTCCAGCAGATGTCGGACCAACAGTGGCAGCTGTGGGTGGGGCCACCTGGCTCGGATTGGTGGTTGTGCTGGTGGTGGCTGTGGTGGCCAAAGTAGGCCCACCCTGTGGGAAGGCTCTCCATGCCCCGGAGGCCCGTTCATGGCGATATCACCGGGCCATCCTCCGGAACCCTGACTCCACCAGCAGGATGGGCTGGTATTGCATGGCCCGGTGCTGAAATTCACAGACCTGGTCTGGAGTCATGTTAGCAGCTGCGAAGACAAATGCAGATATTCTACATTAGTAACTGCATTGTGTGAAATAGCACAGGAAGTTAATCAGACAATACTTCTACTGTACGTGTAACAGCTCATATCACAATACAGATCATTGAATGTCCCTGAGGTAGTACATGGCAGGCCAGACTACAAAGGTCTCATCACACATAGCACATCCATAACTTATAAGATGGGTGACAACTGGCTTTGAGTTGCAATCTGAGTTCTGGCAGTTATCAGCTAAGAATCATGCTGCATATCCTCCACCAAGACCTGTGCTACAAATGTCAGTGTACGGAAATCAAAACTAAAGCCAAGTGGTCTGCAAGTTGTAACTGGACTTGCCAGTATAGTACCAAGTGCCAAACCTGAGTGTGTATACTAGTTTGCAACCAAACCGTCACTTATTCACATGTATGTGTAACATACTGGTAGCATCAGTACTAGGTACCCCATTCACAAACCTATGCCTGTGTTTGAGGGGGGGTGGATAAACAACTATAATTTGCCAACAACATGTACACCAAGGAGTGTATAGAAAACTCCACACATGTTTTTCTCTACAGACACACCACAGGTAAGGTCTATCAACAATTAGGAGTCAGAAAACCCTAGAGCACTCATAGGGCCACACATGTCAGGAAATGCAGAACTTGGTACACAACATATACTTCCAGTGAGGCCTGACTTACATCAGACACAGAGTTGCTAGAACACCCATAATCATGAATTGCATGCATACCTAGGCCATTACACTCAAGTTCCATATACCTGTAGCACTACATGTGGAAGTACATGCTGCAAGGAGGTTCTACCTACTGTTTCAAAATTACGTAGATAAATAGGGAAGCAGATGTCTATTGGAAAGCAATTTGCTGTACCAATCTTAGAAAATGTGGGCCTGCAGGCTTACTAAATCGGAGCTGACTTCCAGTGCGACTCTTGGTGATACAAGTGTCATCCACATGCCTAACCCCTGTACTCACAGTGGGGCCTACAGGAATGGCCTACAATCCCTACATGATACCATTGGATACGCATTGGCCAACTCAAAACATGTGAGAAACTGAATTCCCACTCATGGAACAAGAGAAAAGCTTGCCCAACGCATCACACCTTGCTATGTGTCCAACTCACACGAGTCCATAACCAGCAAACACAACACATAACAGACATATCATCACTTACTGGAGTGGTCGGGGTCCTCAAATGTCGCCACCTCTCCCACAGTGTAGGGTGCCGGTCCACCTGTAAGGTATGGAAGGAAGAAATGTGCTCACAATCTGTGCACAGCGCAACAATGTAGGCTGAATAAGGAACTGGCAGCCATTCAGACATGATGGTACTGCATCTGATATATCACGGCCAACTTGTACATAGCATGGGTCTCCTGTGACAGTTACACACATATCTGCACACATACATTGGCCCTAACTATCATGTGGTTGCAAACATGCCCCGTAATTGGTGAGCAGAAAAAAATATGGAGTGTAATCGTCTCATTATATGCATCCAAGAGAGACATCCAAAGCCTGGTTACTTGAGGACTGCATTACCAGTCAAACATGCCTTGTGGCCATGACACATTTATTACACATAGGTCCAATGTACAGAGGGAGGGGCAGGGACTTTTGTAAGCCATCCTGTTGTTACAGTTTATTCAATTGATGTGGCCCAGCTATGGTGATTTGCACCAACCATGGAGATGTGAAGCCATGTGCATACACTTGGACTGTCATCCATATTTGGAATGTGGCACAACTAACTCCAACAAACATTCTAAGATGTTAGCTGAGGGTACCTTACACCTTTCACGTTGTTTTCAAATCCAGAACTGACATGTATCCAAAAAGATCAAGTAACACAATAATCCCACACATTCATAGTACTTCCGTGAACGCTTTCCTTCCACACTCACCAAACTCACATGAGACATATGTCTGAGCCACTTTGTTATTATCAATTGACGTGAAGGCAGCACTCATTTTCTGCATCATGTAGTGATTCTAAAGTCAGTCTAGCAACTGCGTCAACAAAGTTGGCTTAAATGTTGGTACATCTTTACTTCTCTGTCAATAGTACCCTATATAGATATGATTGGCTCCTATTTTGTTTCCTTTTCTGACAAAAAGGCCGCACCAATTTCCTTCATGGAAAAGTAACCTGTAAGTTTGCTGAGCACGTGCTACCTGACAGCTAGCAATTGTGATCCTTGCCATAGTGCATCAATGATCCCTTTATATTTCCCCAGCATTACACACAGTCAGCAAGTTAGCTGGCAGACATTGTGCTAATCCACTTATGTCACTACAGAGCAGTTAATTGTGCACATTAACATGATTTGTACTCACCAACAGTGCCACCAATCATGATTCCCAGGTGGTCCAAGAGATCCTGCTCCCAGGTGATGAGGTCAGCCCACCGGTACTTCAGCTGGTGGTCACTCCTCTGGCTGGCATACACACGCTGCAGGTGATGCAGCACCTTTCCCCACCGGATTCTGCGCGCTTCTGTCGGGTATCCCTGTATGACCCTGCCCCCTACCTGGATCATGAGCGGCAAGAAATGTGTCACAAGCCAGATGAACACCCCCCAACTCCTCTTCCCCCATCCTGCCAAGACGTGGCCTACCAGACATACTTGGAAGTTAAAGGAAATAGGGGTAAAAGAAATAGAAAGGGGAAAAGGGGGAAAGTAGGGGTACAAAGACAGATGGAAAGTAAACCTAACCACTAAAAGAACCCAACTATCCCCAAACTAACACTACCCACAACAGACTCCAACAAACAACAAAAACACAAGATAAATGGATAAATGTAGACAAAACACAGTAGTACAGTGTACAGCAACAATATTTAATTCACAAATTGACAATACAGATAGCACACAGGACAAAAAAGTACAAAATCTCAGGACAACACTCTCTACACAGCCACACAGTCTAGAAGGATCATAGACTGCAAAGTGAAAGTACACCCACTGTCCATGATCTGTAAACAGGATATCCTATTACATCACTTCCTGTATGAAAAGTCCCGCCTTTTTCGCGTTATGCATAATTTTTTGTTTACCAAAACTGTATTTGCATCATGTTTTTAGACGCACAGAAGTGAAAATTAGCCCGCATCCACAAAATAGTACATGGCCTGTACAAATATCTGGATGCGGACTAAATTTCACTCCTGTGCGTCCAAAAAAAATGACTCAAATACAGTTTTGGTAGACAAAAAATGACGCATAACGCTAGGGATGTCAAAATTACAGTGCATTAACTGGTTTTGGGCAATTTTACTTGTTTTTTGGTTATGTTACATTTGGGACACATCAGAGATAGGCTGATTGAAGACAGTATGGTGTTGATGGTGTGTGTTCACATGTGTGACATCATACTGCAGTGGACCATGATCCGCTACTCCCTTCACAGTATTTTTACGGTTGGCTGACGCAATAGTTCATCATAAGTGTGACCTACATATATGTGTTGCAGAGATTGTGCATGTTTGGCACAAGGAGCGGATAGCAATGTGACGCACATATGTACTATACCTAAATGCCTTTGGCTCAAAGTGTGTGCTTTGGCAACTAATGTATTTGTTGACCAAGTGTGTGTGTATCACATGAAGCATATTTGTACATATGCTTGTATGAATGGGACGTCCATGTGTCCAATCCTTAGATGCAAGTCATTGTGGAAATGAGCGAGGGCATGTGTTAGTCATACATGTAACAACACCCGTAAAGTGGACTTCCAGGTTTTAGGGTCACGTAGACACCACATGTGACATAGCATGCACCAGATGGATGGCAGACGCTTGTTCATGTCAATGGGCCTCATTTTCTACATCCTATGTCCTAGAGTATTGGTAAGAGCTTTCTAGGCACTAGTTGGTGAATCCCACAGTGAGTCATACACATGCATTGAGGAAGTGGGTACCATGTTGTTTGCACAGACAGAGAAGGGTGAATCTCAAATGTATGATGACACCACATTTGATGCCATAGAAGTGAGCCCCAACTATCAAGTGGCTGTGGTGGACCAGCATACAAGACAGCACGTGTCCACATATTTCCAGTGATCAATTGCACATAGGTGTCTTGTTAATGTGTGTGGTCCAATGATGATCCTGTATATTGTTTGGGGTGTAATTTGTCACAGTTCGGTCCAGGACTCATCATGAGTCAGTGGCAGCTATTCCTGTATCTACTGAGTATCCTTGGTTGATCAATGTGAGTAAAGTGGATGTGGACATGTGAACCAACATGGGGATGGTCCCACTCTGTCACTAAAGACGTGCAATGAGACAGTCAACTGGGCAACCTTGGTGTGCTGAGTGAGATAATGTCTCAGGTGTCATGTTCCGGCAGGTGTCATGACAACATTTGTACACAGGTTGGCCTCTGCACTTCCCACTGCATCTGGGAACATAATAGCCTCTGTACTGATTATTCTCGCAGCTATTCACCACACACGGCCCATCACTATGTTGTGAGCACTGTGATTCTGTGTGTGAACTGTCATGGTCCTGACATTTGTGTATTATTCATGGACATTGCTGGTTGTGCTGAAAGCCCCGTACCCAATCCCTGCCTACGGCCCTGGGACAATGTCACACTTTGTCATTCATGCATAAATGCAACCCAGACAAGGGATGGGCCATGAATTTTGCTTTTCCAAGAGGATGTAACTCAAATGGTACAGTTAAAAGGCAGATAATGCTATACAATGTATTTGTGTATGCATTGAAGAAGCACATGCCCAATACCCCCTGATGAATGAGAGGTTTGCTAACGCAAGTGTGGTACATATGTAGACAAAGGGATACTTTAGTGTGACGCACAGACAGTTGCCAGTCAGGCTGACAGAATGCAAGGGGATTCAGGATCCAGCTACTTGACAAGTTACATAATCAGTGGTCTGACTAAGACTGTTTGGAGGACAAACAAGAGAGCTGACATGTCAAACTGTGTATGTCCTGTGTTTTTGAAGGTGACAAATGAACCCAGTGGCTGTGTTACACGGCTTAATTAGTATCAATGCTTAACGGTGCATTTGACATAATGGCAACTCCTATGCTGTTCCAGGCATCAGCAGGGGCAGTGCTTTTTGAAATGGGTGGTGTGCATGGAGGTGATCACAGGTGTGGGCTGCATCTGTTTCTCACCAGTCCTGTAGGTGAGACTTGCATTCTAAGGGCCAACAGACATTTTCACATGGGAAGCAATCTACATGTGCTAACAGGGCTTTGAAACTAGAAGACAGTGTATAAATTAACCTGACGTCCTTGCAGTCATATGTTCTATGACAATGGCATACCATAGGAAAGAGTGTAGCACACTGGATTGCTAATGTTGGTCTGTGTGTGCAGAGGAGGGAATATCAGGGTACACATCTTAGTATTCCAGGGACCTTTTCCGGCAGGTGGGTTGTGACCAGGTGCATGGGTGTGTCAGGAGTTAGGAAATGGGCTGACATGTACATGGAATGTCATGTGTGCAATGCTGCTCATATGTGTGGCACTTGTGCTGTCTATGTTCTGCTTCTATGGGACTCTGGTCACAGATATTCCTTGCAAATATTGGATGCAGTTGGACGTACTGCTGTCAAGGGTCTGGTCAGGCATTCCTGTTACTGATGCCAAAGCACATTGACTGCCTCATGTATGAGGCTTGTTTTCCCCTTATTGAGTGATGGTGTCTTAGTTGTGTGCCATATGCTGCGTTGGACCTTGATTTCAACATGTATGTGTGAAATAGTTGTGGTCCTCTGCTATTGGCCTTCAAAGGAGAAATGTACATGATGCATGTCAGTAAGAGTGTGTGTGTATGTGACCATTGTATGTTAGGCATCACATTAGCTCTGGGATGTTCTATGTCCTACTCAGTATATCAGCAATGCTCCATGAGGCAACACTCTTATTCTGATAAGTAGAGATGAAGGTGTGCAAAAAGGAATAGCCAGACCATTATATGGTGATTAGAACAGGTGTTTATTTAAATTCGTTAACTAAAGTGGTGAAGGTGATCATATTCAAAAGAAATTGTTGATGATCTGTTGCCGCCTGCGTATACCAGCGGCTGTGTTCTGTAGTTCCCCCTCATGTTGCAGGCCAGCATCCTCCTCTTCCTCCTCTTCAGGCATGTGTGGCTCTGGTTCCAGGAGGGGAATGTTTCTTTTGATGCAAATGTTGTGCAATATTGCACATGTTAGGATGATCCTACAGAGCATTTCCGGGGAATAAAGGAGGCTACCACCAGTGATGTCGAGGCACTGGAACCTTGACTTGAGGATGCCAAAGGTCCTCTCGACAATGCTGCGTGTCCTCCTATGTGCGTCGTTGTAGGCACGCTCTGCAGCAGTACTCGGGTTGCCAAATGGTGTCATAATCCATGGCTGGATGCCATACCCCTGATCAGCTGCAAGAGAAAATGATTGGGATCATGTTGATGTAGCTGGCACCATTGAAATGACCTTTCATGGCAGTAGTTGTCTTGTGTTGTCTGTGACTCTTTTGTGTAATAATGTAGCATCCTATGCTTGTAGGATGTACCATCTGCATTGTGTTGTTTCCTTGGCTGAACAAGTGTTTGTCTGCTAACCGTTTGTCAGCGTATGTTTTGGCATTTGCAGTACAGTGTGCCCTCCCTAGCATTGTGACTTGTGATACAGGTGTCTGTGTGTCTTCACTGGGGGTGAGATGATAGTTCCATACACAGTTAAAATTGACAGTGTTGTTAACACGTTCATATCAATGTACCCTGGACATCCCATACCTTTAGACTTAGGCAATGGATTAATGTAAACATCATTGGGACACTTACAATTTGCAAGGTGACATTTAGGCAACCCACTCCACACGTTGTGATCTTTGATCTCTTAACATTGGGCTGTATACTAATTTCCGATGTGTTACAAGTTCAATGGTGACCTAAGAAACATGGCTAGCGATGTCACGTCCTCAGTATGTTCCTGTTCACATGTTGCTGTTGTGGTGTATGTGTTGTGTGTCCTAGAGGGTTGCTATGCAGTGTGTATATAATTAGCTTTTTGTACTTACCAACAAGTAGTCCATTGCCATACCGTCCATCCTGGAAGTGTTCACTGATGGTGCAGTGACGGAAGATGTATGAGTCATGTATACTCCCAGGATATTTAGCCACGATGTTGGTGATCAATCCCTGGTGATCGACTATGGCCTGCACATTGATGGAATGTGTGTGCTTCCTGTTGCGGTAGAGGTGTTCAGTTGCAGCAGATGGCACAAGGCATACATGTGTGCAGTCGATTGCACCAAGGACGTGTGGGAAGCCACTGATGAGGTAGAACCCCTGTTTTGTTTCCTGCTGCTTCTGCAGTGTGTTAGGGAAGCAGATGTGGCGTGGTGTCAGTCCAATGATGGCATCCAGTACTTTGGGCAAAAAGGCGGAGAATGATGGTTGTGATATTCCGACAACCAGGGCACCAGTTGTTTGGAAAGAGCCACTTGCCAGCATATGAAGTACGGCAAGCAGCTTGGTTTCTGTTGGGATGGTGCAGGGTGTCAGCAAAATGGGGGCCAACTGCGGTTCAACGATGCGCAGCAGCTGCTGAATGTCCTACCAGTTCAACCGGTACCTCTGGATGATGTTGTGTTCCCTGAGGCCCTGAAGGGTGGTTCTGGGGAGGAATATCCGCGCCTGCCTTCTGCGCTGCCTTTGGGGTCCCTGCTGGTGTTGTTGTAGCTGCTGTTGTTGCTGCTGGGCTCTGTGTCTGCGTGCACGCTGGATTAGAATCACCTCCATGGCTCTGCTGCTCTGCTGTTTGTTCTGTGTGTTCTGATTAAATACAGGTGTGTTTTCCCCATTTTAACGCCTGCCCTGACCCAGGCGTTAAATTTTGACGTAAATCGGGCTGTGCGTAATTTTCTGGCTCCGCCTCCCGGCCTGTATGTCATTTTTGCCCGAAAGCATTAATACGACGCACGGCCGTTTAAGCCATTTTTTGGATGGGAATGCCTACCTTGCATATAATTAACGCAAGGCGGGTTGGCGCATCCAAAAAATGACGCACATGGCGGAATTTTGACATCCACGGGATCGGGCGTCAAAGTTTAAATATGGGGCAACGGTTGCGCTGATTGTGCGTCAAAATTTTTGATGTACAATCGGCGCAGACGAGGTATAAATGTGCCCCCCTAGACCCTGATTTAGCACCGGCTTTTACAGTTTCTGTGCACCAGCCGGGCACCATATTTATGGAATGGTGAAAGCCGGTGCAAAGGGTAGGCTAATGTAAAAATAAATTATGGTAGTTGGGTGGGGCAGGCGGTATGGAAGAAGGGGGTTTTGCACCAACAAATGACATTAGGCAGGTTAGAGTAAAAAAAATGACTCTAACCTGCCTAGATTAATTTTCTGACGCAAAACCATCCATACAACATGACTCCTGCCTTAGAAAAGACAGGAGTCATGCCACCCACCCGAATGGCCAGCACAGGGGGCCAGGGTCCTCTGGCATGGCCATTGCACCCAGTGCCATGTGGGGGGGGCATTTCAGGGCCCCCTAAGACACTATAAAAAATAAAATAAAATACTTGCCTGTACTTACTTGGGATGGGGTTCCCCATCCTTTGCTGTCCCTCTGGTGTGGGTGGGGGTGTTCCTGGGGCCCAGAGAGGGCACCTGTGGGCTTATTCAATGGTGTTCCACCATGGAAATAGGCCCACAGGTCACCTAACGCCTGCCCTGACCCAGGTGTTACAAAATGGGCAAAGCACGCTTTGCACCATTTTACGACCCCCTCCTCCCTCCCATGCACCATTTTTTCACAGGAGTATAAATATGGCATTAAGGTCATAGAGTCAGTTTTTGCAGGGGAACACCTACCTTGCATCTTATTAAGGCAAGGTAGGTTTCCACGTCCAAAAAATGACTCTAACTTCATAAATTTGACGCTAGGCGGGTCTAGCGCCAAAGTATAAACATGGAGTTAGTTTTGCACCGAATTAGAGTTTAAAAAAAAGACTCTAATTCAGTGTAAACAAAGTACAAATGTGCCCCTTAGGCCCATATTTATACTTTTTTAGTGCCGTATTTGCATCATTTTTTGACACAAAAGTGGTGCAAACTTATAAAATATAATTGTATTTTGTAAGTTTGCACCCCTTTTGTGTCAAAAAATGACGCAAATGCAGTGCTAAAAAATTATAAATATGGGCTTTAGGGTTTTGGGGCTTCCATTCCTTACACTTTGGAAAGTGGGAAATGTGAGAAGAATTAATTATGTATTCATTATTTGTATATTTTCAAATAAGAAATGTTAAGTATGTGTGCCTGCAAGTTATCAAGAACAGAATTATGGGGAATACATCAAGAAATTGCGTTGATTTTCAAGAGCAAGAGACCAATCAAGATGATTTGGATATTATCATGAGCAAGAAACCACCATATTGTAAGTGTCAGAAAGTGATTTCGATGTGATTCTTAAATTAATAAGGGGCAGATCTAAGAGCTTCTAGAACCACCAGAGCGTCACTTTCTGTGACTCTCCGTCCCGTGGAGCTTACCACTGCTCCATATTTACAAGGAGGTGTAATGCCATTTTTTGTGGCGTTACGCCTCCTTGTAAAAATTGGCCCCTCCAACGCAGTTTTCAGCATCAGAGGGGTGTGCAATGGGTGTCGCAGTGGGCGTTTCACTGCTACACCCGTTACTTTTGACACTGCCTTAGATTTATTAATTATTGTAAACCTGAGGCAACGGCAAAAACTAACGTCACCCCAGGGGTGGCATTAGCATGGCAAAACAAGGAGAAATCCTTTTTTTCCTCCTCGTTTTTTGCTTTTTCAATGTGTGGTGCATCCTGCAGCACACATACAAGAAGCAAAATACTATGGGTTATTGTTTATGTGCAGGAAGGTGTACCTTCCTGCACATAAACAATCATTCTGATATGACACTTTAGTACTTCTATCTGTGCTGCACACATAGATGTGCCAAATCACCATCATAGATTGTATATGTGCAGGAAGGCACACCTTCTTGCACATAAACAATCTATCCCCTCAACACAGACACCCCTGCACCATGGTGCAAGGATGCCTGTGTTGGCCTAGGCAACTTAATTTAGTGCCGGCCCAGGTGGAAACATAGGGCTGTGTCATATACCTGTTTATACGGTGCATCTCTGCGTTTCAAAAGTGGTGCAGCACGGCGCTGCCATTTGTGACGCAGCACCGCACCACTTTGGCTTAAATCAGGGCCTAAGTCTTAGAGTTGGATTTCCACGGGTTCTGTCTGCTGATTTCTAATCGTAAAGAGCCATTTAAATAGAAAACATCCTTTTATATTTAAGTATCACATTGCTTTGACATTTTTTGAAAACTATGGGGCTTATTTACAAGCCCCTAGCACCACAGGAGTGTCACTTATGCAACGCACGGAGGTGCTGTGCCCTGCACCATATTTACAAGGCGGGGCTAAGCCACTTTGCATAGTTTAATGCAGCCTTGTAAATATGATTTCCCCAATGCAGTTTTCAGTGGCAAAGGGACATGCAATGTGTCTTTCTGTGGGCATTTCCATGCAACAACAATTGCTTTTTTACACTTCCCCAGATTTATAAGGATAGGCTTTAGAGGGGCACAACAATGAGAAATACTTTTATTCCTCCTCGTTTTTTGCTCTTCCTATTCGTGCTGCATTCCGCAGCATACATAGAAAGGAGCTAAATGCCATTAATGATTGTTTTTGTGCAGGAAGGTGTCCATCCTGACAAAAGCAATCATCCCCACAACACAGGCACTCCTGCACATTGGTGCAAGGGTGCCGGCGTAGGCTCTAGGCAGCTGATTTAGCGCCGGCACAGGGGAGAACACAGGGATGCACAGTATTCTTGTTTTGGAAGTTATGCCGCTCGGCGCAGCAAAATTACTTGCAGTACAGCGCTGTACTATTTCATTGTAAATGAGGCCCTATGGTTTATATTGCACCATTGTACCCATTGATTCAAAATGTACAGAATCATGTAAATAGTCTGCTACCCTTCTCCATCAGAAAGGGTTGGCTATGTATGGACGGACTTCTTTGCTCAACAACAGCACATCCACTAAGAAGCTGGGAGAGAGGGGAAACTTGTCAATCAAATGGCTCACTCACCAGCACCCCACAGCGGTGTTACAGGTACACCCAAACTAAGAGCATTTTGAGAAAGGTATGGCAAAATGATGCATGTCTGGCACAATTTCAATAAAAATAAACTCTTAAAAACATAGTTGAAACAGAAGGTATAGAAAATGTAATTTCAGATTGCTTATAATTTACCACAGCATGCTTCTACAGTTTTTCTTTACAATGCTCTTAGACATGTCAGCTTACAGGTCTAATGGAGCTACATACCTCAATTTTACTGCGGAAATTTGTTTATGTTGGCCTTAGGACTCTGTGCACTTTACCACTGCTGACCAGTGCTAAAGTGCTTGTGCCTCCTCCCCTACACATGGGTAAAGTGGTCTATACTGGTCCCTTGTACAGTGGTATACAATATACCCATGACCTGTAATGTAAATGCTACCATTTGGCCTCCAGGACGTATTGTGCTACCAATTAAGCAGCCCCTTAAAACATCTCAGGTCTGCAGATGCAGCCTGAATGCAGTTTTAAACAGTCATTTTGACTTGGCTAGATCGCTATGTTGCCAAGCCTTAAAATCCTCTTTCATTGCATATAAGTAACCTCTACTGTAGGCCCAAGGTAGCCCACAGGGCAGGGTGCATTATAATTAAAATGTTACACATGAACTTTTAAAATTGTACATGTCCTGGTACTGAAAAACTCCCATATTCTTTTTTCACTACTGTGAGGCCTACCTGTCCCAAAGAATTACATATTCTTCTATATTACATTTATTAAGTGCTAACTTTTGACTGGGGCCAGGTGAGCATTTCAAGCTTTGCATTGACCAAGAAAGCTTGAATTCATATACCTGCTAATGCTTTTAGGTAAAGGGAAACAACGACTTTCTCTGCCATATTTGGGTAGCACCCATGTTTATGTATCATTGAATTGTTCATCTACCACAACTTTTTCACATTGTTAGGACATTTTTTAATGTCTTATTGCCCAACAGCATCTCCAGTTCCACGTCCTGAGGAGACCTTGAAATCAAGTGGGTTGGAAAGTGTCAACATGTGCCACTAGTGTATTGATTGAAAGAAACTTTGGAAGGCGTGCACTCCAGCAAATATGGGCGTCTCCCAGCCAAAGGACTTTTCTCATTACGAGTTCACTCAAAAATTGAGTCTGCACATTACAATTGAACCTAGGACATTTGACCGCACCATCATGTTATGTTGTAATGAATTGAATTGGATTGGATGCTTATGTCACTGCATTTGAATGTTTAATTTAGCAAATAGTTGTGTACGTTCAGCACAAACCAAGTTTTGTGGGTGAAGTGTGTATTACAAATGTTGTACTATGTTTTGTCATAAACAGCTCATGTTGTGTATGATATACAAAGGATTTTGATGAAAATATATTCAGTGAGTTTATGGTTAACTAATGTGATCATGCAAGTTAAATTTCTTGATCTTTCAGTAAGTAATTGTTCTAAAAATATTCAGGTATAACCCCTTTGTTATATTACTTTTAGAAAGTTGTCATTTTCCTGCACCTAGCCTTTTGGTGCCTGCAGCCTGTCTCACATGACTGGCTGTAAATGACATGCTTTGCGAATTCTTCCCAGACCGTCACACAGTAGAGGGATTAGGTGTACCGGAATGGGCCATCTACTGGCAAGGGGATGGCAGACCTGGGAAGAGCCCCATGTACTACTGAATAGGCTGTGCTCTGCTTTCACACAAAGGGCGTATCACCTTCACATTGTCCATACAGCCAGCTTGGAGTCAGGACAGGAGAATCAGGCAATTCTAAGCACTCCAAAGAGAAACTTCGAGAAACTTCTTCCAATTTCAAATGAGGCACCAGGTTTGAGCCCTGCATCTTTACCTGAACCCAGGACTACTGGAGTGATACAAAGGACTGGTTTGCTGACCTCCTTTTCAAAGCCAAAGGAACATAAAAGGTTCCAACCATCTTGAACTGGTACCTGGAACCAGCCTGAGTGAGTCCTTAACCCCCAAGTGGTGTCTCACTAATCCTAGACCCTTTGTTATTGTGCTAAAGGTGCCCAGATAGACAAAATCCAAATCTAGGGGTTTGGAAAATGTTTGGATAAAAACTGCTCTGAGAACTGAGGGAAGACCATGACTAACCTGCTTCGGGATCTGCCCACGGTACATCGCTGGTCGGCCTGACTTTGCATTCTTCTTCACAGCTGGTCAGGGCCCTTCACCAAAGGGATATCTGAGCTCCTGGAATTGTCTTCAGTTACAGCCTCCTGCCTGATACTGCTGGAGATTTTTGACTTCCAAAAAAGTGACAATGTTCGAACATAGAAATCTGCACTGTGCTTCATTCAGCAGCTCCCCAATTACAATGCTCCCCCCTCAGAAACCTCCTTCAGTCTTGTCCTAAAGAACTTTGCCTTCTCAGCATATTTTCTTGAAAATTCGTCGAAGTCCGAAGGTAAGTGCCAACTGGGGCCAGATCACTGCTTGTGTCTGACCCGTGCTTCATTGTGGTCAACCATATTTTTCCATTTTGACCCGGACTAGAACCCTGTGGTTGGCTCTTTGATTATCTAGGCACTAGTTTTTAATAAACACTGATTATCTGATTTGGATTCAAGCAGTGGTCAAACTGCTCCTAAGAAAATTATCTGTCGACCTCACTGAACCCAAAAATTACTGTCCCATACTCCCCTTCCCTACTAAGGTTTTGAGCCATCAATCAACAGCTCTCCAACCACCTCAAAAGACACAGTCTACTGGACTCCTCCAAATGCACCAACTACAGCATCGAGACTGCCCTGATCACCATAATGGATAACATCAGATCCCTCCTTGACTGCAGAGAAAAGGTGGCCCGGATCCTCCTCGACCTCTCTGCTGTGTTTGACACCCTCTCCCACCACAAGCTCACCGCCAGACTCTACCGCATTTGGTTACAAAACAACTTTGTCACAGGATGCAACCAGAGAACCAAAGAGCGTCATATGCGGCGTCCCCCAGGGGTCCTCACTCAGCCCCACCCTCTTCAACACCTACATGAAGCTATTGGCCAAGATTGTTCAGTCCCACGGACTCTACTTCATCTCTTACGCTGACGACATACAACTCATACTCTCCATCTCCAAATAACACGCCTCCCCTAGAACCAACTCCAGCAACACCAGGATCAGACTGAAGTGATCATCTTTGAAAACAACACCTCCCCCTGGGATGACTCATGGTGGTCCTCCACGCTCCAACAAACCCCAAAACTGACCTACCATGCCTCCAACCTCAGCATCATCATCAACAGCAAATTCACCTTCAAACGACAGATAAACGCACTGGCCTGTTTCCAGAACCTTGGTATGCTATGGAAGATTTTCAAATGGATCCCCATCGAAACGAAAAGGAAGGTGACCCACGCCATCGTCCCCAGCAGCTTTGATGGGGAGTCAGACATAAAGGGAATGCCCTTTATGGCTGACTCCCCATCTAGCTCCTAGACCACCTCCAAACCATCCAGAACGCAGCTGCAAGATTCGTCCTGGACCTCCCCAGGCAGACCTGCATCACCCCCACCTCAGAGATCTCCAATTGCTGCCCAATCACAAGAGGTGCAAATTCAAGTTTCTCAGCCTCGCACACAAAGCCCTCCACAATATCAGACACAAACTCATCAACCACAGACTCTTCTTCCTCCAGCCCACTAGGGAACTTTGCTCGACACCCCTCACCCTCGCTCAAGTCCTGAGAGTACACTGCAGTATCACAGGAAAATGATCTTTCTCTCACAACGCCGCCAGGACATGGAATGACCTCCACCTGCACACCACTCCTACACTCCCTGACTTCAGCAGGAAGCTGAAGACTTGGCTCTTTGACGAGAAGCCCCCAGTCCACAGCAACAGCCCACAGTGCATGAATACCCCCAGGGGTGAGAAGCTGTGCTTTATAAATCCTATTATTGAATGAGTGATTGATAGTTGTTTAGGTGTCAAATAATGTATTAAAATTTACTCTCTTTTTCTAAATTGATTTGGGATTTTTCTTGTATTGTGTTTTCACTTAGTCATTGTTTGTGTGCTGCATAAATACTTTACATATTGCCACTGAGTTAAGCATGCCTGCTTTTTGTGCCATGCTACACAGGGTTAAGCACAGGTTAACTAAGGGACATTTTATGGTTCACGGTGCCATAGATTATGGCTGTTGCTTGACCAGGGCTCACACCCCAGACAACCAACAACTCAATTTCTCACAAATTCCTTTCAACTTTTCTTCTTACCCCTTTCAAGTAGATTTTCACTCATATGTTAAGCCTTTGACTTACTTTGGATTCTTCCTATCTCAAGCAAAATAGGAAAATTAGACAGATTTTACAGGTTCATACAACTGTGCTCTCACTCAGGTAATGGATATAGTGAAAAGGGTTTGGCAGCAGATGGGTTACATTAATCTTGCATGTTAGAGTTTCATGCTGTGCGAGTGATCATTATTGCTTTCACTGTGAGAAAAAATAAAGACTTTTCCCATTAGCAAAAACTGAGTTTCACCAAAAAATACCACATTATAGGCGCATATTTAAGAGTACCTAACACCTCCTTGCGCCACATTAGCATCATTCTTTTTACACTAATGTTGCCCAAGTCAGAAATCGCTGCCCCAAATTTACAAAGTGGTCCAATGCATGCATTGCACCACTTTGTAACCCTTTGTGCTACATTATGCTTGTGCCAGGCATAATTTATGCAAAGGGGGTGTTCCCCTGTTAGGGAGACTGAAAAAAAGGCACAAAGAAATCTAAGATATTTCTTTGCATCAATTTGTTTCGCACTTTTAAAGTCTGGTCAGAGCAAGTGTTAAAAGGAGGCACACCATTGTTTGCAATAGGCCTCGATGGGCTTTGCAGGATTAGTGTTAAAATTTGTGAAGCTAATTGTGCAAAGTTTCGAACTAAAATAAAAATGTTGACCCTAGTTCCCTAACTACTGCCATGGTGTGTCGTATCTTAGGTACGGAGCACACATGGTGGTGTTAGGGGGGTGCTAAGGGTGCTAGAAAAGTGAATCTCCACTGGGTGCAGTGCCACTTTTCTTAAATCTGGCCCATAGTTTTTAGTAAAGAGGTTTGGTGCCAAAACTTCACTTTATCATTTTCATCAGTGACTTACAGGGCTTTAAGTGGGCTGGGTCATGCCAGATCACAGACCGACAGTAATTAAAAACTGACTTTGAAAAGGGTCCCAATGGGGTTCTATATTCGGTCCTTAACTGTGCATGCAAAAAAACGATAATTTTCTCATTAATTACTGTAAATACTTTTAGGGTAATCTGTGGTAGTAATATACTTTTTACGGTTTACTTCATCTTTCATTCTCCTATAGAATTTTCTTTTTCTAGATGTTATGGTGCTGTAGTTTTTTCAAACAACATAGAACTGCTATGTAGCACATGTAGTGAATTCAATCACCTCTTGGTGTGTGTGTGAGTTCAAGTTGTAGGTGGGTGTGATGGCGCGTCCATTCCTTATAAATTACTTATACTTGGACACGCCGGAGGTCGGTGAACCTTTTGACCGGGTTGGGTTCTCCTCATCCAAAGAATTGTCGGATCCCTCAAATCAATAATCAATAACCATTTATAATCAATAACCAATACTCAATTAGTAATCAAACAACAAATTAATTAAACAGAAAGTCAGTAATTAGACACACCATGACCTTTCAGTCATGAATAACCACACCTGTTTATTAAAGGTTAATGAGTTTATTTCCCTATATTAACAAAGCTAATACAATATAAGTAAGTCTCAAAATCAAATGATATATATATACGAACATTACTAGCTGTCCATAACGATGGAAGAAACGCAATCTACGCAAAATCTGGATTATAATGCACTCGGTTATAGCAATGCAAATCACTAATAAAAGTAACTGAATTTGGCTAATTGCATACATCGGTCAGCATAACAAGATTTCAATTCAGCATGGTGCATCAAATGAATATCTCAACTAACCTCTGATTAGCATTGGCATGTGGGGCTTTATGCAAAAAGAATTTAATCAACATAATTTAGAAAACTTCTATCTTAGGCTCTGTCAAAATAAGCAGTTGGTACCTAAGAAGGAAAACATAATGCATAATACATTTATCCATTCATAATTACCAAAGACAATCAGCATTCAAGGTAAGTCTTTGTACTTCAGGTACCGGTTTGATCAGCATGGGGCAAACTTCAAAGGAGGCAAAGTTAAATCAAGTTTTCCTTGCAGCAGCAAGGAAAATGGGACAAAAGTTATCGTATGGGCAAGACGGGGTAAAGTTAAAATTAAAGTCTCTAGGGTGAGAATTCTTTAAAGTCTCTCTCTTTCTGGGATAGAGAAAAAGCATCAAAGTGTCATTTAAAATGGCGTCTTGAATCTGGCTTCAAAATGGCATCAAAAAAAGGGCTGGCTTCTCTTTGTCCGGTGGGTTTAAGTAAGAAAATGTTCCAAATTCTTCAGAGTCTTCCTTTGGAGGGTCCATAGGGTGGTTTCTCTTTGACCAATGAATAGTGTCTTTCTCTTAGTACTCATCTATGCATAAGGTGTCCTTGAAGTTTTGGAACACAAGTAGCAACAAAGTTTGCCAACTAATTCTGTATCAGTGTCTTTATTGTCTGCACCTGCAGAAACTGACCTTGCTTCAAAGGGGATGAAACTTGCCTAGCACGAAACCTTGAGATAAGTGTATTAGTCATTCTACTTGAAAAATACAGCTTTTAAAGTTTCAAACATATGTTTGTTAATACAAGTGAAGACTACACAGTTAAAATGTAGACCAGGCAACTAGGCCAAAGCCTCTGCTAAATTTAAGCTAAGCATATAATAGTTTTAACGAGAAAATCATAAAATACATCTGCAATTATGACGGATTACTACATTGTCGATTCTTCATGATTAATCAAGCTTGTTTATACTAGTGGCGACCTACTTCGTGGGCACATTTTCTACACACATAATTATTTTTTTTGCTAAAATCACGTTGCCTTATACGATTTTGTTACATGATATATGAATGTTTGTTAGCCTTTCTTTTTCCGCTTCATCAGGTGTTATCTACAGGACACAATGAAGAGTGAATTTGAAAGAGGGCATGTGAGTTTCTCATAGCGCCTATCAATGGGTCTCAAAGATATTTGGAGTATATTCTTACCTAATCCTTTGCATCTCGCAGAACACAGAGTAACAGTCACATAAATGTCAATTGTTTTTAACTTTTTATGTGCAAGCGAGTGAAGGACTTATGCATTTGATGCCCATACTATACATTTATATACAAGACATGAATGCCTAGGTGGGTCACGAATTACCATTAAATATGTCAGGGCCCTTTCACATGATGTGTACCCTCAGCCACACATGACCCTAAAATGGCAAACACTGTAACCAATAAGGCAAAATAGATTTTGCTCTTCAAAAGAACTAACAGTCTTTTCTGGCAATCAGGTGCTTTCGAAAGAGAAGTGAACAGAAGCAGAATCAGTCACACAACAGTCCCTCTACATATCCAAAGTGAAGTCAGATGTTACACTTTCCTTTATCAAGGTGGATAATCTCACTGAGGAAAAGCCAGCTCCTATCATATGCTTCCATCATGACCTCGCCCAGGGTTAGCCCACTAGGGGGATGTTAGGCACTCAGAGAGCCCAGGGTGTACCTTCTGGTGAGGTAATGCCATAGTTCTCCTGTGTTCTATACTTTATCATTACTTGATTTATAAATGATATAGCTCCCCGTTGCATTTTTGAGTGGAGTGTGCCCTGCTTAGTCCATAAATGACTAAGACAACAATAAGAGATGCATAAAACACTGGTCAAACCCTAGAAAAAGGCATGTATGTGGTGGTGTGTGAAGATTTGCTATTATAACTACAGTTACAGAACACAGAAGCAGTGGGCTGGTAAGGACG
This sequence comes from Pleurodeles waltl, assembly GCF_031143425.1. Taxonomy (NCBI): domain Eukaryota; kingdom Metazoa; phylum Chordata; class Amphibia; order Caudata; family Salamandridae; genus Pleurodeles; species Pleurodeles waltl. The sequence goes on along the minus strand of NC_090444.1, from coordinate 1,018,882,494 downwards.
AAAGCCGCCTCTCCACCACCATCCAGGTGGCATCGCCATCCTCTACTACATAATGTCCGAACTGTCAGTACCGCCTTCCTCTCTGCTGACTTAACAGGCCTCCCCAACTCATCCCTTTGGGTTGGCAGGCTGCAGCACTCTCTCTCCACCACTATCCCTGGGTCAGACGCCAACCCTATTGCGCACACATTCCTTCACAGGCACATATATGCATGTTCACTCACATGTGTGAGTACACGCACACCTGCGTAAACACACCGTCTAAGGGCCGGATTTAATCAAAAGTGGTGCAGTGTGGTGCTGCGCCAAAATTGGCAGAGCCACGCTGCGTCACTTCTTTAGAAACGCACGGGTGCGCCGTATTTAAGTGAATACGGTGCACCCCTGCATTTCCCACTGCGATGGTGCTAAATTTAGCTGCCTGCACCAACGTAGGCATCCTTGCACCATCTTGCAAAGATGTCTACGTTGAGGGGTGTGATTGTTTATGCGCAGGAAAGTGTCCCTTCCTGCACATAAACAATCATTAATGGTGCTTTGGCACTTCTGTGTGTCCTGCACAACGAGCATACACAGAAATGCCAAAGTGTCATTTTCAAATGATTGTTTATGTGCAGAAAGGTACACCTTGACGCACATGAACAATCATTTCTGTCATTTTGCTCTTTCTATGCGTGCTGCAGAATGCAGCACGCATTGAAAAAGCAAAAAACAAGGAGGAATAAAAGTATTTCTCCTCGTTGCGCCCCAGGTGTGGTGTTAGATTTTGGCACTGCCTCAGGTTTAAGAAATTTCATAAATCTGAGGCAACGTCAAAATGCAATCTGTGTTGCTGTGGCTCGCCCAGCTCACACAGTGCTGTGTGGGAAGGGGCCGTATTTACAAGGTGGTGTTAAGCCACAAAAGGTGGCTTAACGCCTCCTTGTAAATACAGCGCAGTGCTTAGCGTGACAGGAGAGTCACAAAAAGTGATGCTCCTGTGGTGCTAGGGGCCTATAAATACAGCCCTCAGGGGCATATTTATACTCCGTTTGCGCCGAATTAGCGCAGTTTTTTTCGACGCAAATTCAACGCAAAACTAACTCCATATTTATACTTTGGCGTTAGACGCGTCTAGCGCCAAAGTTCATGGAGTTAGCGTCATTTTTTTGCGTGAACACCTTCCTTGCGTTAATGATATGCAAGGTAGGCGTTCCCATCTTAAAAAATGACTCCGATGCATATGCGTCGTATTTATACTCCCGGGCAAAAATGACGCCCGGGAGTGGGCGGGTCTAAAAAACCCGCATTAGCGCCGGATTTTAGCGCCTGGGTCAGGGCAGGCGTTAAGGGACCTGTGGGCTCAGAATGAGCCCAGAGGTGCCCTCCCCTGCCCCCAGGGACACCCCATGCCACCCTTGCCCACCCCAGGAGGACACCCAAGGATGGAGGGACCCACCCCAGGGACATTAAGGTAAGTCCAGGTAAGTATTTTTTGTAAAAAAAAATTGTGGCATAGGGGGGCCTGATTTGTGCCCCCCTACATGCCACTATGCCCAATGACCATGCCCAGGGGACAGAAGTCCCCTGGGCATGGCCATTGGGCAAGGGGGCATGACTCCTGTCTTTGCTAAGACAGGAGTCATTTCAATGGGGGTTGGGCGTCGTAAAAAAATGGCGCAAATCGGGTTGAGGCGATTTTTTTGCCTCAGCCTGACTTGCACCATTTGTGGACGCCCATACGCCGTTTTCCCCCTACGCCGGCGCTGCCTGGTGTACGTCGTTTTTTTTAACGCACACCAGACAGCGCCGGCGGCTAACGCCGGCTAACGTCATTGAATAAATACGGCGCCCGCATGGCGCTTCAGAATGGCGTTAGCCGGCGCTAATTTTTTTGGCGCAAAATTGCGTTAGCGCAGTTTTGCGTCAAAAAGTATAAATATGGCCCTCAGTGTTTTTGTAAAACTTGCGCGGGCACCCGCAGCAAGGGGTTGAAAGGGATGTGTGCAGGGTAAATGAGCTGTGGACTTATGCAGTAAAACTGACATATTTGAATATGAAAGCAGTTAATTAAAAACAAATATGTAACTGGAATTACATTTACCTGTCAAATACAAACAGAATAAAGCCGTATGACTTAAGATGCAGAACAGCTATAAAAACACATTAACTAAAAGGAACACTGCAAACTTTAAAGCTCCAGACAGCAAACTCAGAGACGCTACTCGAGTGATGCTCTTACATCTAATTGAATAGGATAAAGGCTTTTTTCTTTGCATGCGGTTTTAGATTGCATAAACAACTTTTCTAAAACGTGCAATCCTTTGAACACTGTCAAATCCTCAATGAAAGTTACAAAAATGTGTTGATTTTCATCTTTACGATCTCTATGTGTAGACGAGTTCGTCTGGTGATGTGAAACGGCTCGTAACGAATCAGAAAACATTTTTGGCTGGTACTGTTACCTGTCTTTATAGGAAAGTAAGGCGCTGTTTGTTACAAATACCATTACCACCTAGTATGAAAGCAGATTTTAAAAGGTGGTTTTGTGTGACTGAACAAAATGTTTGTGCCTATTTATTGTGAGGTAATTTCTCATGGTGGTGATTTATTGATTTTTTGGGGGATGCTGTGTTTTTGTGCTGCATTACTGCATTTTGTTGTTTAGTAGTACTGTGTTTGTTTTTGCATTTCATTTTGACCGATTTTTTTGTGTTGTACCCTGTTATGCTTTAGTTGATGATCTACTGATTTGTCTTATGTCTCAGTCGCACCTATTCCCACTCATTCTGATTCACTAAATCTCACTCAGATTCACTTAGTGTCCCTCATTCTCAGTAATTCTCACTCAATCTCACTGTGACTCATTCATACTCATTTAGAGCCTGATTTAGAGTTTGGTCGAAGGGGTTACTCTGGTGAAACATGGCGGAAATCCTATCTGTTGTATTACAATTCCATTGTATCCTATGGAAATTGTAACACAGCCGACAGGATATCCGTCATGTTTGTGACAGAGTAACCCCTCTACAAAACTCTAAATGAAGCCTTTAGTGTCTCTCTGATTCATTCTGACTCATTTTAAATCTTACTGAGTCTCCTTCTGACTCACTCAGTCTCACTGATTCACTCAGTCCCATTCATTCCAATTCACTCAAACTCACTCTGACTCACTAAGGCTGACTCAGTCTCATTCATTCTCACTTAGTCGTACCCAATTTCACTCCTTCTGACTCACTAAGTCTCACGCATTCCGATTCACTAAATCTCACTCTGACTGATTCTTACTCAGTCTCATTCATGTCTACTCATCACTTATGTTACTGTGTTATGTTCTGCTGCTTAGTAAGGATGTGTCGTTAAATGTTGTTATATTTCCACCCAGAAGCAGGACATTCCCTTTCAATTCTAGTGACAAGCAAATATTTACAACTTCCCAAGGTGTTAAAATACCACAACGCTCAGTTTATTTTTCTACAGCCATTCATCTTGAATGTTTGTTTTTTGTGATTCTCTCTACCTCCTCTGCATTATGCCAGTGTGCAAATCCAAGTCACAATTCATGCAAAAGCTAGGGTGCGAGACGCCGCTTCGGAGGGTAGGTCCTCAGTGACGGACCTGGATTATCTACGCAGCGTGTTTCCAAGTCCCCGAAACGTGCCTCTCAAGGAGCCCTTTCCTGACTAGGGGATGGGCGACCTGACAGTGACGTAGCCAGTTTACTTGAAGTGTAAGAGACCGGTACATATATTTAATTTTCGTCACATTTTTTTTTCCCTTTTTAATCGGAGAAGAACTGATATAATAATTCCTTTCTGGTCCTGATGAAGCGTCACTGGATCCTGTAGGACCACACGACGCGAAACATTTTGACCCTAACCTGAGGGTACTGTCAAAACTACAGACCCCGGTAGTTTGTTGCTCTTTGAAAGTAATTGATCATCAACACTCAGTTTATTACTTTCATTTTTTATTTTAATCTTGGTCTTCATCCCAGTATATTGATTAAAGGAATGTAACATTTTTGGGATGAATAACCAATTTTAGTCTCACATCTTATTCTCTCCAAGCGTATGCTGGTGCCTGAATATAGGCATCCCTGTCTGATGGGTTTTCATCAGAACAGTACGGCTGAGTGCCCCCCTTTTTTAGGGGAGCCCGTCAGGCGTTGCAGCGCCGGCCTGGCGAGGAGCAATTCCCAATGATGATGCCAGCCATCCATTGTGATGCTTGAGGGTTTTTGCTCCTGACACCTCGGGTGCCCTAGGCTATTTGAGCACGTTTGGAACAGTGTACCTTTTGTATATTATATTATTGGGAGACTGTACACTGGACCATCTAACCTCCCGGTCCCTCTCCTTTTTCTCTAGATAGAAATATCATAAACACCCATATCAGGAACATTATAAAACATATGGCAAGTGAAGAAAACATCAGCTTGTTATGCCCATAAAAGGAACATTAGCAAACATATATATAGTACATCATAAAACTAGGCAGGTTGACATATAAATCATTAATGTCCATACTAGGAGCATAAGAAATATGTATGTCCTGTAAGGGTACCTGGTTTATGATGAAAAGGCACTTCCAGTGGCAAGAAGCAACAAGAGGGGGGGCCCCCGGCGCTCCTTGTGCTGAACTGGGACCTCACGCTGATGTCAGGGGGAGGGAGGGTGACACGCACCCTCTGCTGGTTGTATAACAGGCCCCTGTGTTCTCTGAGGGCCCCCCGGGCCACAACTGGCCATTGGTGGGGGGGGCAAAAGCAAACCACAACGATTGGGGGCAAAAGGAAGGGGCCTCCAATGAGACCCCCTCCCCTGATCCGAAAAGCCCAAGGGGGAGGGAAAGGGAGAGAGGCTTGGTGGCTGGGGAACCTCCGATGAGGTTCCCCTGCCCAGTCCTCCAGCCAAACTGGTGCTTTTGCATCTTCCAGGGGCTGCTGCCTGCGCTGCACTGGCGGCGGATCCTTCTCATAATCCGGCCCAATCCTCCGGGCTGCCATGGCCCTCTCCTGCCCTTTTCCTCTTCTGCAGCGGCTCAGCCTCAGGAGCAACAGGCACCAGGAATGGTTGTCTGCTTGTGCCCTGGGGGTACTTATTACATAACCTCAACACCGTGCTCACTTCCTCCTTCTTCTCCTCATGCCCCAGGGCACCAGATGAAGTGCGTCTCTGACGCGCTCAGATGTTTGGAGAGCCCGGGTCGCAGCGGTGATTCCGGGTGACAATAAAGCATGTACCAGCACAAACGAGCAAAACGAGAGCGCTCTCAAGGCACTAGGGTAATTACTGCAGATCGCTTCTCCCAGCGCTCAACACAAACTTCAGTGAAGCACCTTCTAGGCACTATAAGGTGAAATGAAGCACTCCTCATGCTTTAAGTAGCTGCAGGGGTCAGAAGCCACAGCACCCTACCCCTGCGGGACAAAATCAAGGAAAAGGGGGCACAGGTGGCAGGGCCCAGCAGCAGGCCAGCGCAAAGGGGATGCAGGCAGACGGCCGGTCCTCCTCATGACCAAGCAGGTCACAGTCCAGCACAGCAGCAGCAGTCCACAGCGGTTCCTGGTGAGTCCCTACAGCATTCTGTGTCTAGTTCCAAGTAAGTGGTGAAAATTTCCCTGTACTTATACTCAGTTTTACAGTGTGTCCACAAAGGAAGGGGAGAGGAGGTTCCAACCAGTTACAACTGGTTCTGGAAGTGCCCCCTCTCTCCTCCAGCACAGTCTCCAAACATCAGTTGGGGGTATATGACCCTATTTTGTGATGCAAGGGTACAGCCTTTACAAATGCAGGTGTACCCCGCCTCTACCTTCTCTCAGCCCAGGAAAACTATTCAGAATGTAGATGCACCTCTGTGACACCTACACCCTCCCTGTATACGGGTTGTCTGAAAAGTATATACAAAGCCCTATTGTCACTCTGCCAGACATGGATTGGGGTCAAGCTGCAAAACACCAGATTCATAAGCACAGCAAAATGCTCACTTTCTAGAAGTGGCATTTCTGTAATAGTAATAAAAAATCCACTTACACCAGTAAGCAACATTTCTCACTACCATTATATCCATACCAAACATGCCTACACTACCCCTCATAAATCAGACAATACTCCCCAGACAAAAGGCAGGGCATTTCCAAAGCAATCCTATGAGAAGGTAGCACTCACAGCAGTGAGAAACCAAATAGGCTGTTTGTCACTACCAGGACAGGCCACACTACAAGGCACATATCCTGCCCTCTACATACATAACACCCTGCCCTTAGGGCTAGTTAGGGCCTACCTTTGGGGTGACTTACATGTAGTGAAGGGGGAGTTCTTGGCCTGGCAAGTACATTTAGATGCCAGGTCCCTGTGGCATCAAACTGCACACGCAGGCCCTGCGCTAGCATGCCTGAGACAGGTTTGAAAGGCTACTTCAGTGAGTGGTGCAAGCAGCGCTGTAGGCCCACTAGTAGCATTTAATTTACAGGCTCTGGGTATAGAGATACCACTGTACAAGGGACTTACAGGTAAATTAAATATTCCAAATAGGTATAAGCTAATCACATGAACTTTAGAAGGGAGAGCACCTGCACTTCATCACTGATCAGCAGTGATAAAGTGTTCAGGGGCATATTTATACTCCGTTTGCGCCGATTGTGCGTCAAAAAATATGACGCACAATCAGCGCAAACGTTGCCCCATATTTAAACTCTGACGCCCGAGCCCGCGGATGACAAAATTCCGCCGTGTGCGTCATTTCTTGGATGTGGCAACCCGCCTTGCGTTAATGATATGAAGGGTAGGCGTTCCCGTCCAAAAAACGACGCAAACGGCCGTGCGTCGTATTTATGCTTCCGGGCAAAAATGACGCACGGCCGGGAGGTGGAGCCAAAAAATGATGCACAGCCCGATTTGCGTCAAAATTTAACGCCTAGGTCAGGGCAGGTGTTAAAATGGGGCAAACACACCTGTATCTAATCAGAACACACAGAACAAACAGCAGAGCAGCAGAGCAGCAACAGGGAGCCATGGAGGTGATTCTTATCCAGTGTGCACACAGACGCAGAGCCCAGCAGCAACAACAGCAGCTACCACAACACCAGCAGGGACCCCAAAGGCAGCGCAGAAGGCAGGAGAGGATATTCCGCCCAAGAACAACCCTTCAGGGCCCCAGGGAACACGACATCATACAGAGGTACCGGTTGAACTGGCAGGCCATCCAGCAGCTGCTGCGAAACATTGAACAGTAGTTGGCCCCCACTTTGGTGACACCCCGCACCATACCAACAGAAACAAAGCTGCTTGCCGTACTTCACATGCTGGCAAGTGGCTCCTTTCAAACAACTGGTGCCCTGGTTGGCGGAATATCACAACCATCATTCTCCGCATTTCTGCCAAAAGTACTGGATGCCATCATTCGCCTGACACCCGCCACATCTGCTTCCCTAACACACTGCAGAAGCAGCAGGAAACTAAACAGGGGTTCTATGCAATCAGTGGCTTTCCACACGTCCTTGGTGCAATCGACTGCACACATGTACGCCTTGTGCCACCTGCTGCGACTGAAAACCACTACCGCAACAGGAAGCACACACATTCTATCAACGTGCAGGCCATAGTTGATCACCAAGGAATGTTCACAAACATCGTGGCTAAATATCCTGGGAGTGTCCATGACTCATTCATCTTCCGTCACTGCACCATCAACCAACACTTCCAGGATGGACGGTATGGCAATGGACTACTTGTTGGTAAGTACTAAAACCTACTTATTCACACACTGCACAGCAACCCTCTAGAACACACAACACATACACCACAACAGCAACATCTAGACAGGAACACACTGAGGTCCTGACATCACTAGCCATGTTTCTTAAGTCACCATTCAACCTGTCACACATTGGAATTTACTGTACAGCCTAATGTGAAGACATTAATGAGTGTGGTAGCCGAAATGTCACCTTGCAAATTGTAAGTGTCACAATGACCTTTACATTAATACACTGCCTAAGTCTAAAGGTATGGGATGTCCAGGGTACTTTCATATGAACGTGCTAACAACACTTATAAATTAAACTCTACATTGAACTATCTACTCACCCCAAGTGAAGACACAAGGACACCTGTATCACAAGTCACAATGTTAGGGAGGGCACACTGCACTGAAAATCACAAAACATACTGATGACAAACTGTTAGCAGACAAACACGTGCTCAGCCAAGTTAAAAACACAATGCAGATGGTATAGCCTACAAGTATAGGATGTCACATCAGTACACAAAAGAGTCACAGACAACACAAGACAACTACTGCCATGAACATTCGATTCAATAATGCAAGCTACATCAACATGATCCCATTGTTTTTTTTCTTTCAGCTGATCAGGGGTATGGCATCCAGCCATGGCTAATGACACCATTTGGGAACCCGAGTACTGCTGCAGAGCGGGCATACAACGACGCCCATAAGAGGACATGCAGCATTGTCGAGCGGACCTTCGGCATCCTCAAGTCAAGGTTCCGCTGCCTCAACATCACTGGTGGTAGCCTACTATATTCCCCCGAGATGGTCTGTAGGATCATACTAACATGTGCAATATTGCACAACATTTGTGTCAAAAGGAACATTCCCCTCCTCGAACCAGACCCATACATGCCTGAAGACGAGGAAGAGGAGGATGCTGCCCTGCAACAGGAGGGGGAACAACCAAACACGGCTGCTGGAGTGCGTAGGCGCCAACAGATTGTAAATAATTTCTTTTCATAATTATCACCATCACCACTTAATGCACTATTGTAAATAAACACTGATAACAAACACCACATCATGGTTTGGCCTATTCATTTCTGCCCACCTTTAGCTTTAAATATCAGAAAAAGAATGTCGTCTCATGGAGCAATAATGATATAACAATCAGGACACAGAAAAACACACAACAAATGTAATGCCCATCATACAATGGTCACATACACACACAATGTAAATGACTGACATCCTGTACAGTTCACCTTTGAAGGGCAATAGCTGAGGACCACACATATGACACACAAACATGTAGGAAACATGGTTCATCGCAGCAGATGGCACACAACTAAAACACCATCACTCAACTAGGGGAAAACAGGCCTCATACATCAGGCAGTTGACATGCTTATGCTTCAGGAACAGGAATGTATTACCAGACTCTTGGCAGCAGTAATTCCAACTACTTACAATCTTTGCAATGACTATCTGTCACTAGAGTTACACATAAGCAGAACATACACAGCACAAGTGCCACACATATGACAAGCATCCAGCACATCACTACCCATCTACATGTCAGCCCTTTTCTAAAAAACATTACACACACATGCGGCTGGTCACACCCCACCTGTCTGAAGAGGTCCCTGGAATGCTGATATGTGTACCCTGAGATTCCCTCATCTACACACACACACTCACAAGAGTCATCCAGTGTGCCACACCCTTTCCTATGCCTACCATTGTCATAGTACCATCTCACTGCATGGAACTCAGCTCATATAATACACTGGCTTTGAGTTTATAAGGCCTGGTATCACCTGTAGATTGATTCTCGTGTGAAAGGTACTGTAGGCTAATTTTCAGCAAATCTCGTCCGACAAGACTAGTGAGACACTGATGGAGGCCACTCCAGTGATCCCCTCCATGCACACCACCCAAATGTACATGCCCCATCCCTGCTGATGCCTCCTACAGCATAGATGTTGGCATTTGGGCAATTACATCATTAAGCATTGCAACTAATGTTGCCGTGTAACACTTTATCAGGGTTCATGTGTCACCTTCAAGACAACACAGGACATACACAGTGTGACATGTCAACTGTCTACTCCTCCCTCTGACCAGTCCTAGTCAGACCACTGATCATGTAATTTGTGAAAGAGCTGGCTCCTGATTGACCCAGCATCCTGTCAGCCTGACTGGCACCTGTCCGTGGGTCACCCTAAAGATACCTGGGGTCCACCTATGGAGCACACGTGCTGTCCAAAACCTCTTGTACCTCAGAGACTAATTTGTCATTTGCCTCATCAATGTATACTCAAATACATTGTATTGCATCATCTGACTGTTATTTGTATCATATTTGTGACAGTGCCCCTGGATAGCTAAATCATGGCCCTTGCGTTGTCTGGGCCTCATTAATCCCTAAACTACAAAGTGTACCTAGACCTTAGCGTTTGATGGTGTACGTGGCCTCCAGCCGAACCAGCAACCTCAGATAATGTCCATGAAAAGTCAACACATATGAGGACCCTGACAGTTCACACGCTGAGTTACATTGTTCAAATAATAGAGATGAGTCGTGTGTGCTGAATACCAGCCATTTACTTCTGCACCCACAGAGGCCAACTTGAGTACAAATGTTGCAATGACACATGCCGGATCCAGACACCTGAGACATTCTCTCACTCAGCACACCAAGGTTGCCCAGTTGAAATTCTTATTACACGTCTACAGTGACAGGGTGGGACCATCCACATGTAGGTTACCATGTCCTCAATGACTTTTCTCACATTTAGCTACAAACGATACTCATTAGATACACGATTAGCTGCCACTAACTCATGAGGAGACGTGGACGTTACAGTGACAACATACACCTTAACAGTTGATACTGGATCAAATATGGACCACACACATGTACATGTACCATCCAATCAACAAAATGGTTGCAAGCAGCCTATCACAGTAGTGTCCCAGTTGTAACCTAGCAGGAAGAATGAAACATGCCACTAAACCATGTAATGCATTAAGGGCCACATACATCAACAACCTATTTGCTAACATGACATAAGTAACGTTGATAATTTGCTATTAAATCAATGCTAATTGGTATGTCAGAATTCACCAAAGAATCAATAGGGCAAACGTCAAATGGTCAAATGGGATTACAGATTAGCAAACAGGGAATCATACCCAATTTTCTTCCATGGGCCTGCTGCCAATGGTTTTGCATTACTGAATTTGGGCAAACCTTGGATAAAGTTGCAAGTCAGGAACAGCAACCCCCAGGGTGCTGGGGGCCTAAGTCCCCCTCTGCTGCACCCCAAATATAAAAATGTTATGCACATGTGAAGCACACACATGCATAGCGCATGTGTGCCCTACATGTCAATAGTGAAACACATTTTAGATACATTAACACGTAATTAGGGCATGGTTACCCCCAAAAAAGGTTTAGGCGACAATTGCACTACCTAATTGGCCTTTATGCAATTTGGAATTGCTTGATACATGTGGACACAATTTTGCTAAGGAATACATCCTGGTATCTCTTTCATATTTTGATATTTGCAATCAAAAATTACCTACATATGTGCACAATTATAAGTAATATCCATTCTGGCCAATCATTACTATTGCACTGTGAATACCTTCTGTACATCCTATAAGGGACATTTGCTATAGCTAACCCCAAAGTTTATCACTTAGCACCGTTTGGTCATGCCAAAATTCATTTCTCATTTGGACCAATGAAATACATATTTGTCATAATGCGTCATATTTTCACGCATACAGCTTGTGCGTCATATTTTTTGACGCACAGGAGTGCGGATAATGCAGAGTCAAAAATATATTTCATAAGTAGATATCATAATATCCTGCATAACATGGCCGCCGTTTTTTTCCATTATGCGTCATATTTCCACGTATACAGCTTGTGCGTCATAATTTTTGACGCACAGGAGTGCAGATAATGCTGAGTCAAAAATATTTTTCATAAATAGAGATCATAATTTGCTGCGGCTTAATTTTCACCTCTAGAACTGTAAAATATGCCTCAAACTAATATTATATACCAATAATGAAAATTTTATTGACTCTGCATTATTTGCACTCCTGTGCGTCAAAAAATATGACGCACAAGCTGTATGCGTGAAAATATGACGCATAATGGAAAAAAATGGCGGCCATTTTATGCAGGATGTGATGTAATAGGATATCCTGTTTACAGAATCTGTACAGTGGGTGTACTTTCACTTTCACTTTGCAGTCTCTGATTATTCTAGACTGTGTGGCTGTGTGCAAAGTGTTGTCCTGTGTATTAGTGCTTTTGTGTCCAGTGTGCCATCTCACTTGTTCTTTTGTCTTCATTATCTTGTTGTAGAATACTGTCTGAGTCTGTGTTGTATTAATTTGTCAAGTCCAGTGTTGTATATATTGTCTGTGGGAGTCTGTTGTGGGTACTGTGATATAGGGGATAGTTGGGCTCTTCTTCTTGTTAAGTTTTCTTTGTAATTCCCCACTCTACCTTTCCCCATTTCCCCCTTTTCCTTTTTTCTACTACTTTTTCCCCTTTTTCAGTGCTGAAATGTCTGGTAGGCCACGGCTTTCCAGGATGGGTGAGGAGGAATTGGGGGGGTTTATATGGCTTGTTTGCCATTTCCTCCCACTTATGCTGGAGGCTGGGGGTAGGGTGATACAGGGGTATCACACGGAGGCCCGAAAAGTCCGGTGGGGGAAGGTGCGCCATCACTTGGTGCGTCTATATGGTAGCCAAAGGAATGACCATCAATTGAAGCAACGCTGGGCTGATCTGATCTCCAGGGAGCAAGATCTGCTGGACCACCTGGAAATCAGGATTGGTGGCCATGTTGGTGAGTACAGATCATGTAAATGTGCACAATTTAAAGCTGTGTTGTGAAATGTGATGATTGTTACCCAATCTGCCAGATAAGTAGCTGACTGTGTGTAATGGTAGGGAAACATACAGGGAAATTGATGCACTATGTGAAGGATGACAAATGCTAGCAGTCAGGTAGCTCATGTTTTCAACACATCCAGGTTGCTTGTAGCAGAATGTAATGTAGTGCCGCCTTTGTGTCAGATAAGCGACACATAAAGGACACAATCAGGACTCTACAGGTCACAATAGCCAGTGAAGTATGGATGTAGAAACATCATACCTACATATGTTGACGCTATAGCTAGACTGACATTTGTAAACCCTACATGATGCTGAAAATGAGTGCTGCCTTCACGTCAATTGAAGTTAGCAATGTGGCCCACACATATGTCACATGTGTGTCTGGTTGGTGTGTAGGGAAAATGTTCACGGAAGTGCCATGCCTTGTCATGATAAATGTGCTCCTTCACATTTAATTGTTACATGCCAGATCTGAGCATGAACCATATTTGTAAAGGACTCAGGTGCCCTCAGCTAACATATTAGACAGGTATTTATTGTCACTTGTGCCCAAATCAGAATAGGGATGGCAGTCCAAAGGTATGTTCTAGGGTACAAACATCTATGTTTGGTGCCAATCACCATTGTTTGGACACATCAATGTATGAAACTGTAACAACATGAGGTATTGCCAAGTCCCTGGCCCTCTGTACCATGTACCTATCAGTCACATATGTGTCATGACCACATAGGCTGTTTGACAGGTCAGGCAGTCCTCAAGTAACCAGCTTTTGGATGTCTCTCTTGGATGCACATGATGAGATTAATGCACATCTATATTGTTGCTGCATACTAATGGAGGTGCATTTTTGCCACCACATGACAGTCCGGGCCACTGCATGTGTGTAGTAGTGTGTGTAACTGTAGGAGGAGACTCATCCGATGTAAATGTTGCGCATGAATAATTCCATGCAGTATGAGCATGTGTGAAAGTGTTTCATTACTCATGTCATATTATCACATTGTCTTTGTATTTGCAATTGTTTGTCATTGCATGGATTCTGAGTATATTCTTCCTTCCATGCTTTACAGGTGGACCTGCACCGTACACAGTGGGAGAGGTGGCTCATTTTGAGGACCCCAACACCTACAGTGAGTGTTGCATGTGTGGTATTTTTTCTTTTTGCTGGTGATGCGTGATGGTCTACTGTGTGTTGAACACATTGCAAGGTTTGATGCGCTGCCCAATCATTAGTCTTGTTCCATTAGTGGGATTTCAGTTATCACTTCATTTTGAGTTGACCTATGCTTATCCATTTGTCTGATTTTGGGTCTGTATGCCATTCCTGTAGGGCCCGCTATGAGAAATGGGGTGAGTCATGTGGAATACACTAGTTAATGTAAGAGTTGCTCTGGGACTCGACTCAGACTGAGTCTGCATGTCAGACTGACATTCTACCAGATAGCTTCTGCAAATGGCTTGTCTGAAATCTGCTGCTTCCCTAGTAACCGATGTACTGAGTACACTGTAGGTTGGATCTTCCGGGGGCATGTACTTCCACAAGTTGTACTAGAAGTGTGTGGGACTACAGTGCAACAGCCTAGGTGTACATGCTATTCATGATCATGGGTGTTCTTGCTCCTCTGTGTCTGTAGAAAAATATGCCTCACTGGAAGTATGTGATGTTGGCCTAGGTCAGTACATTTTGAGATGTGTGGACCTTGGATAGGACAAGGTTTAGCTGACTCCAATTTGTTGATAGCCCTTCACTGGTGGTGTGTGTGTGGAGGCAAAAACATGTTGAGCTTTCTAGACACTCCTGGGTGTGCATCGATTTTGGGATTGTTGGTTGTTCTTCCCCCCCCCCTCAAAGACAGGCATGTGTTTGGGAATAGGGGACTGAAGCAACCAGTATGTTACACATACTAGTGACCATTTGAAACTTTGTTTTGAACCTAGTCTACACACTCGGTTATGGCACATGAGTTCTATACTAGCGAATCCCATTACAAATAGCAGATCTTGAGGTTTGTGATTGTTATCACATACACTGACATATGGAGCCCAGGCAATAGGCGGAGGAGGTGCAGCATGAATGTTGGCTGCATTTGTAATTTTTATGATGACAAGTTTTGGCTGATGTCACCCATCATGTGCATTATTGTATATGCTATGTGTGAGATGACCTTTGCATGCAGGCTTCCCATGTACTTCCTCTAAGACTTTCAATGATCTATATGGTGATATGAGCTGTTACAACTACAGTAAATGTATTTTCCGATTGACCACTAGTGCTATTCCAAACAATGCATTTCCTATGGTAAATAGTTGCCCTTTCTCTTCACAGCTGCAAACATGAGTGCCACACAGAGGCCGACACATCCTGCAGGTGCAGTCGGGGTTCCGATGGATGGCCCAAAAATACCAGGCGGATCGGGCCTCCGGAGCATGGTGGGCTTCACCACAGGGTGGCCCTACGTTGCCCACTACAGCCACCACCACCACAACCACCGGTTCTCCCCAAGTGGCCCCAGCAACGGCGGGGACAGTTGTCCCTGCCTCTGCAGCACAACCAGGATCCAGCATTATGACAGCTGCAGGACAGTCCAGTGGGCTAGGCTCAACACCCACACAGAGCACCTCTGCCGGGACCCAGACAGCAGCAGCACCTCCAAATGACCCTGCGGCATTCCAGGCTTTGGACCGCAAAATGGACAAGTTCAGAAGGAAGGTGGACAAGCTGAGCCAGGATGTGGCCTACATCAAAAAGCGGGTCAGGTACATCAGGTGGTCCCTCTGGAGGGCCAACCTCTAGGACTGATATGGTCTTTTACATTAATCCCTCCCCTCCCTCCTCTTTCCTTGTTATCATGATTAGTGGGCTTGGGGGATTAGTGTTAGGTTAGTATAGGTTGTTAGCTTAGTTAGTGTTAGGGATGAGGGTGGGGGGTCCTTATTCTTTCTACTTTTCATTATTAAGTGTGTGGGTGGGTGGATGGGGGTCAATGTTGGGGTTCCTGTGTGTTTAGAAAAAAAAGAAAAATATATATATATATATACAAAAAAAATATATGATTGTTTAGGATAGTATAGTATGTGTGTAAGTTAGTATGTGTTGTCCTGCATGTGTCCTGTCTCATAATGGTGGGTGGGGGGTTGATGTTTAGATCGATTCGTTATATGTGTAGAGTAAGTTTAGCTTAGGTTAGTTAGGGACAGTTGTGGGTAAGGAGTAGTCAGGTTAGATTAGTGTAGGTATGACTTTTCCCTTAGTTGCCTCTGGTGTGATTACTTATGAATAAATATATAGTTAACCCTTTGCATTATGTGTTAACTGCTACTTGATCATGGCCTTGCCATCAGTGTAGGTGATTGTTGTTCTATGACATTTGTGTCCTATGCTACAAACCAAAGAAAAAAGAGGTTTAAAATGGCAGCTACCCCTGTGCTAACTTGGTAAGTATCCACCATTTGATAGAACCACCATTTGGAGTTTACAGGGATCACAAAGGATTTGTGTCGATGAGTATGTTTTCTATATCACAAAGTGTGCTTCCAGACTTGGTATTGTTGGGAATTCTTTAGGTCGGACTGCAGTGTGATGTTCAGGGACATCTTTGAAGATGAGGTGTTGTTAACACTCTTGTCTTCTTGTCTACATTACTGACATAGATCATGTGTGCAAAAAATCAGCATGATTACCTATTTGGAAGTTTATTCAGAAAGGTTGATTGATGCTGTGTTTAGTTGTGTGTGCTTTGATTAGACTGCATGATTCAAAGTATTAGTATTGCATGGTGACAACATTTATCAGCCACCATTAGTTGACTTTGATTTATCTTGATGAAGCATTATTCTGTCCAACACAGCATGATTGTGTGTGGTTTCTCATTTCATCAGTTATTCTCCTCAGGATGGGCAGGCTATGATGCTATCTTGGCCACTGCACAGATGTATCTGACTACATGATGTCAGGACAGTTGTATTGACAAGCTACATGGGTGTCACACAGGCACTTTTGTGTTATCTACTGCACAGTTGATGTGTCAAATTACACAGAGACATATTAGGTGTGCAAGTGCTATTTATTGATAGGTGCTGTAGTGCAATATGTACATTGTCCATGTTTGTTGAGTCCGTTCTAGTGAAATCTTACATGGTGATCCTACAGAAGGGGTGTGGATAATGCTCCTGACATGCTGGGGTGATGTTACCGACAATGCAGAGGGACAGGATTTGCCAATTAGTAGGAGAGAGACATTCACTGGCAATGCTGACAAGTTATACAGTGGTTAGCAGAACAGTCATTGAGTATAGTTGTAGTGAGACTGGCATTTGACAATACGTAGGACCTTGGTCGAAGTAGGCAATGGTGCAGGGACTAGTGCTTCCGGGTACTCTTCCTTGTGAATGTGATCTGTTCCATGTCTTCATCTTCTGATGTGTGTGTTGCCTGCTTCGTCCTTGTTATTGTTGGTTGTGAAGGGGCAACACACACCTCAGTGTTCGAAGACGTGGAGTCAGACATCCCAGTGGCTGCTCCGTGTGAAGTTCTTAAGGGCAGTCCTGCAGCAAGGAGGGCCTGCTGGTTTTTGAGAATAGCAGCCACATCACGATGGTAGGCAGCCAGGTCGGCCCTGAGGGAGTCATGATTGCATTCGTGCATGCAGTGGAAAGTTTGGGGTGCGAGGTGTTGTGGCAACTCCCTTACTGCTGTGGTGAATTCTTTGACAGTTTCTTGTAGTCCTTGCAGTATGGATATTAGGGCTTGCATAGCTGCCGCCTGATCTGCAGATGACATCATGCACAAGCGCACCCCCTCAAGGCTGGCTGCCATAGTTTGCATCCCCACCCGCACCTCCTTGGCCAGCTCCCGCTGTACTCCAACTACAGTTCTTTCAAAGCTGGTGCCAGTGTCGTCAGAGTCCTCAGCTGTATAGGAGCTGGCAGGTCTTGCAATTGGGGTGGTGGGTGGTTCTTCTGTGATGGCTGCTTGTTCTGTGCTCCTCCTTGTGACTGATGGTGGGGTCTGGAGGGTTTCCAGGACCTTTTGGATGGTCTCCTAGGGAATGTTTATGGGCTCGTCATCCATGTCATCAGGGAAATCTGGGACAGGCATATCAGCAGGAGATCCATCTTCCTCTGCAATGAAACAGGGTACAATTAGTGTGTCTGTGTTGTGACAATTTTGACGTAACATGCCTGCCTTTTGATGAATTCACTTTGTGATCTTGTTTGGTATTGGTATCTGCTGTCCTTCAGATAGTCATTGTTATAGGCCTATGGCCCACCTGTGTGTCACATGTATGATATTGAGTTATCTGACTTGTCTGCCTACTTGCCTCTAGGTGTTGCTTTATACCAAATAGAGATTAGCCACCTTTTTGTCCTACTCGACCCTCCGTGTATATCCATTCTCATGGTGAGACCTTTCACTGGCTGTGGGTGTTCTGATGGTCCTGGCAGCACAATTGCCTCTCAGGACCTGCCCCAATCCCTGATTGTTCACATTGACTTAAATGTAATTGACATGTAGCATATCCTATGCATGGTAATGTTATGATGTGATATGGATGATGATATTGTTAATGTGTCCTGCTGATGTTGGGTAATGTGTGCTACATTGGATTGCCCTGATAATTGTATCAGTGTCCTATTTCCCCCTTTGACTGTGCAGGTGTATTTCCGTGACCAGTTCCATGTGTCCCCTCCTCAATGCTGTTGTCTGAACAGTATGACTTTTAAGATGTTGCCTTGTTTGCCAGGCACAGGATGGACCCTGACATATGCAGCATGGGTGTGTCCTTAGTGCTGTGTTGCTCCTATTGCTGTTTACATTGGCTGATGTTTGCGGCAACTATGGGCATTGACATTTGAGTGTACTGGGGGCTTTGTCTTGTTTCAGGAGATTGTTGCAGATGTCATCCTCACCCCCTAATTTAGGTAGGTATGTTCCATGGGGAGGTTACTGCCATTGGCTACTATAGCTGCACAGAGATCTGAGGTGGTAGTGTCAACTGTTGTTGCAGTTACATTGCAGTTGTTGTTTTGGCTAGAGGATTGCTGATAGGGCCCTAGTTAATGTAGGAGATATGTTGGCTGATGAGTGCCAGGATGTAAGTTTGACGTAGTGGCCTTCCCTCCTGTCGAGGCTTTCCCTTTGCTCCATTGTTGGCATGACAGGATGCCCCCATTGTTGGTGTAGTGTAATGTTGTGCCCCAGCTTCTGTTTGTGCAGGCCATGCCCCCCTGCAGTACCCCTTTACCCATGCCACTCCATGTATATGATGACTTACAGGCAATGTGTAGTAGGTATTTCCCAACCCTGCTCACAGTTGACATTATTGCATTTTAAATCCCCATGCAACTTACCCTGCATGTGCATTGTCTCGTGGTAGTCTGCGCTGTCCTGTCCTTGAATCCCTGTGACGATCTCCTCAGGGATGACGGCTGCGACCATCTCCTCCATGTGGTCCAGGGCCTCCTGGTGTGCTGGATTCCCACCTCCAGTCTGCAGTGCTGCCTTCCTGTTCCTGGCCATTTTTTCCTTTGTCCTACGTTTGCAGTCATGCCAGCGATTCTTACACTCGGTGACTGTCCTGCGTACTTCTGCCACACTGTTGATCTTGTCAAATTTTTTTTGCCATATGGCCTCTCTCCTTCCGTCACCTCTTTAACCAGGATTTCCTGCTCCTCTGCACTGAAGCGACACTTTCTTTTTTTTCTATATATGTCCTGGTTCTTGTATGGATCGTCCTGGCTGGTTCCTGGTCTGTTTTGGCTCTCCTCTGCTGAAATGGCAGTGTTCGCGGGTATTTTGACGCTATTGCGTCAAAAAAACGGCGCATATCCGGTTTGTGGTGCCGTAAATCGACCCACAGTCATTTACGACGCGTTAACGTCGTTTTCCTTTACGACTTGACGCCGCAATGTGCGTAAAAAAAAATGACTCCCACCTGTTGATTGCGCCGCCGTGCGTCAAAGCATAAATTTGACGCCCGCACGGTGCTACGAAATGGCGTTAGCCGGCGGTAACATTTTTGACACAAAACTGCGGCGGTGCAGTTTTGCGTCAAAAAGTATAAATATGGCCCTCAGAGTCCTAGAGCCAACAGCGAGAGGTCAGAAAAAATAGGAGGAAGGAGGCAAAAAGTCACGGATGAACCTGCCACAAGGGCCAGGTGCCAATATATATATTGGCACCTGGCCAATATATATATTGAGCAGCTCAATATATATATATATATATGTATATATATATATATATATACACTTTTGGGTAATATATACATTTGTTAAGCAAGCCTAAAGAATATCTATATATTTTAAAAACATAGGGTCACATGCACATACATTTTGTGGGTCAGTATTCGTTCACAAATCTATTTCTGACCATGGAAATGGCATTTTGGTATGTACAAATGCCATTTGCTAACCCCAAATAGCGATGCACCCAATTACCAACAAAATATTGTGACTGGATTTTGCGAATCGCAAATAGTACATTGCAATTTACGACTTGCAAACCATATGTATAGGGCAGTTGTGATTAAAGAGTAAGAGCAAAAAAGGCCAGTTTGCGCATGGAAATTAGCACTGATTCCATTCAGGTGGTAAGTTGATCCCATCTATAAAAGCAGCTCCTGATTACATCAGGGTTTTCCACAATGGCTGCACTCTATGTGGCTGCATTGATGAGGCGATTCTAGGCTGCCTACCAACTGAGAATGAGGCGGAGACAGGAGAGGATATACAGAACCAGGCAGCCCATATTTCAATAGACAGAGAAGGAAAAATATGAGAAATACAGGCTGAGTAGCACAGTGATCTTAGAGCTGATTGAATTGCTCAAACCTCAGGTAGAAAGTCGTACCCTGTGCAGCTGCTCAATCCCCACACATGTGCAAGTGTTATGCTCACTGCACCTTTTGGCCTGCGGTAGGTACCAGGGGTTATAGCTGTCACTGTTTGGGTGTCCCAAAATGTCTTGTCATGTTTCTTCAGATGGTTCTTAGATGCTATGCTCTCACACATGCCCCACTACATTTACCTTCCCAGGAATGCTGAGGAAATACACAACACCAAACTGAACTTTTATAGTATAGCCAACTTCCCCCATGTATTAGGGTGTGTGGATGCAACACATGTACCCATTTGTCCTCCTGCACATCTAGAATATATGTTCCGTAATAGGAAAAGTACTCATTCACTGAACATCCATTTTGTATGCGATTCCCACAATGTAATCACAGATATACTGGCAAAATACCCAGGGAGCATAGATGAGGCATATATTTTCAGGCACAGTGGAATACACCAACACCTGGAATGTGGGAAGCTTTATGATGGATATTTACTAGGTGATGTGTGTCTGTAAACCTAAATTGCATACATGTGTCTGTGCATAACCAAGTAATGCCATTCTCACAATTATTTTTTTTGACCACAGGTGACAGTGCACATGCATTGAGGCCGTAAATACTGACCTCATACCTAGCCCCCGCAGATCAGAATGAGAGGTGGTACAACCTAGCACATCGGCGCACCAGAGCCGTCATCGAAAGGACCTTTGGCATGCTCAAATGACAATTTTGCTGCCTGCACAAAAGTGGAGGTGCACTGCAGTATGCCCCTGCAAAATTGTGGCTACCTGTGCCATCTTACATAACATTGCAACCAGGCACGGGCTACATCTCAACATAGATGGCAGCGATTCAGAGGATGAGGAGCAAGAGCCACCTCTACGGCAGCCTGTGGATGGTAGCATAGCAGTGGAGGGGAGACGGCAATGGGATCACTTTGCAACCCATTACTTTGCAAGGTAAGTGATGTATGACACTGCCCTCACAAATATTAAACATGCATAGTTAAGTTATTCAAATCAAACACCCTTAAATCTCAAGTAATCCTTCTGCCCAACGCTAAATGACATGTGAATTAAGTGGCAAGGAAAACGATAATCAAGGATTTGAATTGACATCACCCAACGCATTAAAGGCATGCGCAAAAGCAAAATTCCACATATTTATCCATCACACCCTCCTACAGCTACAACTATCATGACCTGTGGCTGTTTGGTCTTCAGATGTGTGGCGGCCACTGCTACGCCGCAGGATGCTGACATCAATGGTTGATATGCTGCTCACACTTGACAGTTTTAAAGACTGTTGTTTTATCACGTTTAGTATCTGTGGCCCCATCCTTCTTTAGTTGAAGCAAGACACTTGGTTTATTCGAACTAGATAAGCATTTCAGATACTTTTGTGTGCCATTCCACTTCTGGTCTTGGTTCTGCATGGGCTTCTGTATTTTATCTTTTTATCTTTTTAGCACTTGAGGTTTCTTTTGGCTTTCGGTTTATGTGACCATCTGATTGGAAGGTCTGTACTCTCACTGACTCCGGTTGTGTGCACAAGTGAACAGACGCAATTTTTGCCCTCTTGCTATATGGTATACTATTGAAATAGATAAATGTTTATGTTTCTAATTACACATAGAACTGAAGAGACGACGCTATGTACCACGATGGCTATAATGCCCTGATGAAGGTGGCTGTGAGCAAGATGTCTTTCTTTAATGTGTAAGCCCAGAGAAACGCGCGTCGGCAAGTATGATGACATACTAACAATTGGAGTTACATCTCCTATAAAGAACCCTACTCTAAAGATTCACTGGATTGAAGATGTCAGCGGGTATCTAAACTGATATTATGAGTATCGATCTGTGCGATATCAATTCGAACATTTGTTCAATAGACTTTGATTGAACTGACCATTGAAGACTATTCTGAGACCATTTACGCTTTATTTTGACATTGACTGTGATTCATACACGTGATTATTATTGCTTGTGAGAAAAGATTTGTGGTCTATAGATGATGTTTTAAGATATATAGAGATGTATAACGGTTTTTTGTTATGTTGTGCATTTGTATGTTGTTTTGTATGTGATTGTTGTCTCTGGTCTTGTTTGTCTATTTGAATATTTGTTTAGTCATGAATGGGGGAAGGGGGTGTTTTTCTAAGCTTGTTCAAAAATATTTTTTATGAATTTGAATATTTATGTATATTTAAGGTTGGTTATGATCATTAAAAAAGAAAACAAAATCTACCTACCATTCCAGGCTTTTTCTCGTTGGATTGAGTTGCCTCTCTTAAATGCCTAGGAGAGTGATACATTGTTTACTTATTTCACACTTGACGGATCCTCACTGTGCTGAGGGGTGTCTAATTTGCCTCTTTTTGCCTTGGAGGTCTGTAACAGCTCAACAGCTGAAGTAATGCGACCTAGTCCCCTTGCCACAACACCAGCAAAATGTGCCAATTCCACCTGCAGTGTGACAGTGCATCACAACAGGCATGTGATTGTTGTGGCCAAAGGGCCTATGGATTGGCTCAAGCGATCCCTCCTTGCAGCAGCACTGTACTCATGGCACCTTAGATGGGCATGGTCCACTACCATTTCCCTACAAAGGTCCTGAATAGCAGTGGTGAGGCTGACTTTGTTGCCAATCATGGATGCCATAATGGTCTCTATACTGTGAAAGCCCTGTGTTAAGGTCTGTGCATGTGATATAAGTTTCTGTTCCTCATGCGCAACTGTTTGTTTTGCCGGCGTTGATTATACAGAAGGGATGCCTAGAGACCCATGAACAATTGTGTCCTGCCATCCTCTTCACCAGCATCATACGCCTCACGATGCCTTGTGTGCCCATGTCTAGCAACTCACTGTTGTTGACTCACAGTTGGCTGTCTTTGAGGATGAGGATGCAGAGGAACATCCTCCTTGTCCATTTCTGTAGGCTCTGTAGGCGCGGTCTCGGTGCAAACGTGGGGTGGTGTGTTGCACTGTTCTGTGTCAATGGGGACTCGCTCCTCTGCTGCCATTTTGGCATCATCTACTCCCTCTGCATTGGGGTCCTCAAAATGTACTCAAGGTGGATCTGTGGGACATATGAGATTCATTGAGACTACCTATATGATGTTTTGTGCAATAAAGTCACATTTAATTCCTGAGCTGACTACTGGACTACATTACCCATAATGCACTATACTTGCACTTGACTTGTTATCTTGAGTATTTCTGAACGATGCATGCTTTTTTAATCTGTGGTTGTGTGCATGGAGTTGTGCTCTGAGATGTGTGAAAAGGTAATATGTACATCTTACGTTTTGAGGTTCCTGGTGCTGAACTGTCAAGGTCCCCGATTCCCACAACAGCCACTGGCTTCAGTGTGGTCTCTACCATGCTCTCAATTGTTGTTGGTGGTAGTACTGTGGATGGTCAGCCACCTGTTCCATGTGAATCCTTCAGTTGCTCCGCAACCTTTTCTTTGGTCTGTGACCTGAGGTCACACCACCTCTTACATATTTCATCAATTGAGCAGTGGCTGACTCCAATTGCATTTATTATTGCCTGTATTTCTTGCCATATCTTCCTTTTCTGGTAGTCAGGTACAGTCATTACTGCCCTCCCAAACAACACATCATGGTGCAGACAGCGCTCCTCTGTGAGAACTTCCAACTCTTTTTCAGCAAATTTGACCATCCTCTTCCTCCCTGCAGGAGTTTTGCCCTTTGTTTATCTGGCCATGGCTGCAATTGCTTCTCTCAGCTTGGTGAGCCTCTGATGTGTGTGTTGTAAGACTCCTCTCACACTCCTGTGAGACACTTCCTGGGTCAGGGCTAATTACCCAACACCAGGAAGTATATTTTCCATGTGTTTTGATCCCAGGCGCTATTTGCAACTCTCACTCACTATTCGCGAGTTGATCTCGCATTTGTGGCCTGAGATAGCTATTTGCAATTTGGAAACAGGTCCAGTCACAATTTAGTTAATCATATTTAGCGATTACACAATTGTGTTTTGATTGGTGGTCGCTGCCTACATACATACCAATTTCAGTAATTGTGATTCGCATGTATTAGCAATTACAGAATCACAAATTTTGAATTTTAGACATAGTTATTGTACATAGTTGTACAAAGAAATACACATCTCTAGATACATACATATAATCAAATTGTAAATGTTTACATACACAGGGCTTTGCCATACATTAGTATTTGAGTATGGTGGTTATGTAGGAAAGAGCTAACTCTTGAGTAGACTTCTGAAGATAAAGATGATTATCTGTGGATCTTATATTTGGAGGTAATGAATTCCATAATTTGGCTCCTTGACCAGGGAAAGATGTACCACCTATTGGTTATTTTCTTGTATGGTGGGGTTTTGAGGTGAGATGCCAATCTTGAGAGTTGAATGTGTTTGGTGATGTTATTCCTGATTAAAAGTGGTCCTGTTCCATTTATTACTTTGTGGGTGATACAAAACAGTTTACATGTGGATCTTCTGGCAACTGGTAATCAATGTAGGACCGTTATGGAAGGCAAATTGTGGACTTTACATGTACGAGTAGTCTGGCAGCAGAGTTCTGAATCCATTGTAGTTTTTTATTAGTTGATAGAGGTGATCTGTGGAAGGTGCCATTGGTTTAGACAGTACAAGAGAGATAGTAGCCTGGATGTTGTGAGGAAATCCCAGGTGGGGCAAGATGCATTATAGAGTTTTCATGGTGATGAAGCTTGATTTTGCTAATTTGTCTACTTGGGCATTCATTGTTAATTTGGAGTCCATGTTAGTTACAAGGTTTCTTACTTTCTTAGTTCTTTGAGAGAGGTCTACTACCTCTGGTTTAAAAAAGTCAGTGACATTGCATTTTCTCTTACCCATGGTCCCAGGGTTCCCTGGTTATTCATAACCTAGTTAGTGCATTCTGTCATGACATAATTTCTTGTTGTTGATACTCATTTTTCTATGGTGCTTCTATCTGAGGATTGATTTTCTGATGAACCTTTCATACAACTATTCAAAGAGGGCACATGTTGTGGAGAGTAAAAGTGAAGGAGAGAGCAAAAAAGGGAGAGAGAGAGAGGAGAAAGAGGTTAAGTTCTATGAGAGAGCGTTAAAGTTAAAGAGAATGTGTATGTGAGAGAGACAGATGGGGCAAAGGAGAGAAAGAGGGGAGAGAAAGAGTGAGTGAGGGACAAAGAGGGCTCTGAAAAGTAAAGTGTGTTTGAGCGCATTAGGGGTAAAAGGCAAAAATGGTTGAAGAGCCTGCCATGTGAGGCGGTTGTGCTAAGCATCAGGAATGTTCCATTATAGCTGGAGTTTCTATATCATTGTTAGAATGGGTGTACAACACACGTGTGCTGCAAATTATTGAAGAACCCTCAAGAAGCTAGAACGGCCAGAGGTGAAGTAGTCATCTGGGGCTGCACCTCTGCAGCATTGTATACAAGAGGCCATTCCACCAGCGCGGGGATGCATGTTTGTGAAAACAACACTTTTAATTGCAGGTTCCATGCACTCTGTCAGACTGGTGACCAGATTTATAAAATCAAAAACTGGGACAGGCTACATAGAAGTAGGACTACAACATTACACTATTAAAATAGAGCTACACAACTATTAACACGCTGTTTTTCTGGGCACCTCCATACCGGCACCAGCATTCCTGGGGTGGGACTATATCCCCCAGCTTCCTCCGCTCTTTCAGGTGCTTACAAGCACAGAGGTTGCACGCAGCGCAGGACGTGCTGTTTTCCTGGGCACCTCCCTACCGGCACCGGCATTCCTGGGGTGGGACTACATCCCCCAGCTTCCTCTGCTCTTCCAGGCACATATAAGCGCACAGGCTGCACGCAGCGCCGGATGCGCTGTTTTACTGGGCACCTCCATAATGGCACCGGCATTCCTGGGGTGGGACTACATCCCCCAGCTTCCTCTGCTCCTCCAGGCACTTATAAGCGCACAGGCTGCACGCAGTGCAGGACGTGCTCGGGACGCGCCTGGGCACGTGCCCGGGCCAAGACCGGGCCAAGACAGGCCCGTCTATGCCCGTCATCGCCCGACAGATGCTGGGCGGGGTGTACCATCTAACCCCTGGGAAGTAAGTCTTGTTTAATGAAGTTGCCCTGGTTTTGTTTTTGTTTCTTATATTCTGACTGAACAAATATGGGGAAACGCAAGGCAGTGGATGTACCCGCACATCCCAGTGGCATTAAAAAATCTAAAAAGCGGTCTAATAGAAAAATGAGTGGCCAGTCAAATAAAGGAAGCAATCCCTTGGAAGACATTGATACCTTATTTGAAGAGGTGGAAGCTATTTTGAGAAGCAATTCCATTTTTCCATCTACATGTCATGGCCAAAAAGATCCCCGATATATTTAAGAAAAAGCCACAATTATCTAATCCCCCTGTAGAGGATGAATTAAACAAGGCTCCTCAAGTTCTGAGACAAATTTCTTCTCCTGTGGTAAGTATACCGTTGTGCAATGTTTCTCCAATTGGGGGAAAGGCTCCCCATTCTCCTTTAAGTCCTGAGGTTTTAGTGTCTTCTGATATTCCATGTTTTAACCATTATGGGCCTTTGTCAGAGATTGGGGGGAGGTCCCATGACCGTGACTCACTTTTAAATCCTGAAGCTCGTAAAGAAGAAAATGCTGCGACTAGCTCGCCCTGGATTTGGACAGACTGTCACGGCATTGTGGGATACTTGATCTGGCCTCCATCTCTCAGAAATTAGATGAACTAAAGAGCTTGGTGTTACTAGTGATGGATAACTTTATTGGAGAACTGGCACAGAGGGGTGCCTGCAAATGTCTGTGTGTAAACAGGGGTGGGCTTTTGCCTGCCCCTGGCGGCTTGCCCACTGTTCCCCTTGTGACAGAATTTAGCACTCAAGTGGGCAAGCCTCCCCTGGGCCCGACTACTACTGCCCCCCCCTGGTAGCTTGCTTGTAGCCTGTGTAGAGGTTCTCCCGGTTGTATCAGCAATTGTCAGCCGGAAGTACAATTGTGGTTTCAAAGACTGGAACACATGTGGGCCAGAGGTGTTGTATAAAGTCCAGTCTGTTGATCTAGTTAATGGCTCTCAGGGGACTATTGGTACTCAGGTGCATGCTGGACCAACTATCCCCTCTACTGTTTTTTTCGAGCCATTTGGTGATGCTTTATATCAGGGTGGACTGTGCTGACCTGCTGTTAGGAATGAGGGTCAAAGATCGTGGAGTAAAGGAGGTACTATTTATATGGCTGGGGTCCCAAAGCTACCTACTGGCTCTAGGGAAACCCAGTACTCCCTCATAAATAAGGTCATTTATTGGTTGTGTGATCAGCATAACTGCCTCTCAATTATTCGTGCAGATATCCTTGAGGTGGGTAGACACACTCAGTTAGGTTCAAACTTTGATTTTATCTCGATTAGTCTTGTAGATAAGCTGCTGGTGGATAAATTCATTGATTTTGAACTATGTACCTAATATCTCAGGAATCCCCGAGGGGTTGGTATTAGACTCAAACTCCATCCGCCCTCTGGTAGATTCCCAATTTTATTCGATGGCTCAGGGGGCGGGGAATGCGACTCCGGTCAAAGGTGTACTCACGTCCCATTAGCTAACCATCTTCATTCACCACGAGAAATAGACTGACTACCTATCGCTCTTCCCTCAACGTCCCTTCCTGCATTTTCTGGGACAAGTTCTGGAGAGGGGTTTGTAAATTCTGAGAAAGCTCTGTGCTTTAGTCCTAGTGTTTTGACAACTAGTTCGGAACTCTCCATTATTGGCTTGGAATTTAGCTGGGCTAAGCAAGAAGTTGGGAGATTCTGAGTGGGTTAATTATATTAATAAGCAGGACATATGCCTGTTCCAGGAAACCTGGGCTGAAGACCCGATTTACCTGGATCGGTTTTTGACATATTTTTCTGCGGACCAGCCAGCATCGGGGGCTTTGGCCGTGCAAAGGGGGGACTTATGATATTGTTAAATAAGAACTTACAGTGCGATCATTTTGCCCTAAACATAGATTCTCCTGATTTATTGGGTGTTCAGCTTATATTTGACACCTGATTTTAAGATGACTATGATCAATGTATATGCCAGGATGGTCTCTCAGAGACTAGAGTCTAAGACACTGGTTCAGTTGTCCGAATATATAGACACTTTGCATCCCTCAACCAAACTTGTGGTTGCAGTGGACATGAGTTGCACTTTTGAACCTCGTTGTTTAAGTAGTGATTTGACGGCTAAAGAGGATGAACTTTGGGGTATCCCTCAATTGATGAAAAATACACAGTGTATTGGCTCACGTGCTGCCTTACAGTGGACTTCCCTTAGTTTTAAACATGGATTAAGAGCATTCAATGGACGCACTTGTTCTGATTCGCATTCTGCACCTACTTTTAAGCAAGGGCTGTTTTCCTGTGTCATTGATTATTTTTTGTGGATGTTAGACATTGGTCATTGTCAATAGACATGAAGGTGGATCTTCGTCACAAGAGTGACCATAATCCCCTGCTTTTTACTTTACACAGTAACGCATTCAGAAGATCACAGAATATCCATATTACTGTGGTTCCAGGGCCTCCTGAACAATAGTCATACTCGTGTTAGTTGGCCAAAAGCAATGTCTAACCCCTATTTGATTAGGAACATTTACAATCTTTCTTAGATGTTATGGCCGGCTGTGAGGAACATGAGGTTAGTGACATTCCAATCCTTAGCATTCATGAAGAAATGGTAAGGAATTTACAGGAGATTTTTTATAGAAAGTGTACTACCAAGCAATCCTCTGATAATCATAAAGCTAGAGAGTGGTTCAACAAGGATTGTTCTAATGTCAAATTAGCTCTAAAATCAGCTATTATGGCTCGCTCACAGGGGGAGATTAGAATAGCTAGACTCGCTTATAACAAAATCTTAACTCAGGCAAAGAAAAGTTGGGAAGATATAATTTGGCAGAAATTGCTTGATGCAATTAAACATAATGACAATGGGACATTTTGGAAGCTATTGTCCAATAGACATAGAGGGGGCAATGGTACTACCTCTGGTTTAAAAAAGTCAGTGACATTGCATTTTCTCTTACCCATGGTCCCAGGGTTCCCTGGTTATTCATAACCTAGTTAGTGCATTCTGTCATGACATAATTTCTTGTTGTTGATACTCATTTTCCTATGGTGCTTCTATCTGAGGATTGATTTTGTGATGAACCTTTCATCCAACTATTCAAAGAGGGCACATGTTGTGGAGAGTAAAAGTGAAGGAGAGAGCAAAAAAGGGAGAGAGAGAGAGGAGAAAGAGGTTAAGTTCTATGAGAGAGCGTTAAAGTTAAAGAGAATGTGTATGTGAGAGAGACAGATGGGGCAAAGGAGAGAAAGAGGGGAGAGAAAGAGTGAGTGAGGGACAAAGAGGGCTCTGAAAAGTAAAGTGTGTTTGAGCGCATTAGGGGTAAAAGGCAAAAGTGGTTGAAGAGCCTGCCATGTGAGGCGGTTGTGCTAAGCATCAGGAATGTTCCATTATAGCTGGAGTTTTTATATCATTGTTAGAATGGGTGTACGACACACGTGTGCTGCAAATTATTGAAGAACCCTCAAGAAGCTAGAACGGCCAGAGGTGAAGTAGTCATCTGGGGCTGCACCTCCGCAGCATTGTATGCAAGAGGCTATTCCACCTGCGCGGGGGATGCATGTTTGTGAAAACAACATTTTAATTGCAGGTTCCATGCACTCTGTCAGACTGGTGACCAGATTTATAAAATCAAAAACTGGGACAGGCTACATAGAAGTAGGACTACAACATTACACTATTAGAATAGCGCTACACAACTATTAACACGCTGTTTTTCTGGGCACCTCCATACCGGCACCAGCATTCCTGGGGTGGGACTATATCCCCCAGCTTCCTCTGCTCTTTCAGGCGCTTACAAGCACAGAGGTTGCACGCAGCGCAACACGTGCTGTTTTTCTGGGCACATCCCTACCGGCACCGGCATTCCTGGGGTGGGACTACATCCCCCAGCTTCCTCTGCTCTTCCAGGCACTTATAAGCGCACAGGCTGCACGCAGCGCCGGATGCGCTGTTTTTCTGGGCACCTCCATAATGGCACCGGCATTCCTGGGGTGGGACTACATCCCCCAGCTTCCTCTGCTCCTCCAGGCACTTATAAGTGCACAGGCTGCACGCAGTGCAGGACGTGCTCGGGACGCGCCCAGATATCCTTGAGGTGGGTAGACACACTCAGTTAGGTTCAAACTTTGATTTTATCTCGATTAGTCTTGTAGATAAGCTGCTGGTGGATAACCTCATTTATTTTGAACTATGTACCTATTATCTCAGGAATCCCAGAGAGGTTGGTATTAGACTCAAACTCCATCCGCCCTCTGGTAGATTCCCAATTTTATTTGATGGCTCAGGGGGCGGGGAATGCGACTCCGGTCAAAGGTGTACTCACGTCCCATTAGCTAACCATCTTCATTCACCACCAGAAATAGACTGACTACCTATCGCTCTTCCCTCAACGTCCCTGCTTGCATTTTCTGGGACAAGTTCTGGAGAGGGGTTTGTAAATTCTGAGAAAGCTCTGTGCTTTAGTCCTAGTGTTTTGACAACTAGTTCGGAACTCTCCATTATTGGCTTGGAATTTAGCTGGGCCAAGCAAGAAGTTGGGAGATCCTGAGTGTGTTAATTATATTAATAAGTAGGACATATGCCTGGTCCAGGAAACCTGGGCTGAAGACCCGATTTACCTGGATCGTTTTTTGACATATTTTTCTGCGGACCAGCCAGCATCGGGGGCTTTGGCCGTGCTAAGAGGGGACTTATGATATTGTTAAATAAGAACTTACAGTGCGATTATTTTGCCCTAAACATAGATTCTCCTGATTTATTGGGTGTTCAGCTTATATTTGACACCTGATTTTAAGATGACTATGATCAATGTATATGCCAGGACGGTCTCTCAGGGACTAGAGTCTAAGACACTGGTTCAGTTGTCCGAATACATAGACACTTTGCATCCCTCAACCAAACTTGTGGTTGCAGGGGACATGAATTGCACTTTTGAACCTCTTTGTTTAAATAGTGATTTGACGGCTAAAGAGGATGAACTTTGGGGTATCCCTCAATTGATGAAAAATACACAGTGTATTGGCTCACGTGCTGCCTTACAGTGGACTTCCCTTAGTTTTAAACATGGATTAAGAGCATGCAATGGATGCACTTGTTCTGATTTGCATTCTGCACCTACTTTTATTTAA
The DNA here is from genome assembly GCF_031143425.1 of Pleurodeles waltl. Classification (NCBI taxonomy): domain Eukaryota; kingdom Metazoa; phylum Chordata; class Amphibia; order Caudata; family Salamandridae; genus Pleurodeles; species Pleurodeles waltl. The sequence continues at coordinate 1,018,850,773 of NC_090444.1, read as the reverse complement.
GCAAGGGCTGTTTTCCTCTGTCATTGATTATTTTTTGTGGATGTTAGACTTTGGTCATTGTCAATAGACATGAAGGTGGATCTTCGTCATAAGAGTGACCATAATCCCCTGCTTTTTACTTTACACAGTAACGCATTCAGAAGATCACAGAATATCTATACTACTGTGGTTCCAGGGCCTCCTGAACAATAGTCATACTTGTGTTAGTTGGCCAAAAGCAATGTCTAACCCCTATTTGATTAGGAACATTTACAATCTTTCTTAGATGTTATGGCCGGCTATGAGGAGGATGAGGTTAGTGACATTCCAATCCTTAGCATTCATGAAGAAATGGTAAGGAATTTAGAAGAGATTATTTATAGAAAGTGTACTACCAAGCAATCCTCTGATAATCATAAAGCTAGAGAGTGGTTCAACAAGGATTGTTCTAATGCCAAATTAGCTCTAAAATCAGCTATTATGACTCGCTCACAGGGGGAGATTAGAATAGCTAGACTCGCTTATAACAAAATCTTAACTCAGGCAAAAAAAAGTTGGGAAGATATAATTTGGCAGAAATTGCTTGATGCAATTAAACATAATGACAATGGGACATTTTGGAAGTTATTGTCCAATAGACATAGAGGGGTCAATGCTACAATTCGTACGTATATTCAACCTGAAAGCTGGGTGGAGTACTTTTCCCAACTTTTTGCACCAGCTAGTATCCCTGTGATGCAGGAACTCCTCCCTTTGCAGCTGGCTAAAATATATCATAGGCCTGCTGATCAAGGAACGGATATTCTCAGCCATGAACACTGTATAGTTTTTTTGTTGGCGGAAATGACAGCAGCTATTAATTCCTTAAAATCTGCAAAAGCACCTGGCCCTGACAAGATACCAGGGGATCTTTTAAAATCTGAACCAGTAATGTGGTCCTGGTATATAAATATGATATCAAATGCCGTAGCTGCAGGAGGCCCAATTTCCAGTACCTGGAAAGGGGCCGAAATAATCCCCATTTACAAAAAGGGTAATGTGAGTTCCCCTGCCAATTATTGACCAGTCAGCCTTATTGATAATCTCTATAAAATCTTTGCTAAGCAGCTTTTCAATAGGCTTTTGGACTGGGCACAAGAACACCAAGTGCTATCTCCACTTTAGGTGGGCTTTCGCCTGAAAATCAGCACGGTGGATCAGGTTTTCAGGCTGACCCGCATATATTGGAAATATGTTGTCCTGGCGACGTAAAATGTATATGTTGTCTTTGTGGACCTTCGGTCTGCCTTTGACATGGTGCCCAGAGAAAAGTTATGGGATGTTCTGCACAGAATAGGTACCCATGTTAATATAATCTATCTGCTACAACGGTTGCACGACAAAACATACGCCCAGGTGAGATGGGGTAGCTTGGGGGAGTTAACTGATCATATAGCCATCCAGCTAGATGTGTCCTTGCGCCAACTCTCTTTACTTTATGTATTAATGAGGGGGTGCACGTTGTGTCCTCTTGTCAAAATGACGCTCCCTCCCTCAATGCGCTAAAAATTCCCATATTAATTTTCGCAGATGACTCCCTTCTCATCTCTAAAACCCCTATAGGTCTTCAGATCCTCGTTGATAGGTTTAATGCTTTCTGTGCAGAACATGGCCTGGAACTTAATGCCAGTAAAACTAAACTGATGGTACTCAGTTCAGGACCAGTTAGGAGATGTACTATTACTTTAAATGGGGCTCCCTTAACTAAGGTTTGCTCAATAGATTATTTAGGAGTAAGAATTACAATAACATGCATTGGGAGGACCAGATTAGTAAAAGTGTCTCAGGTCAGGCACCATTCTGCGCTTCTACAATAGCACTGCCATGAAAGCTGTTTCTCAGGCTATTAGGATCTATTTGGCAAAAGCGCAGAGCGCTGCGGCCTATGGTGCTGAGGTGTGGGGCTCTTCTAATATCAACAAATTGTCTGTGGGAAAAAATAATTTTGCCAGAGCTCTACTTGCATGTCCACGTAGTACACCCCTTACTCTGTTTTTTTTGGATCTCAGGCTTAACCACATCTCTGATGTGATAGCCCTGAGACACTTAATTTTCTGGGTAAGGATCTGGACCACACCAGAGCTTGCTGTCTATAGGGACTCCCTTTTAAACATTCTAAATAGACCAAATGCAGTCTCCATCCTCTGGCTCAGGTTTGTGTCTAAATGGTTTCGTACCCTGGGACTTGGGAACTATTGGGAGAATCCTCAGAATTGGGAAAAGCTCAGAAACAACTTCTGAAATCTGTCTATTGGTCTCACGTCAGAATTAATTATTCCCTATGTACATCACATGGATGATTGACCACTCACTTCCTAGATTTTAAATGGTATCCCCAGTTTGAATCTTATTTATATTTTATCCCTGATCTATTGGGTAAGAGCCTGTTTGCTTGTTTCAGATTCGGATGCTTACCGTTAATGTCTTTAACGGGTAGTAGGAGACCAGTACTGACATTCGATTTATGTCCTGGCTTTAATCATGTTTCCGAATCTGTTGCACATTTTACGTTTTTTTGTCCAGCGTATGCACTTCCCTGGCATAAATGGATACGTCCAGTTTGACGGAATATGGGCATAAGACAATGCAGTGCCGCCCTTAGGATATTGAGGAGCAATACTTCACTTGTCTTAACTTTTGCGGTTAGCAAGTTCCTTGTGGCCGCATGGCACACACGTACCTGTCTTTTAAAATCTTATGAAATTAGTGATTGATGTTTTTTAATCATTTTATCTATTTATTTATTATGTATGTAATTTTTGGATTGCTGTGGTTTTATGCTTTGATGGTTACTTATGACAGAATAAAGCTTGTGTTGATTGATTGATTGATTGATTGATTGAACTATTAATGCTCATTAAATAACATGCAGCTCTAGTGACATTCCTGTATTCACTTCACATTTAAAAAGAAAATAATATATGTGCCCCTAAAGTTAGCGAAATATGTCATTTTTCATTTTAATGATATAGTATCATATAATGGCCAATTTTGGGATATGCTTTAAAAATTGAGGTAGTGAGTTGGGGCCCTGGGAGAAGCTATGCCAGTGATGCTATCCTGCTTTCCCTGTCATTTTCCCCATGATTTGACAGACAATATCATATTTGGTAATATTTCCAAAAAGCCACAGGGCCCAATATTTATATGAGATCTCACATGTTGACTTAGTCACACATCATGCTTAGCAGCTACCATTCCTCTTAAAGAGTGAGAAAATGCAGCAGATGTACTGGGATAATGATGACAGGGCATAGCTACCATTGGTGCAGCAGGAGCAGTGGCACCAGGACAAAGAGAACATGAGAGTTCTATTGAACCCCACCAGCAAATTGGGCATCTCCTTGCTTGCACTAGGGCCCATGGCAGCCTTGGTAAGCTATTGGAATAATGCATATGTCCTGCCTTGCTGCATGCGAAGAAGGGTTACTTGGAGATGTAAACATGATCATTATTTTATTTGTAGTGCTCATGGCCACCTGAATCTTTCCCCAAAACTAGAATTTGTATTTTATTGTAATTAAAGTGTCGGGGAGTCGGAACAGCAGTAAACAAAACTGGGACCGCCTGGAGAAATCCAGGATGTCTGGTCACCCTGACCATGGGATTAAACTGGTTTGTCCTTACCTGTTGCTTTCTTTAACAAAAAGGGGAAGTCTGTTTGTGTATTTTGTGCCAGGATTTGTATTCTGGGATGTAAATGTTTAAAGTGATGATGCTTTCATGCCAAAACTTAGGACTGATTAGCTGCTCCTAAATGTAGCCTTAAACTGCTTGGTCATGCTAAACTATCTATGTAGCAAATTTTCAATTCTTGTAAAAAGCAGGTGGTGCCTTACAACTGGCAATGGTGATTGAAGTCTTCAACTAAAAGGGTTACCTGATGACCTGGTGTAATGTTTTGTCTCTAATTCCTTCTTCTTTTCCTCACAATGTAATAGACACACTTTGGGGGTGATTCTAACTTTGGCGGGCGGCGGAGGCCGCCCGCCAAAGTTCCCCCAACAGAATACCGCTACGCGGTCAGAAGACCGCCGCGGTTATTCTGTGTTTCCCGCTGGGCTGGCGGGCGACCGCCAGAAGGCCGCCCGCCAGCCCAGCGGGAAACCCCTTCCCACGAGGAAGCCGGCTCCGAATGGAGCCGGCGGAGTGGGAAGGGTGCGACGGATGCAGTAGCACCCGTCGCGATTTTCAGTGTCTGCAATGCAGACACTGAAAATCTTTTAGGGGCCCTCTTACGGGGGCCCCTGCAGTGCCCATGCAATGGTCATGGGCACTGCAGGGGCCCCCAGGGGCCCCAGGACACCCCTCACCGCCATCCTGTTCCTGGCGGTCACGACCGCCAGGAACAGGATGGCGGTGAGGGGGTCGGAATCCCCATGGCGGCGCCTCAGGGCAGCGGAAACCCGGCGGGAGACCGCCGGTTTTCCGTTTCTGACCGCAGCTGCACCGCCGTGGTCAGAATGCCCTTGGGAGCACCGCCAGCCTGTTGGCGGTGCTCCCGCGGTCCCCGGCCCTGGCGGTCAATGACCGCCAGGGTCGGAATGACCGCCTTTATTCTTCCTGCCCTCAGCAGGACATACATACTCCCAAGAAGCACTTTATACAGCCATTGTGCCCAGAGATGTTTTAAGGCATGGTCAAACTGGAATATTGCCCAGGACCCTATCTTCCAAGGGTTCCCAACGAAAGTGATTTTCCTCTCTCTAACATCTCTACTTCTCTATTTCGACCTCCTTCCTTCTCTCAGCCTGAATTTACCTCAGACTCAATCTTTCTCTACCCACTGTCATCTGCAAGATTTTGTGACCCCCGTTGAAGGAGCAGAGTTTATAAAATGTTCATATTAATAACATGCAGAAATATTATGTGGGTCCCATAAGAACTCGAATAGCTGAAGCTGTGTTTTACTAACAAACTGACCTAGATCAAGAATGTGAAATGCAATGTTCCTGGCCTTCACATAGGCATATATCTTTCTTAAAATTTATTAATTAAATGAAGTGTTAATGGGTAACTCTGCAAATGTTTCTACTTAAACAAAGGACACTGTAGAGCAAATGAATAAGATGTGTGGTAATGAGGTAATGTGGAAGCTTTTGGGTTCTGACTGAGACCTTTTCCCTTTTGCTCCATTCCCTTTTAACCATCCTCACTATTAGAATAGGGATTTTATGCGTTGGTTATTGATTATAGGTTGCTTATTTTAATCAATGATTAATTACTTATATTGTTAAAATTAATGCTGACTCAATAAAGATTAGCATCTAAAAGATTGACTAATAAAGATTTTAAACTCACATCAACTCTCATTATTGATTGTGAATATATTTTAGACAGTGCTGATAGCTTAACTTATATACAGCTCCTGATTAATCTCATCTAACGTCAAAGATCAATTGACCAAATGACTGGGATGTCGCCCTGATGAGTTGGTGAGATGTTCTCATAAACTGTTAGTTGTGAAACTATGTCCTAGTGCTTCAGCACAGCCGAGATATATTTCTATTGTCTTTATGTAACCCCTTTCTGAAAATGTAACTTATGATCCAAGAGAATGCCACATCATGCACATTTGAATTAGTAGAAAATGGTTATTAAAATTAAAAGTAGCTGCTAACAAGTGTCTCCAAAAACAGGTTTTGTTAGGGCACAAAAAATCCTTAAGATTACACTGATTGTAATATATAGAGTTAAATGGGATTCCTACAAACACCCTGTTCATACAGTGAAATTTTCACAAATTGCGATGAATGATCCAGCATGTTTCCTAGCTCATCAAAGCCAGTTAATATTTGTTGTTTTGGTATGGTTTGATGTGAGCATTGCTAAAGATGCTTCTTAATTTGAGAATTAATGTTTGTATTCTTGACATAAAGGGGCTAATTATAAGTTTGGTGGATGGGAACACCCGTCCACCAAACTCCTGAAAGGGTAGTAACCACTTTGCTGCACCTATTACGAGTTTCCCGCTAGGCTCACAGGTGGAAACCAATATTTCCGCATGTCAGCCTAGGGGGAAAGTGGTGGCCGCATTGTCTCTGACTCAAAATCAAGCCAGCAGCAATGCTGTCGCCTGCAGGGTGCACCAGCACCTCTGCAATGTTCACTGTCTGCACAGCAGACAATGAACATTGTGATGGTGCTGGGCAGGGTTGCGACTGTGCTGCCCATGCCAAGTGCATGACCGCCGATCCCGGCGCAGATGGCAGAACCCTGGTAATCTGACCACCAGGTTCTTCATGTGGCAGTTGGATGGCCACAGCAGCGGTGGCCCTCACCGCCACCACAAGGCTGGCGGTCTCAAGACCGCCAGCATCGTAATGAGGCAAAAAAAATTCTGTCTCTTTCCCAGAGGAAGTCAGGAAGTGTGTCAATTCAAAGGCTGTTGAACAATGCTTGCACAATAAAAATTATTTGGGTACAGGGAATAGCAGGTGATGTGGGGCATGAATTTGTTTGTGTGCCCTTATTACCAAATGTAAGGAGATTCCTCGATGCATGTGAATATAGTGCTCTAACTCACCCCAATACACACAACAGGGCCTGTATTACAGAAAGGGCCTCGGGCACAAAGTGCATGTGTGCCAGCTTTGTGCACCCCCAAAGCACTTTGGCATTACAGAATAGGCCACGGACGTTTGTGTGTCTCCTTCTGTAATAGTGCTGGCACACATGTAGTTCCAGCAGTATCTCAAGAAAGCATTCCCTCATTTGCATGGGGGCATCTCCTTGACTCTGTGCCCATCCCGTACTATGGATCTGGGTGCAAAGGCAAAGAATCTTACAGGAGGCGCACTAAAAGTGCGCCACAAAAAGGTGGCACATTGTCAGTGCACCCCTAATGGCAGCCCTTTGGAGGGGGAAGGAGGAGCCCCATGGACCCCCCCAGTCATCTCCTTGCAGGTGAGTGCAGTCACTCACTGCACCTGTCCGCAAAGGTATCTCTTATCCTTATTCAAAATGCAGGCAAGTTGATGGCTGCACTCTGAAACACAGAGTGACTTTGAAGCAGTTGCTCCTTATTTCACTTGAATGCACTGCCCACAGGGCAGCACAAGTTTGTGGCAGCGCTGGGGGCAGTGCATTCAATGTAATAGGGCACACTTTCTCTGTTTGCACTTGGCGCATCTATTTAAAGGGGAAATGTGGTGCAAACATCAAAAGTACGCTTCATGTGTGGTATGGGCTCAGCCAATTTTTACTAAATTGACAAAGGATTGAGTTATAGCTTTTACTGCAGTTTGCATTGGGTTTGAATCTGATGCATAAGTGGTTTCATTTCACATCAGGATACGTTTTCATTGCTAGAGTAGTGAAACTTTTAGACATCTATATTTGTATTTTAACAATTATAAATAATTTGCATAGGTTTCGAACGCAGATTAAACACAGCACTGCCCTTTGACCAAATTGGATGTGGTTGTGTAAGAGAGCATTGCCATACAAGTTGGTAGATAGAGTCATTACAATGCTGAGGTATGAGCTCTAAACCACATGGAAATGCTAATACATTGATACACTGTTATCAGAAGCCCCCTTTCAATGTTTGCTAGCTGTTTTTCACAGAAAAAAAGAAAAATGCCATCCGGGTAAATGTTGATTTCACTTAGAGATATGTTGAGTGAGGCAGCATTGTCACCTGAGTTGGTAGTTGGAGTCATGACTGATCTGAAGGTTGAGTATTGAACAAGGTTAGGGCAAAATTTAAATTACACCAGCGTAATTCATGTAATTTCAAGAATTTTGTGTTATGCTTGTTACAAAATTCATGAAATTACACCATTACACCACAATGCATAACTAAACAGCTGTTCACAGCAAACATTGACCCGAGTAGGCTTGAACAATGATAACAGCTAGAATGTGAGTGGCTGTTGTTTGCGGCAATTTGTTTTTAGTACTATTTTGTGTAGTGCAGAATGCTTCCTACATCAAAAACTGATGCAAGAATGCAATTACCACGAAAGTATATTGTTAAATGACAGATTTGCATTTGTTGTAATTATTCGAAATTTCACATAAGTTTCCAGAAATTTTGCATAGTTACGTGAAAGCAAATTATGCCAATTTCATGCACCCTTATATAAACCGCCAAATAATGCTAGTGCAGATGCAAGCTGCTATCAGGAACCCTGTTAAGATACTTTCCACCTGGCGTTCACAGTAAACTAGAAAAATGCCATCCATGGTCCATCGTTGAGAGAGGTGACTTATATTACTCATTCGTGGTTATGTGCACATATTCTAAATATTTCCCATTTATTTTTTATGGCTTCTTTCATACTACGTTATGATGCATTTGAACTTATGGACACATGCTTACAACTTATTTCCCTTTTTGATCTATTGGCAATTAGTGACGACTTTGAAATGCATTATGTTAACTCAAATTAATATTTTATTGAATCATTATTTTAAACCATCAAATGGAGTGCATTATAAATTAGAACACCAGGAATGTTGTAATTGTATGTTTTCTTTGATATGCAGCTCAACTATAACTTCAAATTAAAGGCTGCACAAAGCCAGAGCTGGAGGTGTAAAGCAGTAGCTCTGTCGCTACTCTGATTTATAAAATGAGTCAGCAATTGCGTGCACTCCACAAATAGCCAATGTGGTTTTGCAGTGATGTGTTTGGCTGGAAGACATTTGAAGTCTACTTGTTTAAGTCAGTGCTGAAGTAGATAATTATGCACATGCATAGGGTGGTTAAACAGTAAATGAAAACAGTTTCAATACCACCTACTTACAGCACTGAGGGCCATATGTATGAAAAAATGGCCTTGCGAATCGCAAATAGCGATTTTTAAGAAATCGCTATTTCCGAGTCGCAACAGGCCATGTAACAAAATTGCGATTCGGAATTAGCGATTTCTTAAAAATCGCTATTTGTGGTTTGCGAGGCCCATTTACCGAATCGCAATTTGCATTTTTGCAATTTGCGATTTTTTACAGATTCGGTAAAAAATCGCAAATTGCGAAAAATTTCGAGAAAGCACACCTGGAGGAGCCTGATGACATCACAAGCAGGAAGTGAGTCATCCCAGGCAGTTTCAGGTGCCACACCCAAACCAGCATCCAGAGAGAGAGCAGCCCAGCCACATTGAGCAACACTCTGAAGGAGGCAGCACACCTGAGCAAGGATGGACACCTCAGCCCAAGGAAAGGAGAAGGGAGAGAGAAAGAGGAAGCTCAAATTCAGCGAGCAAGAGCTTGAGGTGCTGACAGAGGAGGTGGTCAGGAGCCATGACCGCCTTTTTGGCAAAAGCTCACTCCAGGTGCCGGAGAGTGAGAAAAGAAGACTCTGGGCAGATATTTCATTCAAAATCTGCGCAATTGGAGTGGCACATCGCTCGGTCAACAAGATAAAGAAGAGGTGGTATGACCTGCGGTCCCGTGCGAAGGAGAGGGTGGCAAGAAGACTTCAGGAGGCCAGGGGCACAGGAGGCAGTCCACCCACAGAGGCACCATCCACCCCATTAGAGGACCTAGTGGAGTCGACACTCCTCCCTGAAGATGTGACTGGGGACACAGAGATAGACACCTCCAGCACACCAAGTACCAGCCAAGGTAAGTGCAATATTGAATTGTAACCCAATGTGTGTATGCACAAAAGTCCCTTAGGAATTAGGAAGTAATGTTAAACATTGTGAGAAGTAGTCCAGTCCACATCTTAGAAGCAGCACAACAATGCATTATGGGAGTGGCAGTCCACAACCCAGAGCTGAAAGTAGCCCATACAAAGTAATTAAGTAGAGCGACACCCAGAGGAACACAACACCCACAACACAGTGAAGAGAAGTACCTGTACCTTTATTACCATTGTGTGACCTTACTTGCAACAAACATAACTGACATGCTGCATATTGTCGTTGCAGGTGGGCCAGGCCCAGCAGCCACAGCATCAGCAAGCGTAGGCGAGACTGACACCCATCCAACCTCTGATTCCAACACAAGTGGGTCTCTAACCATTGCGCCAGTCCGACGCAGGCCCAGGGCACTGCCACTGCCAGAGCTCATCCAAGACTCAGATGAGCAGCAGGAAGGGCCAATCACACCATCCCAAACTGGCAGGCGTACCCAGATGCAGGAGGCAAGTTGTCAGCAGTCCACAGCACCCCGCAGGATGGCGACAAGTGCAGGTGCACAGCAGAATGAGGCAGGTGAGGGTCCCTTCTTCTTTGGTGGGCTGGAAGCTGCTCTGTTGCAGCAGCAGCGCCTACAGAACAAGAGGATCCTTGGATTACAAAAAAATATGCAGCAACATAACAGCAACATGGGGGACCTGCATCGCCAGCTTGAGTGCCTCAATGCTAATATAGAACTGCTGCATGAGGGACAGGTGCAGGCATCACAGGACACCAGAGAACTCACTTGTGCTGTGCGTGAACTATGCCAGGAGCTGCGCCATGAGAGGGTGAGCCACCGCAGACAGGAGCGCAGATTTATAAACATGTTTGGGGGCTTCTGTCACTCTGTGAACAGGGTGGCAAAAGCAACGTCACTGATTGCCCGTCGTGCAGTGGCTGCACAAGTGGAGGCAGCACACAGCAGCAGGGATGTTGCGAACGGACTGGTACAAATCACTAATGTGAATGATAACATAATGGGACAGAGGTCAGCCACACCTAGTGAGCTTGCACTGGGGGACACAGAGGACAGTTCCAGACTCAGCAGTGTAGCTGTACCTGCATTGGACACCAGATGGCGCAGTGCCAGGCACAGCACTGCCACTGAGGCGGACAATAGAGGTGCCAGTGAGGTAACTGGGCACCCGAGTGGTGTGCGTGGCCGCAAAAAAAAACTGTAGCTGCCAGAAGGGTAATGTTTTCAGTTTTCACTATGACGTAATAGTGCATACTCAGAACCTCTTTTGTCTATAGTTTTTCACTTCATTTTTTTTGCAAATCGTAGAACGAACATTACCTGACATTGAGGTAATTATTTATTTCACTACAGGTACAGTTGTCAGTGGATTTGTGACATTCATACTTACATCTGAAATGGTTGTGTGTGATGTCAGCACGCCTTTGCCTTCCCTCTGCTGCATTGCTCCTGTCTACTGGCTGCAGGGGTGGTATGGGATCATCATCGTCATCAGATTCAGTAGCACATATTTCTACAGGTATGCCCCTGGTGGTAGCTATATTGTGCAAAATTGCACAAGTAACCACTATTCTACATGTGGTCTCTGGACTGTACTGTAGTGCCCCTCCACTTTTGTAGAGGCACCGGAAGCGACTCTTCAGCAGTCCAAATGTGCGCTCCACCACGTTGCGGGTTGCCCTGTATGCTGCAATGTATCTCCATTCAGCAGGTGCCCGCAGGATTGAGGTAGGGCGTCATCATGTAGGTGCGCACTGTGTAGGCACTGTCTCCTGGAAGGAACACAGGGTATGATGAGTAACTGAGCCATCTGACATCAGCACGCCATCAATGCGCCATTGTATAGAGGGACAATACCTAGTAGAAATCCTTCTCCAAACTCTCCATCTAGCAGTCTTGTGTGTATGCCGCTATGGCGAAAGAAGTACGAATCATGTGTGCTCCCTGGGTACCTAGCCACGAGATCAGTTATGATGTAGGAAGCATTGCATATCTCCTGTATATTCATTGAATGTTGGTATTTCCGGTTGCGGTACACATACTCTGTAGCTGATGTTGGACAGATTGCAACATGTGTCCCATCTATGGCACCTAGGATGTGGGGGAACTGTGCTATCTGGTAAAATTCAATTTTTCTCTGCTGTATTTCCTGTGGGGTGTGAGGGAATCTGATGTACTGGTGTAGTTTGCTCAGCATGGCGTTGATAAATGCATTGAAAAATCTAGAGAGGGTACTCTGTGAGACCCATCCAGCAGCTGCTATGACCCCTTGATAGCTCCCGGAGGCAAGTAGGTGGAGGGAGCATAATCTTTTTCTGGGACGAGGAGCAGGGGTAGGTTATCCACCCGGTGGCCACATGAACGGGTTGACTATACAAGCCTGGACCACTGATGCTTATCGCTATCCTGATGGGGCCCATCCTTTAATACAAGGAGGGTTTTTGTGGTACAAAGAAATCCCGTATTGGGTTATAACATGTGGATTAGGTACCTTTTTTGGTCCTGACGAATCGCAACGATCTTAACAGACATTTTTGGCGAGAAACATGTTGACCCCGATGATAGAAGTATAGTTAGTTCTGTACTCTAACTCTCCACATTCCCCCAATTCAGGGACTGACAGGTTTTTTGTTTCTGAGGGTGGACTAGACATTACTTCTAATCCTTACCCACACTCTGTTTTTAATCATGACAGGGGTCTGGGTTGATTAACTACGATATTTCCAGACCTCCAGCCATTTTTATTTTCACATACCTATATACCAATCCCACATACTAGCACTCAGCTACCAGCATTGTTTACGCTCAAAAGATCTCCGGCAAAGAGCCCCCACGAGGGGCCCGTCAGGCATTGCAGTGCCGGCCTGACGAGGAGCAAAAGCCCGATGATGAAGCATGTCACCATTTGGTGAGTGAGGGCTCTTGTTCTAATAAGAGCAGACTCATAGACTCTATTACTTACTGTATACATTTGTACTAATCTATTGGCTGGAACTGTGTACTTTTGGTTTTTTGGAGGGAGCATAATACCTGCACATGGGTGGGTATGCTGTGAGTCCTTAGTGTTCTGCGCTGCAGTATGGATTGTAGCTCAGCTATCAGATCAAGTATCATGGCTGAGTTCAACCTATACCTCTCATATATTACCTCCTCTGTCAGGTTAAAAAGTGTAATGCGCACTCTGAAAATGCGCTCCTGTCTCCTCCTCCCTCTCCTCGAACCTGCCAAGATCCTCATCCTCCTCACCATGACGTAGAGTGCAGCCATTGTGGAAAAGAGTCTGAGGCATTCTGGGCTACTTTATATAGGTTGCACCTGGTTACCACCTGGTTTCACTTAGTGGTATTTTGCATGTGCAAACTGCCATTCTGCAAAAAAATCGCAATTTGCACTTTTTTGATGCATCTATTTGCGACTTGGATTTTGCGACTCGCAATTTGCGACTCGCAATTTCCTACTGGAAATACCGAATGGCAAAATGCGACTCGCAAAACCAGGTCGCAACGCTAAAAATCAAAATTTTTGCGATTTCTTATTTTTGGTCTGCGAATGCCTTTCATGCATCGCAGACCACGTTTTTGCACTCACAAACGGCAGATTTTTGCGATTCGCACCGTTTGTGAGTGCAAAAAAGTTTCATACATCTGGCCAGAGTGAGCAAGCATGTGACTTTGAAGAGGGTTTTCCCTAAAAGACAATGTTAGAAATGGAACCAATAATGCACTTTGCAGTACAATTTTCCGAGTTTCATGTCAGAATTTTTTTTACAGACTGTTCATAATGAGTACTCAAAAATATTTCAGTACTTCTGTGGTGTGCTAAACAAGTCTGATTCTGCATTGTTTGTACTCGGGGAGGAAAGGCACACTTCCCTCCCCCTTCCTCAGCTAAAAAAGACCTTTGAAACTTAGACAATAGACACATCTAAAACCTTATACCACTGTAACTTGCTCAGTCTTCAGTCAGCATTAGTGACTAAAATGTTAAAAACCAGTAATATTACAGATGTTAACATTCCCACAGGGGAAGGGAGAATATCAGCAAGGGCCATTTGACACAGAGGGATTCACATCAGCAATAACTGCCACCACCATAACATGATTTATGTTTCAAATATCAGAATACAGGGCCCGATTCACAAAGGTAAAAGTCTAACTTTGTCCAAAAGTCTAACTAAACTATTTTTAGGTGTTCACAAAGGTAAAGGTAGACCAAAAGTCTAACTTATACCAAAAGTCTGACTTTACTACTTTTCGGTATTCACAAAGGTAAAGTTAGACCAATGGTCAACCCCTGAGTATCTAAAAATCACGGAAAGTAATTCATTGCGGGAGTATATATCTCAGCCCATATCACAGGCAATGATAAAATATTGCCTAAAAAGCCCACAATAGATGAAGGAGGGCCACCTTAATTTAGAGCCACCTTATCTCCTAGAAAGTCTCAAATTTGTAAATGAGGGGCACATTTTGTTGTAAGCACTACAATTATATCTAAAAGTCCACAATATTCCAATGAAGGCTATCATTGGCCACAGGAGACTTGACTAAGGGAAGGTGGAGCCCCCAGATACTTGGGGTAAAATTCATAGCCGTCAAGATAACCCTATTACCAGAGATGAGTGTTCTGGTAGTCTAGATTGAGAAGTTTCATTTGTAAGTGCATATTTGAAGGAATAAATGTAATGTTTGAGTGGATGTACCTGTATTGTTAAAAGTATTTGCTAATTCTGGGCCCCGGTTTCACATCAATACCTATGAAGCAGGAGAGATAGCATTATGTTTGTGTCTATGTGTGGAGCTATTAAAGCTCCAATCTATGTATAAAGTAATGGTGTGCTGTACAGTACAGGCAGCAATCTAAGCTGGGAGAAAGCCTGGTGTAGAGGAGTGTGACAGAATGGTGGGTTGGCAAATAGATGAGGCAAAGGAGGATGAGGCTTTGATGAGGTAGGAATTATGAAGAAATGGAGTGTGAGATATGCATACAACAGATAGGCACGGTCAGAGGAACAAGTAGGCAGGAGGTTTAGAGATTACCTTCTAATGAATATGTTTAATAATACGTTACCAGTCAATTATGTGTTGCCTGAAGAATAACATTTTATGTTGTTTTCAGAAATAAAGGTGAGGGTGCCTAGCAGAATTAGATTCAGATGATATTCTACCACTCCTTGGTTTACAGCAGGAGAAGGTCTGACATCCGATTTTTTCCTTTCTGCATTCACTTTTCTAATGTCTGGTGATGGTGCTGCTACAAGGGTTATTAAGTCCTTCGACAGCTCCAATGTGCATGTCTGTACTTAGTGGGTAACTGTTGTTGACTGCCCTGAAGGCAATACATCAGATCTGGAACATAATGCTGTTAAACTGTAGCATTAGTGAGGGCACAGGAGCAATATCAGACACTTACCAAGGGTAATGTATTTCTAAAGCGTCCAGGCTATCTAATCTTACTGCAAAGTGAAATGGTCAGTCCTTATCACATGTGCATCAGAATAAAGGATTTTTTTGATGGAAGATCTACTTCAGTGCTTTGCTGTGTTGTACCATTGGAGTGCTTGAAATCCTCTTTTCTACTTGGTGGACTTTTCCGACTTAAGAAGAAGTGGTGGCTCTCCTGTATTTTGAGCACCTAATGTTATCCTGAACTGAGTTAATCCTGTGAAACTAAGCACCGAACAGTGAGAGTGTGTGTGCCATAAAACCAGCCACCAATCATTCTTTAGTCCCCATCACATGCCCAAGAAGCACTAAAAGGGCATGCTGCTATTAGTATTATTAGAACTGAATCCTCCTTGTTAAGCATACTGGGGGCAATTTGATGTTGGGCTTCTACTAACAATAAAGAAGCAAGTCTACGATACACAAAATCACCATTTATCCTAAAGAAATTACTGTTGATGGCAGATCTATGACAAGGTCAACATGAGGGATCTAGTCAACACAGTGCGCACCTCCTGATTTCACAGTCTATGCATGCTGCTAAAGATTTTCAAATGATTGCATCAGAATACAAGACAGACCATCACATCAGCATTCATCACTACCAGACTGGACTATGGCAACTCTCTCTAAGCTAGACTCTCCAAACAACTCCTACACAGACTCCAGCCCAACACAGCTGCAAGAGTCATACTTAACATCTCACGCCTCTCCCACATCACACAGCACCTTAGAGAGCTTCACTGGCTCCTCATTCACAGGCACAACCAATTCAAGCTTTTCACACACTCATACAAAGCCCTACACAATGTGGGAATGACACACCTGAACAGCTGCATATACTTTCACTAACCCCCCAGACACCTTTGCTCTGCCTCACTCTTACTCACCTAAACTCTCTGCGTCGACAAAAGCAAAACTGGTGGTCACTCATTCTTCTACATCACACCCAAGACATGGAATTTTCTCCCTCAACACATCAGCGCCTCTTCCTCACTTCTTGAGTTCTGCAAGAAGCTGAACACTGGGCTCTTTGTATAAGCACCTTGGTAACACACACCTACACACTATGCCCGAGTGCCTGGATACCCTCTCCAGTGATTAGTGAACTATAAAAGTCAACATAATATAACATAATATAGCAAAACATAACATAACATATGTGTGAAAGGTGAAGATGAAAGGTGTGAGTCCTTAGATGAGAAGTCTTGAAACTGTGGGACATGCTCCCATGGGGGGGTCTGTGACTTCACCTATAGGGAGGTGCACTTTCACATTAAAGAAACTAGTTATTCTCTCTCCTCACCGAGTGTGAGTAGGAAAAAAACAAAATGATGTGTGAAAAAAGACTAAAGAAAGCTTCACTCACCAAATGGTCATAGGTTTTTCTGGATCACTGTGTAGATCGAGTTGTTTTAGTCTTCTTTTCACATGCTGTTATAGTTCTGTGAAAATGTACATGTAAGTGTGGAGAGGTGGCCTGAAGAAAGAGACCACTGTAGCTAGGAGATGAGCTGGAGCTCAGAAGGAGGAGGCACTGCAGGAAGGAGGTGTTGCTGGAGCCTTTACAGTGACTGAAGAGAGGGAGATATGTAGCAGCCAGTGGAGATGAGGTACTTATTAAATTAAATAGTGTAAAATGCAGAAATGACCAAGTGGAAAAGTTTGTTGCTACCTCAGCTTCCCTTGAGTGTTTTCCTTTATTGATGGTCAGATCATTTTGTTTAAACCATTTTGTTTGCACCAATACATGGTGGGAGTGGCTCTGTAGTCCCTCTTCAGCATACAGTACATTCAAGTGCTGTCCAGACTAGTCTAAACTTCTGGCAGACACTATGGCCTTCATTACAACCCTGGCGGTCGGTGTTAAAGCGGCGGTAATACCGCAAACAGGCCGGCGGAAAAAAAATGGGATTATGACCTTGGCGGAAACCGCCAACATAGACAGCCACTTTAACACTCCGACCGCCACGGCGGTACAAACAAATAGCGTGGCAGACACCGCCAACATACAGGTGGAAGACAATGTACCGCCCATCCTATCACAAGATGCCTATCCGCCACCTTTTCCAGGGCAGAACCAATGCAAACAAAAACACGGCGGAAACAGTACACAGAAGGGAAAACACTCACCTCTTCACACCCCACGAGGAACCAGGACGCCATGGAGCCCGAATTTCAGATACTGCTGATGATGGTGTTCCTTCTCTTCTATCAGGAGCTCCAGCGACGGTGGCGACGACCACAGTGAGTACTGCACCTACAACACAGGGGAGGGGGAGGGAAAAGAGAGTGACACACACACGCAAAAACGCAACACCCCCACCCTCACCCACAACACTATACACACAAATACATACAGCAACAGTACACATACACCCCCCAACCCCCTGGAAGAACGCAAGGACAAAAGGAATTGATTTGAACGAATGTAATCATGTGAAATCTCATTATCAAAGTTCAAAATCCAGTAAATGCAATTATGTACACCAACTACACAAGTCCGGATAGTGCACCAATCATTGTCCGTGGACCACTGGTCCCAAAATGCATGGGCGATGCCTACACTAGATATCTGACTGGAAATGGAGAGAACACTGCAGGGACATCCGATCGAAATGAAACAGGCACCTCAGAGGGAGGGGGGCACCTCAGCCAGATGAACGCACGACACCACTGCTGCACGATGGGGCTCCATGCCCATTGATGTATCCTGGGGAGTGCAAAGTCACAGTCTCTCAAGTCTTTCCAGTGGGTGGTTTGCCCACTGCTTTATCCTAGGGAGTGCAAAGCCACAGTCTCTCAAGTCTTTCCAGTGGGTGGTTTGCCCACTGCTTTATCCTGGGGATTGCAAAGCCACATTCTCTCAAGACTCTCCAGTGGGTGGGTTGCCCACTGCTTTATCCTGGGGAGTGCAAAGCCACAGTCTCTCAAATCTTTCCAGTGGGTGGTTTGCCCACTGCTTTATCCTGGGGAGTGCAAAGCCACAGTCTCTCAAGTGGATGTCTTTGTCCACTGGTTCTGAAGGGGGCTTTGTGCCCATAGTGCTTCATCCATCCAAGGACTGAGGTAGTGGATGTCATTCTCCACTGGTTCTGGAGGGGGCTTTGTGCCCAGAGTGCTTCATCCTGCCAAGGACTGAGGTAGTGGATGCCTTTCTCCACTGGTTCTGGAGGGGGCTTTGTGCCCAGAGTGCTTCATCCTGCCAAGGACTGAGGTAGTGGATATCATTCACCACTGGTTCTGGAGGGGGTTTTGTACCCAGAGTCCTTCATCCTGCCAAGGAGTGAGGTAGTGGATGTCATTCTCCACTGGTTCTTGAGGGTGCTTTTTGCCCAGAGTGCTTCATCCTGCCAAGGACCGAGGTAGTGGGTGTCATTCTCCACAGGTTCTGGAGGGGGCTTTGTGCCCAGAGTGCTTTATCCTGCCAAGGACTGAGGTTGTGGATGCCTTTCTCCACTGGTTCTGGAGGGGGCTTTGTGCCCAGAGTGCTCCACGTGCAGTTTGGTCGGGTCAATTCCCTCACCAGGGTATGTGTGCCACGAGATTGCCGAGTTAAAGTTAGCATGATACGCCTAGGAGGCAGAGACATACCCCACACTGCTGTGGCTTCGCATTCCCTATGCAGGTGACAACTGTGATGACAGTAATGCTTTATGGAAGCTGCCCAGGGTCCTGGAAGTCACCACCAGCCTTGGACGACAGACCACTGGGGATGGTAGGCATGTCTGCGGTGGTGCCACTGTCCGAGGACGTCGCGAGGCCACTGACAGTGCTTGCGGCGGTGTCAGTCATGGCGGTGCTTGCAGCGGTGTCAGTCATGGCAGTGCTTGTGGCGGTGTCAGTCGTGGCGGTGCTGGCTGCGTAATCTGTGGCGGCGGTGTAGGCTGCGGGGTCTGCGGCGGTGGTGCTCGCTGAGGGGTCTGTAGCGGTGGTGCTGGCGACAGGGTCTGTGGCGGCGGGGCATGCGTCAGCACTTGCTAAGGGAGAAAGTAGGATGTTCCCTGCAGCCTTGGACAGCTGCCCACGGGGGAAGAGGCTGAGGACTGTCGCAGCGGCTGTAGACGTGCCGGAGGCGGTGTAGGTGGTGGTGCAGGTGGTGGTGTTTGCCGCTGTACAGGTTGGCATGGACGTGGACAGAAGGTGTGACACTGGTCCCTCAGTAGGTGCCAACATGCCCTCTCCTGACCTGCCCTTCAGTTTTGTGCCCTTCTCCACCTTTGATCGTGGCGCAGTTGTCTTGCCACTATCCCCTTTCATTTTCGATGACCCCTTGGTTGCAGGTGTTTTCGGCTTCTCCCTCGGGATGTGGGCACCTTTTTAACCTTGGCAGGTGGTGGAATGTCCTTGCCCTCGCTCCGTGGCACACTTGCAGCCCTGATGGTTGGCTAACTCCATGACCCCGCAGTTGCTGGCACCACTGTGCCTGGGGATGTGGTGGCTGAGGTGCTGGGCTGGGACCTGGAAAGCCTGGCCCTAGGGGAAGGATGGGGGGGAGGTAAAGGGAAGAGGTCAAGGTTTGACAGGAAAGGATTTTTAGACACACTGGGACGGGTAGATGGAGGGGGTTTGGGAGTGGAGGAAGAGGTAGTGGTTGTAGGAGATGTTTGTCTGCTGAATTTGGGTGAAGGTGTATGGGCTGGAGGCTGTTGTGAGGTGGATGGCTGTTGGGTGGGTGTGTGCCTGCATTTGTGTACTTTGGGAGGAGGGCCCTCTGACACACTGGGAGAGGACACTGGGGATGTGTGAATGGTAGTGGGGTGGTGATTGCACGTGAGCGCTGTGTGGTGATGGGCGTGCTGGTGATGGAGGTAGTGGATGAGGATGAAGTGCATGCAGGTGTGAGTGGAGATGAGACTGGGAGGGAGGAGGGAGACGTGAAGGAGGGGGACACATTGGAGGTAGTGGATGTTGGTATGTGTGCATGGGTATGATGCTTGTGTGAGTGCCTGTGGGATGTGTGGTGCTTATGTTTGCCTGAGCCACTCTTGTGTGTTGATGTGTGTGCATGCTGGTCGGATGGTGTGCTTGGGATAGGCTGAGGTACAGGGGATTGGGTCTGGGTGGAGGAGGTTGGAGGGGGTGGCTGGACACAGGGACAAAGGCTGCCATCAGTGCTGAGACCAGAGCCTGAAATGCTCTCTGTTGGGCTGCCTGGCCAGAATGAATGCCCTCCAGGTATGCATTTGTTTGTTGCAAATGCCTCTCAACACCCTGGAGGCATTCAGAATGGTAGACTGCCCAACAGTGAGGGATCTCAGGAGGTCAATAGCCTCCTCACTCAGGGCAGCAGTGCTGACTGGGGCAGGGCCTGAGGTGCCTGGGGCAAAGGAGATGCCCACCCTCCTGGGTGAGTGGGCACGGGACACACGCTGAGGGGCTGCTGGGAGGGCGATGCTGGTAGGGGGGGTGGCGGCTGTACCTGTTGATGCGGTGGGCACAGAGGGGCCTGCCACAGCAAGGGAGCTCCAATCAGAGGAGGAGTCGCTGTCGCTGGTTTCTGCTCCTGTCCCTGCCATAGAGCTCCCCTTACCCTCCGTCCCACTGGTGGCTTCAGACTCCGTTGCTTCACACTCCAGGGCCACGTGGGTTGCAGCTCCCTCCTGCTCAGGTGCCAATGCTCCTCCGCCTGATGATGCTATTGCAAACAAGAACAGGGAGACCACAAAAAGGGTGGGGAAAGACAGAAGAAAGACATGTTCAGTGCACGCAACACCACTACTGTGGGCGGACACAACAGACACAGCAGCCCTCTGCACTACGCCATGCACTTATAGTTCCTAGATTAATCACATGCCCATGGGGTACGAGGCCTAAGTCCAATTGCTGCACACCTGGAAGTCACAGTAGCCTGACCAGGTGTAGATGGCTCTAACCACTAGTGGGGTTGGGGTGCCACATAGCCTGCCTCACAAGGGACCTTGCCTACCAAGATTGCCCTGGCCTAAGGGAACCCACTGGTCACCTCCCCCACCCAGACACCTCGTAATGAGCGCAAAGTCAGCTGAGTGAGAGTGTACTCACCCACTTGTGGCTTCTGTGATGCCCTCAAGCACCCATCCAACTCCAGAAAGGCCACCGCCAGGATCCGGAACATCAGGGGGGGTCTTGGTGTGACGAGCACCCCTCCCACGTTGGGAGGCCATCCCTAGCTGGGCCTCCATCGTCTTCTTGCTCCAGTGGCGCAAGTCCTCCTATCTTTTCCAGCAGTGGGTGCTCCGTTTGTGGTGGACCTCCAGGGTCCGGACATCCTTGGCGATGGCACGCCAAATAGCCTTCTTCTGGTGGGCGCTGACCTAGAGGAATGGTACAGGGGGAAAGGAAATTCATTACCCGTCTGGACCGTCATCCTCATTGCCCCCCGTTCCCACCCTTGCCCTGACACACATACACTCACCGTCCACACATGCAGGCCTCAGCCCCCCCATGTATCTTTCATCCACACCACTCAAAACAGGCATTGCCCATGCAGCATGCTCACAGTGTACTCACATGTTTGTCCGGAGGACCCTACAGTTGCGTGTACTGGGGGAGGACCCCATCCACTAGTTTCTCCAACTCCTCCGAATTGAAGGCAGGGGCCCTTTCCCCAGACACATGAGCCATTGTTGCTTCCAGACACAGGTCACAGCAACATTTGCAGTGTAGGTCCTCTCCTGTGGAAGGTCAGGTATCAAGTGAGTGAACAGACAGAAAATGGCGGTCACGTCCGTGGCGGTGCGTACCGTCACTGCCAGCGTACATCGTCATTGGCTCCTCGGACCCATAGGGCCCATTGTTAACCAATGCAGAATTGCGCTGCGGTCTTCGACCGCCCACCGCGACGGTGTACAATGCCAGCCCAGTTACCTCATATCCCCTTGTCCTACCTTACAGGTTAGGTAGCCGCCATTTCAGGGGGCCACATGGCATTAATAATAACTGTGTCACACCTCTGTAGGCCTGGAATACACACAGTTACAGGCACATTGCGGATTAATAAATGTGTGCAAATGACATTTTGTGAAACGTCAGTGTTGGCTGAATCTCTGCTCGCTGCTCTCCTCTATAGGGGACGTATGCTGGGGCAGGTGATGAGATGGCAGCATCCTCCGGTGAACAGACCACTGGTGGACCTGTCGACAATGGAAGAGAGACACATAATAGTCACATAGAGACTTGATTGTGCAACAATCCAGGAACTGTGTGCCCAGTTTGAGCCCGACCTGATGCCAGCTATCCGCCATCCCACAGGGATACCCCCTCTAGTGCAGGTCCTGTCAGTACTCCATTTCCTGGCAAGTGGTTCCTTTCAAACAACAGTGGCAATTGCATCAGGGATGTCCCAGCCAATGTTCTCTAACGTGTTGTTCAGAGTGTTGTCTGACCTGCTGAAACACATGCGCAGCTACATCGTGTTCCCTCAGGTGGAGGATTTGCCCAGAGTGAAAGGTGACTTCTATGCCCTGGGACATATCCCCAACATCATTGCTGCCATTGATGGGACACATGTGGCATTGGTACCCCCCGCAGGAGAGAACAGGTGTACAAAAACCGGAAGAGCTACCATTCAAGGAATGTGCAGGTGGTGTGTTTGGCAGACCAGTACATCTCCCATGTGAATGGCAAGTTTCATGGCTCAGTGCATGACGCTTACATTGTGAGGAATAGCAGAATCCCTTATGTGATGGGGCAACTCCAGAGGCACCGTGTGTGGCTCATAGGTGAGGCCAAGGACCCAATACAGTGTGAATAGGTGTCTGGGTATGGGGTTGTCCCTAAGAGTTAGTGTGTGTCTAACAGTTGTCCCTCGATATTTGCAGGTGACTCTGATTGCCCCAACCTGTCATGGCTACTGACCCCAGTGAGGAATCCCAGGACAAGGGCAGAGGAACGCTACAATGAGGCACATGGGTTAACTAGGAGGGTGATCGAATGAACCTTCGGCGTCCTGAAGGCCAGATTCCGGTGCATCCACATGAAAGGTGGTTCCCTCTACTACTCACCAAAGAAGGCGTGTCAGATAATCGTGGCCTGCTGTATGCTGCACAACCTGGCTTTGCGACGGCAGGTGCCTTTTCTGCAGGAGGATGGTCCAGCTGGTGGTCTTGTGGCAGCTGTGGAGCCTGTGGACAGTGAAGAAGAGGAGACAGAAGAAGAGGATATCGACAACTGAAACAACATAATCATGCAATACTTCCAGTGAGACTCAGGTAAGAATATGTCACTGCCTCCCACATCTCATACAATTTCTGGAGCTAGCATAAGTCTGTCATTTTCACTTAGTATATGGACCCTGACTTGTCACTTTGCCTTTCCATTTCACAGATGTGGGTCCCACTTTGTGCCCTCTGCTATATTTCTTCCAGGCCTACAGCTGTGTTACATCAGAAATGCGCACAAGTAAATTGACATTGCTATATTCCATGGTTATTGCAATTACACGTTTGCGAAAGCACAGATTGACTCCAGATTGTTTTGTGATTGAAGGGTGTTTATTTCTGTGCAAATAAGTGGAGGGGGTTGTAAAATGGGCTGGGGGGATGGTGGAGGAATATCCATGGCAGAGTCCAGTCTATTTGTTTCACAGGTGCATTGTCCAAAGGGGTACAGGAAGTGGAGCAATTGCAGTTGAAGGATGGACAAGGTGACAAAGTGGGACAAAAGGGTGACATTCAGGGGGGTCTCATTTCCTGGCGGGGGGCCTGCAGGGGGTGGGGTGCTGGTGTCGTGTTTGTGTGGCGGTGCCCCCTGTCCACTAGCGCCGGTGGAGGTGGAGGTCTGTTCATCGTCCAGGCTAGTGTCAGGGGCCCCTTGTTGTGCCACTGTGTCCCTCCTGGTGTTGACAAGGTCTTGCAGCACCCCTGCAATGCTGACCAGGGTGTTGTTAATAGACTTCAGGTCCTTCCTGATCCCCAGATAGTATTCCTCCTGCAGCCGCTGGGTCTCCTGAAACTTGGCCAGTACCGTTGCCATCGTCTCCTGGGAATGATGGTAAGCTCCCATGATTTTGGAGAGTGCCTTGTGGAGAGTGGGTTCCCTGGGCCTGTCCTCCCCCGGTCGCACATTAATCCTCCCAGCTTCCCTGTTTTCCTGTGCCTGTGTCCCCTGAACCGTGTGCCCACTGCCCCCAGGTCCCTGATCGTCCTGTGTTAGTGGGGTTGCCTGGGTTCCCAGTAGTGGTGGACCCACTGATGATTGACGTGTCCTGGGGACAGAGGGATGGGCCTGCTGGGTGGGTGCTGAGCTGGTGTTTCCTGAGGGGCAGGCTCTGTGGTGGCATGTGCCAGTGTCAGTGGAACCGACTGTCCCGAGGTCCCTGATGGGCCAGGCTGGTCATCTTGATCCAGTTGTGCAGAGCTGTGGGTCTCTTCTGTGGGGTGACTGGATATGTCCGGAACCTCCTGTACGGTGACGTTTGGTAGGGGTCCTGCAGGGGTGTAAAGGCATGATTATTGCATCTGTGTGTGTCATTGTGTGCAATGGGTGAGTGACCCTGTACCCCAGTGCTTGAATTCTTGTGTGGGACCTTGTGTGATAATTGTTTAGGGGTGTGTGTGGGTATGTGCAGTGGCCATACATTGGTGATGGGTATCCATGCTTGGGTGTTGCATGCAGGGCTTGGTGTTGGGATGGGTGGGTTGTGATAGTGGGACATTTGTGAGGAGTTGGAGTGATGGGGGTGAGGGCGAGGGTGGGGGTATGTGATAGCATGCAGGTAGGGTGGGGGATGTAATAGTTAAGATTTGACTTACCAAAGTCCATTCCTCCAGCTACTCCTGCTAGGCCCTCTGCATGCAGTATAGCCTAGGCCTGCTCCTCCCATGTTGTTAGTTGTGGGGGAGGAGGTGGGAGTCCGCCGCCAGTCCTCTGAACTGCAGTGTTGTGACCCTGAGCTCCTCCTCAGAGAACCTGGGGTGTCGTTGAGGTGCTATGATGTGGTGTGGGTGATGTGTGAGGTGGTGTGTGTTGTGATGTGTGAGGGGATGTGTTGTGTGTTGTTTGAGGTGCGTGGATGTTGTATGAGTGATGGTGTTGTGTGTTTTTGGATGCTGGTGTTGTTTTAGGTGGTGTCTCTCTCTGGCATGGTTTCAAAATGTTGGTTGTAAGGGTTTGTGGGTGATGTGGGTGTGTGCTTTATATTGGATTGGTCGTGTGGGTGTGGTGTGTGTATGTGTATCAGGTGTGTGTATTTCGAATTGTCCTATGTGGTTGTGTTTTGTAAATGTGTGTTTATTTTGAGCGCAGCGATGTGTACCGCCAATGGATTACCGCGGTTGAAAGACCGCCGCATTGATTCGTGGGTCGTGATAGTGTGGGCGTATTCCTGTTGGCGTGACGGTGTCCGTTTTGTTATCGCCAGTTTATCACTGACCTTTGGTGTGTCTGTATTATGGCGGATTCCGAGCTGTGGGTCGTAATACCTGTAGTGGAATTCCGCGGCCGCAGCGGTATGTTGGCGGTCTTCTGCACTACGGTAAGCGGCATTTACCACCAGGGTTGTAATGAGGGCCTATGTGTAGTCTTCAGAACTTTGGCATTCATAATTCACATTATCCCAGGGTTTAGCAATTGTAGGCCACTTTATAGAAGCAATATTTCCTAATATTGTATGATGTGTTTTTAAAACTTTGTTTTTCATGCAACACGTGAGTCGCCTATTGGTTAATTCAGGTGTCCTTAACTGGGGTAGACTGACATCTCTAGAGGGCAGACTGAGGCTGTCCGAATTTCCTGCAGTTCTTTCACTGGATCATGCAAGGTGTTTTGAACATGCTCATTAAATGCTCAGCCCTAAAGCACACAGAACATTGGTCATATATGTGCTTTAAGAAATTACCGTCTTTTGTGTGGTGTAACACCAGATTGTTTCCCTATCTGTTTTGTTGGTAGTAGAACCCTGTACACTTTACCCCTACTAACCAGTGATAAAGTGCCTGTGCTTCTCCTTTCGGCATAATCAAATTAGCTTACCCATAAATGACATATTTATCTTACCGCTACATCCCTAATATATTATACAAAGTGTACTCAGAGCCTGTAAGTTAAATTTCACTAGTGACTGCAGCACAAAGTGTGTCATTCACAACAGTGACAGTACAGTTGTGACAAATGGCTTACCATTTGTAGCCTGGCTGTGATAGTTTTAAACTGCCAATTTGGCCTTCCAAAATAACCTTTTTGAGAGGGTAAAATACCTTCCTTTTAGATGTAATAATAAGGCACCTCTTGGTAGGCCCTAATGCCCATAAGGCAGGGTGAATGGAATTTAAAGTAGGGCATGTAGGAAATCGATGTTATACATGTCCTTACAGTGACAAACTCCCAGTAGCTGTTTTCACTGTACCAAAGTTGGCTGTTCCAAAGCAAAGCATTGGGATGCAATATTGAATTTAATATTGCTATCTCCGGCTAGGAAACAAAAGAAGTTCATTCTCAGACTCTTTGAAATACTTTGAAATGCTCCATTCACTGGTGAAGTCAGATGTTTTATAAATATCATGGAAAGGGTACTTTTAGAAAGTTACCTTTTCCCTGCCTAGATCCTCTGGAGGCTAATTTGCTTAAGCCTCTTGCTGCAGCTCTCTGAATGTTTAACCCTGAAGGAAGTATAAAATTTGTTCCCAGAGCAGTAAACAAAGGCATTTGTGAGGGGGTGGGTTTCAATTCCTTTGGCAGATGGCCATTGGACTGTGCACAAGAAGTTAATAAACTTCAAAGTGGCCTTTCCTTTCATGGGGGAGTGTTAGCTAACACCTTGGCAGAGCCCTTCTTTGTTCCCCGACCAAGAAGGCTTCAAATACAGTAAGAGAGATGCTGTGCCCCAGAGCTGTGTCTTGGCCATGTCAAAGTGTACTCCTCTTAAAATTCATGGGTCTTAGAAACTATTTTGCTCCAAAGACCTCCTGGGGACCAGAATCAACTTGCCAAGTCAATCAGATGAAGGCAAGTTGCTGCTGGGCTGAAGATTTAGGTCTCTAAGACCTTTTCACATCAGCCAATCCGATTCAGCATGACCTTTTGGAGAAGGAATCTGGCTTTGTTGAACTCGGTGTTATGACCACACAAACTTGCCAAGTCAAATCAAAGAAGTGCATGAGAAAAGCAAAGAGATATCCTCAGTGGAGACAGCAAAGCCCAAACTGGAAGAAGGTTTGCAGAGTAATCTTGCGCTTATTTCATAGGAAGAATCAAGAAGAGAAGATCCAAGATGGCCGCTGTGAGTCCTGAAGGTTAGTTACAGTTCTAGTCTTGCAATCGGTTGGTTGCTAGGTTACGAGCTCTCCAGCTGGAAGCCTTGCACTTCAACTGAGGTCTGACAGGAATCAGCTGTGTGGAGAGAGAGCGCGCTTCAGAACAGAAACTCCTGTGAGGTAAAATTACATTTGAAGATTATACTACAGAAAACGGATAAATATTGTCAAGGTTTATTCGAAGAGTTTGATAGTAGACCGTTCCCGTGGAAGTCGGCAAGGCTACAGAGTTAATGTATGAATTAACCTTATGTTTACAAGGTTCTTGTTTAAGATATTAAAGTCAATGAAAAAACGAACTTTAAAAGAGCAAGTATCTACAAATGTCAAGGTTATAAACGAAGGCCAAGTTTAAAGGAGAAACGAACTGTTAACAAATAAGCATTTACAAATTCAATGGTAATAAACCAAAATAGAGTTTAAAAGAGAAACAAACTTAAATAAACAAGCATTTACAACTACAAGTTATCGACAGATGTCGAAGTAAGGAAGGAGAAACTAACTGTAATAAACAAGCATTTAAAAATACAAGTTATCAACAAATGTCGAAGTAAGAAAGGAAAAACAAACTTTAATAAACAAGCATTTACAAATACAAGTATTGACAGAAGTCACAATAAGACAGGAGAAATTAAATAACATCAGCTGATTTCAAGAACGCATTATCACCAACCATATATATATATAGCAACATAAAACCAATCATTAAAAGGTTGAGAAGTTCTTCCAGAATCAGTAATAAGCATTTTTTTAAGAAGAGCTATCATTTATAGAGAGAAGCAAGGCTACAGAGAACTCAGGGTGAGTGAAGAAATAATAGAATTAAAGAGAATTAAGTGTTGAGAGTAGAAAGTGAAAAACTGATGTTGTATGTCCCTAGTAATTGCGACTGTGACTCTTGCAGGTGCTGTATCCAATCTTAGATGTGAAGAGGCAGACTGAGTACTGGCGTTCATCATCTCTGTGGCAGTCTCTCTACCATCCCATTCCCCTTTCCCCCTCCGGGGTACTCAGCACAAAGGATTAATATTCGTTGTGAGTAGCTTGGTCGGGATTGAGGAGTTATCTTCTGCTTCTGAGGAAATCGAATTGAAGTATCCTGACACTCGGTTTCACTACAGTCTACAGCCTTTCCCTGCTGAAAGACTCCGAGCTCCAGAAAAGTGACTAAGCATGAAGGCAGCAATCTTCACCGGGCAAAGGTGCCAAAAGTATCTGGCCACTACAGACATTCTCAGAGAGCAAAATTAAAATTTCTCCTGCTCTGATCTTAAATGGAAAAGTAAATTGTTTCTTCAAGACCTCGTTCAGCAACAATCCGACAACATGGAGCCCTCCTCTGCACCAATTTTCTGCCTTTCCCCACTGAGAATTTTTGACTTTCATTTCAGAAACAACCACTTGATTTAGAGTTTTGTAGATGGGTTACTCCGTCACGAGCATGACGGATTTCACATCTGTCATATTACAAGTGCATTATATCCAAAGGCACTTGTATTATGGCAGATGGGATATCTATCACATTTGTGATGGAGTAACCCATTCACCGAACTCTAAATCCCTAAATCTGAAGGTAAAACTTCAGACAGGGTCAAACCTGGTTTCTGTGTCTGAAGTGCTCTCCATCCTGGCCTGGCTTAACTCTCGTCTAGGTACCAGTCAAGTGAAACTACATAACTCTCATTGTTGCTGTTAGAAATTGGGTCTCTAGTTGGCAGAGGTAGGCACCCTGTCCAAGTAGGGACCATAATCCTAGTCAGGGTAAGTCTGGCAGCTTGGTGCAAAGCAGTCAGTCGAATCTTAAGAGGCAATTTGTAAATATTTGTGCAACACTTAACTAGAGTAACACAGTGAAAGACATCACAAAAAAGGCTCCACATCAGTATAGAAAACTAGATAACATGTATCTGAGTAAAACAGGACCAAGCAACAAAAAATCCAATAAGTGTAAGTCAAGACATTAATTTTTAAAGATTAAGGGCCTCTTTACGAGTTTGGTGGTCATGAGACCTCCAAACTCATGGCCGTCGGACTGCTGAACTCTTGGTGGTCTGACCGCCAGAACAACCCTGGCAGTCAGACCACCAGGACACCACAGCCACCACAAAGATCACAAGTCCCAAAGGGTTTGGTGGTGGTCAAAGCCATGGTCACAACTTCCCTTTTTGCCAGCCTCTTCATGCAGGGTCTCTGTCATGAAAATGCTGCTGGAAAGGCAGTGCTGGGGACAACAGGGAGGCCCCTACATTGGCCACGACCACGTTGTGGGCAGTACAGGCGTCCACCTGTCCAGCACCCTCGGAATGCGCACTGTCTGCTTCGGCAGACAGTGTGCATTGAGAGGGTGCTGAGGGCACTCTCTGTGTGCCAGCACAGCATTGACCTTGTCTCCCTAACGAGCCGAGGCCAATGCTGCTGCACTATTTCCACCTGGCTGACTGGCGGAAACCTAATATGGAGCATTCCACCGGTCAGCTCGGTGAAAACATTGTGATAGGGCAGGGGGGAGACCTCCACTTCACGAAGATCTCCTCCCCATGGGTCATGTGGGTCAATGGTCAGCCCATGAAACTCATAATGAGGCCCTAAATGTGAAAACAGCGCTTAGAAGTCACTAGCGGTCAAAAGGTTACTTGAGATTGCAAGGGACCAGTGCAAATCCAAAGTTCAGGCTGACCACAATTGAGAGTAGGCCAGATACAGAACCCACATAGGTTCTGCAAAAACAGTATCTTTGATGGAGCAAAGCGTCGACATTGAGGGCTTTATGTGTTGGTATTTGCATAAATCAACTGCAGAACCCACTTCTGGGGCTCAGGACTCGAGGGGGCAAAACAGGCAAGGGTAGGGCTCACAGATGGCAGAGTCCAGCAGCACCGGGAGAGTTGCATGCAGTCTTTGATGTCGTGAGACTGCAGAGAACAGGGGGCAAGCCAACAAGCCCTGGGAGAATCTTGGGAACAAGAATATAGAGAGCAGGTTGAGTTTTAATCACTCCAGACAATAAGCAGCAGGCAGCAGACCAACACAGCAAAGCAAGTTGCAAAGTGGCAGTCCCTTCTGCAGCACAGCACAGTGAGCAGTAAGCCAACATAGCAATTAATTTGCATAGTGGCAGTACTTCCTGGCAGCCCAGTAGTCCTTCTTCCTGACAAAGGGCCTTTTTATGAGTCTGGTGGTCTACTGACCCCCAGACTCGCGGTGGTGGTTGGACCGCCGCCAATGTGGCAGTCCGAGTGCCACATTATGACTGTGGTGGTTGTGCAGCAGTCGGACCGCCAGTACCGACAGATTAGTCGTCCTAGCGGTTTGGCGGTCATCGCGGTCCTAATCCTGGGGATTACAACTCCCTTATCTGCAAGACATTTGATGGGGGTAACACTGCCATAAAATGGCTGGCAGGTAAGCGGTGCAGGGGGCCCCAGGGAGGCCCTTGCACTGCCCATGCACTTGGCATAGGCAGTGCAGGGGCCCCCTCTGGCCAGCACTGTTGCAATGTTCACAGTCTGCTTTGCAGACAGTGAACATTGCGATGGGTGATGGTGCACCCTACGCACTACATTTGCTGCCAGCTCTATTGTGTGCCCGATACAATGCTGTAGGTCATTTCCCTCTAGGCCAGCAGGCAGGAACTGAAGTTCTGCCCGCTGACCCATCGGGAAATTTGTAATGGGCCTGGCTAGGAGGCTGCCACACTGGTGGAAACCTACCCGTCGGGATAGGCTTTTCCGCCTGCAAAAATCATAATAAGGCCCAAAGTCTCCTTGGTTCCAGTACAGTTCTGATTTGGTGGGGATTGGGGTCCAGTATTTTATACCCAAATTTACCTTTGAAATGAGGGAGACTTCAAAAGAGGCCTTTGAAGATCACAAGGGCCATTCCTTCCTTCTCTGGCTCCATCCACTCTACAGGGGATTATGTAGCCCTTTGTGTGGGAAGAAGCACAGCCCAATGTAAGTGTAAGTGAGGCAGTGGTAAGCTCTGCTCTCCCAGCAAGCCAGTTAATAGCCCATTAAGGCCCATAATGTCACACTTAAGCTCCCATTGTGTGTGATGTTGAGAGGGAATGCACAAAGCCCAGCTGTCACTAAACCCAAACTTGTATTCAGAGAAAGGCAGAGGCACAGAATGGTTAATTTAAGAAAATACCAGCTTTCTAAAAGTGGCATTTTCAGACATACAATTTAAAATCGGACTTCACCATAAGTTCTGATTTTAAAGTGTGAGTTCAGAGACATCAAACTCCAAAGTTCTATTTTTTCTCAATCGGAAGCTACACTTAAAGGCTGCTTCAAGGTAAGCCCAATGTTAACCTATGGGAGAGATAAGCCTTGCAGTTGTGTAAGAATGAATTTAATGTTAAACTTAAAAGAACATATCCAACTTCTTAAATACTCTGCACCTTGCCCTTAGGACTAACTATGGCCTACCTTACGGCTGACTTGTACATGATAAAAAAGAAGGTTTGGGCCTTGCAAGTGGATGAACTTGACAGGTCGAAATGACAGTTTAAAACTGCACACATAAGCTTTGCAGTGGAAGGCCTGAGGCGTTCGAAAGGCTACTGTAGTTTGTGGCACATTCAGTCCTGCAAGTGCTTTGGTACCATTTAATTTACAGGCCCTGGGCACACATAGTGCAATTTACTAGCGACCTACAGATAAATTAAAATGCCACATGTGGATAAGCCAATATTGCCACATTGTGAGGAGAGAGCAAAATCACCTTAGCACTGGTTAACAGTGATAAAGTGCATAGAGTCCTAAAGC
This sequence comes from Pleurodeles waltl, assembly GCF_031143425.1. NCBI lineage: Eukaryota > Metazoa > Chordata > Amphibia > Caudata > Salamandridae > Pleurodeles > Pleurodeles waltl. The sequence goes on along the minus strand of NC_090444.1, from coordinate 1,018,818,700 downwards.
CAACAAAACAAGGTCAGAAAATGAAAAGAAGGATGGCAAAAAAGTCTTGAGATGGCCCTACAGAAGGGGCCATTTCCAACAGTCACCTGCTGCTTTTTATGCTATTCTAAGCCTCAAATCTTAAAAATGCAGAACTCCAGTTTCCTTTTTGTCATATTAACTTTTTTTATTTCATAATTATAACATATTGCCCTCAAGTTAAGTCTGTCTGCTCTTGGCTATATCTATCAGAGAGTTGAACTTAGGTTGAACTGCTTCATCCTAAAAATTCCTTAAGGTGCCTCATCACTCCCCTTAACTAATACCCCCAATTTCGTACACGTCCTTATTGTAATTACCATTGTACGAAAAGTGTGTGAAGGGTTATATAGATGTTGATAGTGTCATATGTGTGTAGAGTTAGCAGCCACCATGCAATGCAGGAACCCCAGTGGACGGGAAAGACCCCGCACCCAGGGCAGCCTGATTGTGTGGGAAGTGGCTGCTGGTCGTGAGTGGGCTGGCAGGATGGCGATTTTTGATAACCCTCCTCTGTGAAGTGATTGTGTGTGATTTATTCTTTTTACTTTTTACTTCAACAGTGGGTTTTCTGTTTGTGATTTATTTTTATGCTCATTAAAACCCTGGAGAGAGAACTTTTTGGAAGGTTTCATTGTGGGCGAACCCATTTAGGGAATGGGGGGTAGTTTGCTTGCTTGGAAAATGAAATTGGGCCATGGAGGATGACACCTTTCAAATGATGGTGAGATGAGCAGTATGTCCCAGAGGAAAGGTGTGCTGCTAACGTCCAAACGGTTAGTACAGTGCAAGAATGGAGGGATGGAGAGCTGCAGAAGTAAGGAGGGGGGACTCCAGAAATTCAGGAAGTAGGGAGGGAGACTGTGCACACCTGTGCGAATTAGTACTAGAGTCAGTTGTGACAGAGGGATGAAGGAGCATGAAGTGAAGGACAATGCAGGTTTCATCCCATTATACATGTCCCACACTATCAAAACTCCACGTACGTCAGCTCGATGAGAGGTCCCAATGCAAAAACATTTGGCTCAGGAGGGCACAGCATTACAGAGGTTGACGGCCGTTGCCTTCGACTGTTACTAAGATGAATGTCTTACTGCAAGTGGATTGAAAGTGTAATATAGCAATTGCTGTTAGGACAGATGGATTTATTGTCCTTTGTTCCTTAGAGAAGGGGGTTGTTTCCTGTTGAGACTTTCAGGATCCGATGAGGTGGCTGGGTTAATGTGAAAACTGATGTGAAGTGGCAACTACTTTGCACTGAGGCACATTTTAATAACCTGCCTCCAACTTTACTTGGCCTGAACTAGTTGCTTCACAGATTTTGTTGCAGCTAAGTTTGTTCCAGCCCCAGCCCAATTTTATGGCATGTCAAATCATTTATTTTGTATGCCACTTTCAAGCATGTGTAAACACATACATTTCCCTGTATCTATGAAAAGCAATGGCCAACCAATGTGTCTGATTATGTCAGTTGTGGGAAGTGGTTAGTTATAATATATATATATATATATATATATATATATATATATATATATATATATATATATATATTATTTTTTTTTTTTTATTTAGCCCTTCATAACACAGTTTTGCATTTTCTAAGCACAAATAACAGGTGTTTTATTTAACCAAGTGAATGGACGCACGTTACTGGACACCAAATGATCTTGATTGGGTGAATGAAAGGCTGAATGACCCTTGCCATTATTAGCGCCTCTGACCTTAATAACTAAACTTACAAGGGGACGTGAATAGGTCGATGAACCTTTTGACTCACAATTAAGATGTTCTTACCATAGTTTCCGGTACATAATCAATAATCAATCTAAAGTGATTAACCCCTTAGCTGCTGGGCCTTTTCCCCCCCAGTGCTGAGCCCTTTTTTGGCTATTTGGGGTAGTTCGCGCTTAGGGCTTCATAACTTTTTGTCCACATAAGCTAACCACGCCAAATTTGCGTCCTTTTTTTCCAACATCCTAGGGATTCTAATGGTACCCAGAGTTTGTGGTTTACCCTGGAGGAGACCAAGAAAATAGCCAAAATACAGTGAAAATTTAGTTTTTTCCAAAAAAATGGGAAAAAAGGGCCGCCGAAGAAGGCTTGTGGTTTTTTCCCTGAAAATGCCATCAACAAAGGGTTTCTGGTGCTGAAATCACTATCTTCCCACCTTTCAGGAACGGGCAGACTTGAATCAGAAAACCACATTTTCCAACACAAATTTGGCATTTTACTGGGACATACCCCATTTTTACTATTTTAGGTGCTTTCAACCTCCTTCCAGTTAGTGACAGGAATGGGTGTGAAACCAATGCTGGATCCCGGAAAGCTAAACATTTCTGAAAACTAGACAAAATTCTGAATTCAGCAAGGGGTCATTTGTGTAGATCCTACAAGGTTTTCCTACAGAAAATAACAGCTGAAATAAAAAAATATTGAAATTGTGCTGAAAACAACAGCCATTTTTCTTTATGTTTTACTCTGTAACTTTTTCCTGCGATGTCAGATTTCTGAAAGCAATATACCGTTTTGTCTGCTGGACTCTTCTGGTTGCGGGGATATAAAGGGCTATAGAGCCAATAAATGAGGTGCACCCTGCAGTTGGTTTTCATTCTATACTGGGTATACAGCAATTCATTTGCTGAAATATGAGGAGTGAAAAAGAGGTATCAAGAAAACCTTTGCATTTCCAAAATGGGATCAAGATAAGGTTTTGAGGAGCAGTGGTTATTTGCACATCTTTGAATTCCGAGGTGCCCATACTAGCATGTGAATTGCAGGGCATTTCTCAAATAGACGTCTTTTTTACACACTCTCTTATATTTGGAAGGAAAAAATGTAGAGAAAGATAAGGGGCAATAACACTTGTTTTGCTATTCTATGTTCCCCCAAGTCTCCCGAAAAAAATTATACCTCACTTGTGTGGGTAGGCCTAGCGCCCGCGACAGGAAATGCCCCAAAACACAACGTGGACACATCCCATTTTTTCACAAAATACAGAGCTGTTTTTTTGCAAAGTGCCTACCTGTGGATTATGGCCTCTAGCTCAGCCGGCACATAGGGAAACCTACCAAACCTGTACATTTTTGAAAACTAGAGACCTAGGGGAATCCAAGATGGGGTGACTCGCGGGGCTCTGACCAGGTTCTGTTACCCAGAATCCTTTGCAAACCTCAAAAAGTGGCTAAAAAAACAAGTTTTCCTCACATTTCGGTGACAGAAAGTTCTGGAATCGGAGAGGAGCCTCAAATTTCCTTCCACCCAGCGTCCCCCCAAGTCTCCCGATAAAAATGATACCTCACTTGTGTGGGTAGGCCTAGCGCCCGCGACAGGAAATGCCCCAAAACACAACGTGGACACATCACAGAAAACAGAGCTGTTTTTTGCAAAGTGCCTACCTGTAGATTTTGGCCTCTAGCTCAGCCGGCACCTAGGGAAACCTACCAAACCTGTACATTTCTGAAAACTAGAGACCTAGGGGAATCCAAGATGGGGTGACTCGCGGGGCTCGGACCAGGTTCTGTTACCCAGAATCCTTTGCAAACCTCAAAAAGTGGCTAAAAAAACAAGTTTTCCTCACATTTCGGTGACAGAAAGTTCTGGAATCGGAGAGGAGCCTCAAATTTCCTTCCACCCAGCGTCCCCCCAAGTCTCCCGATAAAAATGATACCTCACTTGTGTGGGTAGGCCTAGCGCCCGCGACAGGAAATGCCCCAAAACACAACGTGGACACATCACAGAAAACAGAGCTGTTTTTTGCAAAGTGCCTACCTGTAGATTTTGGCCTCTAGCTCAGCCGGCACCTAGGGAAACCTACCAAACCTGTACATTTTTGAAAACTAGAGACCTAGGGGAATCCAAGATGGGGTGACTCGCGGGGCTCTGACCAGGTTCTGTTACCCAGAATCCTTTGCAAACCTCAAAAAGTGGCTAAAAAAACAAGTTTTCCTCACATTTCGGTGACAGAAAGTTCTGGAATCGGAGAGGAGCCTCAAATTTCCTTCCACCCAGCGTCCCCCCAAGTCTCCCGATAAAAATGATACCTCACTTGTGTGGGTAGGCCTAGCGCCCGCGACAGGAAATGCCCCAAAACACAACGTGGACACATCACAGAAAACAGAGCTGTTTTTTGCAAAGTGCCTACCTGTAGATTTTGGCCTCTAGCTCAGCCGGCACCTAGGGAAACCTACCAAACCTGTACATTTCTGAAAACTAGAGACCTAGGGGAATCCAAGATGGGGTGACTCGCGGGGCTCGGACCAGGTTCTGTTACCCAGAATCCTTTGCAAACCTCAAAAAGTGGCTAAAAAAACAAGTTTTCCTCACATTTCGGTTACAGAAAGTTCTGGAATCTGAGAGGAGCCTCAAATTTCCTTCCTCCCAGCGTCCCCCCAAGTCTCCCGATAAAAATGATACCTCACTTGTGTGGGTAGGCCTAGCGCCCGCGACAGGAAATGCCCCAAAACACAACGTGGACACATCACAGAAAACAGAGCTGTTTTTTGCAAAGTGCCTACCTGTAGATTTTGGCCTCTAGCTCAGCCGGCACCTAGGGAAACCTACCAAACCTGTGCATTTCTGAAAACTAGAGACCTAGGGGAATCCAAGGAGGGGTGACTTGCGGGGCTCGGACCAGGTTCTGTTACCCAGAATCCTTTGCAAACCTCAAAAAGTGGCTAAAAAAACAAGTTTTCCTCACATTTCGGTGACAGAAAGTTCTGGAATCTGAGAGGAGCCACAAATTTCCTTCCACCCAGCGTTCCCCCAAGCCTCCCGATAAAAATGATACCTCACTTGTGTGGTTAGGCCTGATGCCTGCGACAGGAATAGATCACACAACGGTCAATGTTGGTCCTTACGTGAGGCAGCTGTTGACCCTGGGGTGATCCATTCCTGACACAGACACTAGGTGTAGGCACTCAAGTGGGGTAGTGTTTTTATCAGGACAGGTGAGGAGTCACTGGGTGGTAGGAATATTGTGGATCCCAGCATATTCCTGTAGTTTGTGTGACAGAAATGTGAGAAAATTGATTTTTTTTTCAACATTTCAGCTTTGCAGGGTATTCTGGGTAAGAAAACTTTGGGGAAGCCACACAAGTCACACCTCTGTGGACTCCCCCGAATGTCTAGTTTCCAGAAATGTTTGGGTTTAGTGTGTTTCTCTATATGGCCGCCGAATCCAGGACCAAAAACACAGGTGCCTGCCTTACAAAACCAGTTTGTTTTGCCATGGATAATTTTGATGTCTCCACAATATGATTTGGGTGGTGGAATTTGGGGCTGAACTAAATTGGGGAGCTCCCAAGAGAGCACTCTCTCTCTGCTTGCCGCCGCATTCACCTGCTCTCTGGGTTGACCTAACCCACTATTACCCAGTTGCACAAACAGCTTGCGAAGGGACAGCAGGACAGTCCTCATCACCTCCCTCATAATGTACTGGAAGAGGAGTTATCGAATGGGACTCCTCTGACTGAAAAATCACTCCCAGAGTCTGCGCCATTGTCCTATCCCTCAGATGCTGTCTCAGTATCTGATGTCTCAGTCTCTGATCCTATGTCAGAGCGGTCCTCTATAACCCGAGTGTAGGCAGCAGTCATCCATCAAGATGCCATCTCTGCTATTGGCTAAACTGTTGCTCTAAAACACTAGCCTACGTAGACAGTCACAAAATCGATGGTGTGTGAGATACGTGCAACAGTAGAGGCCACCTTACCTGCGCTTCTTCCCTCAATCAGCACGTACTTTCAAGACACTCAAAAAACACCTTGTCACATACCATTCGTCACAGTCTTTAGCACCTCCTGCGCCCAGTCCAACAATCATTATTGGTGCTCCCACTCCCTCCTCCTCGGATTCCCTCATTACCACCCAGCAAAAGTGCCCTTCATCTCTCCATAGACTTTGCTAATGTACTCAGCTATTTACATAAAATACAGATTTGCTCTTTGCAGTAGGCATATAAACCTTCTGCGCTTCTTTATGGCACTAAAACTGCCACTAGACAAGTCGGACCCTTTTCCCCCCAGGGAAACCACACACATATTGACAAAAGTGATATATATATGACAGCCAATCACCTGAAACTCAACTCAAGCAAAACCGAAATAATCCTCTTTGGCCCACACAAAAACACCTGGGACCCCTCATGGTGGCCCACCACGCTAGGCCCTGCACCCACCCCCGCCAACCACGCACGCAACCTCAGCATCATCCTAGACTCCTCCCTCTCGATGACCCAACAAATCAACGCTCTCACCTCCTCATGCTTCAACACACTCCGTATACTGAAAAACATTCAAATGGATCCCCACAGAGACCAGAAAAACTGTCACTCACGCACACATCAGCAGCAGGCTTGATTACGGAAACGCCCTCTACGCCGGCACCACTCTAAAACTCAAGCGCAAACTACACGCATCTAGAACTCAGCAGCACGACTCATCCTCGACCTCCGCCGACACGAACACATCTCTCCACACCTCAAATCCCTCCACTGGCTCCCCATTGACAAAAGGATCACCTTCAAGATCCTCATCCTCGCACACAAATCACTCCACAACACAGGCCCTGCCTACCTCAACGAGAGTCACCTTCCACACCCCCACACGAAACGTCCGCTCAGCTGACCTCTCTCTCGCCTCTGTCCCCCGCATCAAACACACCACCACCGGGGGCAGATCCTTCTCCTACCTTGCACCCAAAACCTGGAACGCCCTCACAACCCACCTTCGCAAGACCCAAAACCTACTTCTTTTCAGGAAGGGCCTCAAAACCTGGCTTTTCAAACAGTGAACCTCCCAGCCCCTTTCCCTCCCCCCGCCCCCCCCCCAAGCGCCTTGAGACCCTCACAGGTGAGTAGCACACTTTATAAATCTCTTTGGTATATATAGATCTACCTCTATATATATATATATATCTATCTACATAGATATATCTATAGATATATCCATGTACATAGATATATCTATCTACATAGATATATAAATATAGATCTATATATAGATCTATTTTTTTTAGTTGTTGTATGGTTTCCTTGGGGGCCAAAATGGCCCCCAGGGAAACCCTACAACATCTAAAAAAAAAATTGCCCCCACAGGGGGTCACCCTGCCCACGGGCGACCCCCTGTCATTTTTTTATTTTTTTATTTTTTATTTAAAAAAAAAAAGAACAATCCCCTGGGGGGGGGCGCAATCGCGCCCCCCCCCCCCCCCTCCCAGGGGGCACCTACCTTTTTTTTTTTTTATTAATTATGCCCCCGGGGGGGGGCGGCCCGTTTTCCGAGGGGGCCGCCCCCCCAAAGTGAAATCCCTGGCGTCTAGTGGTGTTTCCTGGCCCCCGATCGCAGCTGTGCTGCGATCGGGGGCCAGGAAACACTTTGAGAAGGCCTCGTAAGAAAGGGGAGACTCTCCCCCTTTCTTACGAGGCCTTCTCAAACTATTTCTGGCCCCCGATCGCAGCACAGCTGCGATCGGGGGCCAGAAACAGTTTGAGAAGGCCTCGTAAGAAAGGGGAGAGTCTCCCCTTTCTTACGAGGCCTTTTCAAAGTGTTTCCTGGCCCCCCGATCGCAGCTGTGCTGCGATCGGGGGGCCAGGAAACCTGAAAGTGTTTCCTGGCCCCCGATCGCAGCACAGCTGCGACCGGGGGGCCAGGAAACACTTTCAGGAAGGCCTCGTAAGAAAGGGGAGACACTCCCCTTTCTTACGAGGCCTTCCCGAACGTGAGAAAGGCCGTTTTCCCCATCAAAGCAGGAAGCGGCCGCAAGGCTGCTTCCTGCTTTGATGGGGAAAACACCTTTGCAACGTCAGCGCGCCGCGAGGCGCGCTGACGTCACAAAGGGGCGGGTGGGGGGGCGGGGGGAGACACGGAAGCTTCCGTGTCTCCCGGGGGGGTTTAAAAAAAATAAAAATCCTCGGTTGCGACGCACCCGAGGATTTATTGATACCCTTCCTGGTGTCGGCCACTGGTCGTGACCCGCACCAGGGAGGGTGTGTGGGCGTCGGCCAGTGGCCGACGCCCGCACCTAAGCGGTTAATAATCATTAGTAATCAATAAATCAATAATCAATGGAGTCAGTAATTGTCATGCACCATGACCCTTTAGTCATGAATAACCACACATTTAATAAAAGTTCATAATGTTTATTTCTCTATATTAACAGTGCTAAGGTCATATAGATTAATCTCAAAATCATATGGAACACATACAGGAATAACACTGGTTGTCCAAAGCGGCAGAAGAAATGTAATTTAATCAAAGCTTGAACTACAATACATTCTAAAGCAAATCAATAACAAAGTTAACTGCGTCAACGTTATAACATACATGTAATTCAGCAGAGAAATTCATCAAGCATTGCTCCCTGTTATTTCTACTTGGGGCTCAGTGGGTAGGCTATGGGTATCCAATAACTTTGTTGGTCATGGGGATGCCCAGTGTCTTGACTCTAATTTAGCAGCTTCTAGTTGGGGTTTGGCGGGTTGGCCTGGGGTGTCAATCGAGTCTGATGATTATGGGGAAGTTCAAGGCCTTGAGCCTAGTGATATGGGAACTAAAACTGAACTTTCTATCATGCCTTGGAATCAGGCTGGGCTGGGTAGGAAATTTTGGGATCTTGACTGGGCCAATTATATAAATAAACAGGATATATGTTTATTCCAGGAAAAATGTGCTACGGACCCTGTTTGCTTGGATGGGTTTCTATCTTACCAAGTGATGGCCCTACCGGCGGATAGAAATACTGGTCATGCCAAGGGAGGCTTACTGATATTCCTTAATAAGAGGTTACAGTGCAGTCATTCGATATTAAAAATTGAGTCCCCGGACTTATTATGTGTGCAGCTTGTATTTAACAGAGGTCTTAAGATTGTGATAATTAATGTTTACACAAGGTCTGTGTCGCGGGTACAGGAGTCCCAGATCATAACCCAACTATCCAAATACCTAGATACCCTGCCCCCTAATTATTAAATTAATTATTAAGGCAGTAGTTGCAGGGGACATGAACTGCACATTTGAACCCTTCTACTTAAGTAGTGATCTAGTAGACGAAGAGGACGAGTAATGGGGTATTCCTCGTTTGGTTAATGAGCAATTTTGTAGTTGCTCTTGTGTGACCTTACAGTTGACATCATTGTGTCTGAAGTATGGTCTACGGGCCTGTAATGGCCGAACACTTTCTGATCCAAATATTGCATTTACCTTTAAATGAGGTAAATCGTCCAGTGTTATTGATTACTTTCTATTGGATTTCAGGTTATGGCCAACACTGGAGGATATGAAGGTGGAATTCCGTCATGATAGTGATCATAATCCTTTGCATCTTACCTTATATAGCGTTGATTTTAGGAGGTTTTTGAATATTCATCATACTGTTGTCCCTAAGCCACAACTGAATAATAGTCTTACCCGTGTCAGCTGGCCAAATGTTTTGTCTAATTCATATACGATCAGGGAGATCTCTAAATTGTTCATTGGTGTTATGGCAGATTATGAGGGACATAAGGTTGCCAACATTCCAATCCTTACCATACATGAGATATTGATACATAAGCTGCAAAATGTCTTTTATAAAAGAACTTCCTCTAAGCCACTTGGTCACATGTAAAAAAAAATAAAGAATGGTTTAATAAGAATTGTTCAAAGGCCAAACACTTATTGAAACAAGTTATCGTGCCCCGCTCTCAGAGGGCGATTAGAACAGCCAGACTAGCCTACCATAAAGTTATAGCACAGGCAAAGAAAAGTCAGGACGATTTAACTTGGCAGAACTTGTTGAATGCTGCCAGACTTAATAATAACATGTCCTTTTTGAAAGTACTATCCGTTAGGCAGAGAGAGGGCAAGAATATAATTTGTACCAATGCCATGTCATGTGATTCTTCCCCTTGTAACCTCCACTCCCAACAGCTTGCTGTAGTGAGCTCACCATTTGGTGATCTGGGAACGGATGCGTGCAAACAGGATGATTACATAGTTTTCACTTTGGAGGAAACATTATCCGCAATTAATTCCTTGAAATCCTCCAAAGCCCCAGGTCCAGATAGGATACTAGGGGGCCTATATAAGTCTGAGCCAGTGATCTCGTCTAGTTATATAAGTATGATATGTAATGCAATAGCAGTGAGGGGTTCAATACCCAGTACGTGGAAAGGGGCTGAAATAGTTCCTATTTATAAAAAGCTAGTGGTGAGTTCCCCTGGCAACTATAGACCTATTAGCGTTATTGATAATATTCAAACAAAATTTGCCAAACAACTTTTGGGAAGGCTTATAGATTGTGCTGATACCAGTTACGATATGGTTCCACTTCAGGCAGGCCTTCGTCCCAAAATTAGCACTATGGATCAAGTTTTTAGGTTGGCACTCTTACACTGGAAATATGTAACGCTTGCTAAACAAAAATTGTATGTTGCCTTCGGGGTCCGCGTTTGATATAGTCCTTAGAAGGAAATTATGGAATGTTTTATACAAAATAGGTACTCCAACAAACATAATTTACCTCTTACAAAGATTACATGAGGGCGCATACGCTCAGGTGAGGTGGGGTAATCAGGGCGAATTGACAAATCATATTGCTATTCAACGGGGGGTTCATCAAGGGTGTGTTTTAGCACCTACCTTATTCACTTTATATATAAATGAGGTGGGACAAGTTGTGACTTTTTGCCAAAACGACGCCCCTTCTCTGAATAACCAGAAGATCCCTCTACTGCTTTTTGCAGATGATTCTCTTCTTATCTCTAAGACCCCAATGGGTCTTCAGATCCTTGTGGATAAAATTACGACCTTTTTCACTGACCATGGGCTGAAACTAAATGCTAGCAAAACCAATTTAATAATACTTAGATCCCGTTCAGTCAAGAGATGTACTATTACTTTAGCTGGGGCTCCTTTGGGGGAAGTGAGCTCAATAGATTACCTGTGTGTGAGGATCTCTAATAAACTGCTCTGGGAAGAACAGATTAACAAGAGTGCGTCCCTTCTTCAACATAGATCTGAGGCTATTCTGCGCTTTTATAAGAGTATAACTAAAAAAGCGTTTTCCCCGGCCTTAAAGATTTAAATGGCTAAAGCTCAGAATGAGCTATTTATGGCGCTGAAGTGTGGGGCTCTTGCAAGACTTTTAAATTAGCAGTGGGTGAGAATAATTTTGCTAGAGCATTACTTGTGTGCCCAGGTAGTACCCCATTGAGCCCTACTTTTTTAGATCTTGGTTTTAATCGTATCTCTGATATGATAGCCTTGAAACCATTACTCTTTTGGGTAAGAATTTGGATGACTCCCCAGCTTTTTAGTTATAGGGATTCTCTTCTTGATCTTTTAAAAAGACCCAATGTTACATCAATTCCATGGTTCAGGCATGTTTTTAAGTGGTTTCGTACCTTGGGCCTTGGGAACTATTGGGAGAACCCACAGGATTTAGAGAAGGCCCATAAACTGTCCTTGAAAAATCATATTGGTCCTATGTTAGGAACAATTACCTTCTTGGTTCATCACATGGACGACTTACCAGTACTTTTCTTGGTTTTAAATGGTACCCTGAGTTTGAGCCTTTCTTAGACCTCATCCCTAATATTCAGGGGAAGAGCTTGTATGTGCGCTTTCGTTATGGGTGTTTACTGATACTGGCTTTTGTTAAGAGCCGGAGGCCATCACAGGAAACCAGATTATGTCCATGTTGTAAAACTGCCTTGGAAACAGTTGAACATTTAGGGGGTCATTCTGACCCTGACGGCCGGTGACCACCAGGGTCACTGACCACGGGAGCACCGCCAACAGGCTGGCGGTGCTCCCAAGGGCATTCTGACCGCGGCGGTTCAGCCGCGGTCAGAAAGGGTAAACCGGCGGTCTCCCGCCGGTTTACCGCTGCCCCATTGAATCCTCCATGGCGGCGCCGCCATGGGGATTCAGACACCCCCTACCGCCATCCTGTTCATGGCGGGAAACCCGCCATGAACAGGATGGCGGTAGGGGGTGCCGCGGGGCCCCCGTAAGAGGGCCCCACAAAGTATTTCAGTGTCTGCTTTGCAGACACTGAAATACGCGACGGGTGCAACTGCACCCGTCGCACCCCTGCAACTACGCCGGCTCAATTCTGAGCCGGCGTCCTCGTTGCAGGGGCATTTCCGCTGGGCCGGCGGGCGCTCTTTTGGAGAGCGCCCGCCGGCCCAGCGGAAATGTTTGAATGGCCGCTGCGGTCTTTTGACCGCGGTGCGGTCATTTGTCGGCGGTACCTGGGCGGACGGCTGAATGACCCCCTTAATGTTCTTCTGTATAGCATACACCCTTCCCCATCGTAAGTGGATTTGCCCAGCTTGTCAGATGTTGGGCTTTAGGCAATTCGCTACAGCCCTTAGGATATTAAAGAGCGATACTTCTGTTACTCTGATCCATACAGTTAGAAAGTTTCTTGAGGCTGCATGGTATATACGAATTCATTTTTAAAAAACTGCTGTAGCTTATATTTAGGCACGTTCTGGGATATGTACTGACATTTTATTGGTTTTATTGCTAATAATGAATGATGCTTTTATTGCTTGTTATTTATTGCTTGTTATTTTTTTCTTCTATGGAATTTTATTGTATATGTAAATATATGAATAATGTGTTTTTCTTTCTTTTTTTGTGTTGATGGTTCACGGCCGAACAAAGCTTGTGTTAAAACTCAAAAACGACTCCCTGTTATCGTAAGTCATTCCTTAACTAGCATCAAATTAGCATCAGCATGTTGGGCTTCATGCAAAACAACTTAGTAACACAAATTTTAAAAACATCTAACTATGGTAGACCCATAGACAAAACAGCACAGTTGGTACCTAGAAAGAAAAAGCAAATATGCATAATAATCACAATTTGGATATACCTATCCTCAGTGCTGATCTGCAAAGCTGAATCAGTCTTCGTCCTCAGGGCATCAGTCGATCAGCAAGGCATAAGGGTTCAGCATCAACATTTTAAAAGGGCAAAGTCCTTAAGCATTAAAGTTAAGCATGTCTCTTGTCAAGACGCAATATGGGGTATCGTCAGAATGACTTCAAGGGCAGAAAGTCTCAGAATGAATGAATGTCTTCCCTCCGTGTTCTCTTGTTAAGTCAAAATTGTTAAAACTAACCCCTAAATTTATATTGGTCAGTTAATCGTATGTTCACACTCTGTCCAATAAAACTAAAATCCCAGATCTATGAATTTTAATATTTGTCCGTTCACATATTGTTGATTGGTTCGTCTTGCGATGTCCTCATCATCCGGCTTGTCAGGTAACAATATTGTTGCAGCTTCTACTTTAGTCATTATCTTCATTGTTCTTGTCTTGGGAAAGTCAGTCTCACACACTTTACACATAAAATGTTGCATTAGCAAGAACATCATATCCTAGCAGTCGGTTTTCACGAAAAACTTCGGTTATGAGCACATTTAAACAATACAATAGACATTCACAGTTTAAATTACTTGGTCATCAATTTCATTAAACTCTAAGAAATACAGCTTTTACAGGAGGCCTGGCAAGTAGGCCAAGACACTCGCTAGGTTAAGACCTACAATTAATAAAGCTAAAGCTTAATTCACAACCCTTAATATGACATATTACTGCATCAGTCTAACATATATTCAACATTTCATAAGTATTAAATCAATGATTAGTATATTTCTTTAACATTGGTGGCCATTCTTCGTGATCACATTTTCAAACGTGCATTATTTTTCTACGTTATTTTAATTTCTACATAAACTTATTAATCAAGATACATAAACACTCATTCATTATTTTTATTAAAACACCTGCACTAGCACCATGATTCTCACTTGAGTAAGGTGGGTCACAGAAGATGCCTCCAACTCGGTTTAACTTACTGACCATCTTGCCAGTTCATCATAAATTTACATCAGTCTACCTAAAATCATAAATGTATTGCAAAGCATCTTAGAGGTGGAGTGTGTCTTGGCTGTCCTGCATTATGGCTGCCATTTGGTGAGGCTCTGCTGGACTGAGGCTGTAATCTGCCATTTATTGTGGCAGGACATACCCTTGAGGTGCCTTGCTTGTGGGCACTTGACAGCAGGACACCTATGGAGCGCTCGAGTGGAGAATCGGGCCGGCTGGGAGGCGTAGTCGGACCCGCGCCAGCGGCATGGTGGCTGATCCGGCCTAGAGGCCGGACGTGGATGCCTTGGTTGGGGCAGTGGCCGCAGCAGACATGAAGCAGCAGGAGGTGGCGTCGGTGCGCTTGCCCCCTTCGGCTCCCCCCTCTTATTGAACGCTGGTGGTGGCGGGCAGCGTTGTCTCTGGGCACCTCACAGGGGCGCGGGAGATCTGGTGTTGTGGGGTGTGCCCCAGCCACAGGCGCGGTCGAGGCCTTGAGCCACGGAAGACGTTGGTGCTTGGCCGGGCCTGGTGCTCCCCCCCTGCTGTCTGCCCTTCTTTTAGGCTGCCAGACTCGCGATTTGTGCGGCCTGGTGAGGGGGTCCTATGCGCTAAGGAGTAGCAGCACGTGGCTGTGGACGCGTGGCTGTGGAGTTGGAGGCTTTGCGCCTGGGAGGACATTGTGGACCTGGCCAAGGTCAGCTGGGGATCGTGAGGCGGCGGCCAGAGTGCCCTTTCAGAAAGACATCTGCCTGGTCGGTGAGCTACTAGTTGGACTGCTGGAGATTGAACTGTATGGCAGAGCCTGATGTGCGACCGGGGACCATTTGGCGGCCATTGGGTGGGGTGCGAATGAGGAGCTGAGGTGCTGTCGATCCCGATACTCGCTGGTGAGATACGACTGCAAAGCGTGCTGTCCCCGAAAGGGCCACGGTTTAGATAAAACGGGGAAGACGGATCCAAAACAGGCAAAATTGACCTTTGATGGGAAAAAGAAGGGCACCAAGTGGGACGGTCATTCGCCGCAGGAAGATGACCGGCAGCTGCCCTCGGTCAAGGCCATGTTTCTGGACCTGAAGCACAGTTTGGCAGCTCTAGACACCAAGCTGGATCATTTAACCAACTGAGTGGATCGAATGAAAGACAGGGTGGATGACCATGATGCCTATCTGGAACAGGTGAAATCTAGAGTTTTTGACATGGAAGATGGCCAGAACTGAGACAGCGAACGACTTCTGTAAATGGAACGGGTGCTGGAGATCATACGGAACAAAAATGAGGACTTGGAAGCTAAATTCCAACGCAACAACATTTGCATATTGGGGCTCCCAGAGTCGACAGCTATGGGGAGGATGGAGGACTATGTGGAGGCAATGCTTGCGGCGCTCTTCCCTGGTGAACTCTCCCCTGTGATGGTGGTGGAGCAGGTGCACAGGTTGCTGGGCCCGAGGCCGCTGACGGGGACACCGGCGAGGCCTGTTATTGAGCGACTGCCTAATTACAGGGATAGGGAAACAGTCTTAAGAGTAGCTCCCGACTGCGAGGTGGATTTGGAGGCTGCTTAGATACCCTAGCCGGCCTGTCAGTGAACATTTGCCCAGTAGATATCTGTCCTGCTATGTTTTTTGTACTGCTTGATGGCTCCTGCCCACCTACGCATGCTGGGTGGGCTGACCGATGGCCTTGACATCGCCCGATGGATGAGTCCAAGTCTTTAGTATGGGTTTTGAATTATTTGTTGTTTGCGGGTGGGAAAGGGTGCCCCCATTTGGGGGGCCTGAGTGGGTGGGGGGGTGGTATATCTACGGTTGCTTTGCTTTGATATGTTGGTTTTGACTTTCCTTCCCTTCCCATTCCCTGTCCTACAACTGCTCTCGTCCACAAGGGGGGGAGGGTGGAGTGACAGAATGATTGATTGTGATGGCTTCTAAAAATATGACTCCTGTGCACTGCCTGACATGGAATGTCCGGGGGCTAAATAATGGACGCAAGATGAGACTGTTATCAGCTTATATGCAGCGCCAGGCTTTAGATATATGCATGCTTCAGGAAACACACCTGAAGGAGGCCTCGAGGTCCAGGGTGAGGGCTAGCTGGATTGGTGAAAGTCATATGGTGGTGTATTCCTGCTATGCTCGGGGAGTGGCTATATGACTCTAAAAGGGACTGCAGTGGCGCACTGATAGAGTGATCACAGACCCACAGGGCCGATATGTTATGTTAGGAAGCACGCTACAGGACAGGCCTTTTCGTTTGGTATCAGTCTACGACCCCAATGTTGACGACCCAAAGATCTTTGGTGAGGTATGGTGATTAATGAACTCCTTGGGCTCTGGCTCTCTGCTCTGGGGGGGGGATTTCAATGTGGTGCTGGACTCTGAGGCAGATCGGGAGAGCCAGGCTAAGCCACAACATGTGGCGGCCGCAAAAGCCTTGTCCTCAATTACGGCAGAGGGGGCCTTGGTGGATTTATGGAGGGCCAAACATGGCACGGATAGGGAGGGAACATGCTTTAATTACGTACATAATAGCTGGTCTCGCATTGACAGATGGCTCGGTTCTAGAGATGATGAGATTTGGGCTGAGGCTATTCAGCATATGCCGCGCAACTTGTCGGACCACTCCCCAGTCCTGCTGGAGCTGTTGATCCCCGCGGGCCCCTGCCGTGAGTTCTCAAGGAGATTGCCCTGTGGAGCACTAGGTGACCAGGCCTTTAGAGAGGAGATTCGCATTGCTATAGTAGACTATTTTGCGTCCAATCGGGGCTCGGTTGCTTCAGTGGGTACCTTGTGGGAGGCATTTAAAGTGGTGATACGCAGGATCTGCATTGCCAAACAGCATGTGGTGCTGACAGCGCTCTGTTGCGACTTGATGGAGCTGGAGGCACAGCTGGCAGGGCTGGAGAAACGACTGGCTGTGAATAGCTTAGGAGTGCTCCTGGCCGAGCTAAAGGAGACAATGACAAGATATGGAGAGGCGACTCAACGTGAGATCTGTTTTCCGGGCAGGGAAGGCAGGACACGTAGATATGGAGAGGGTGAGCGAGCTGGCAAAACGCTGGCCGCTGGCTGCTATGCTCTGTAGACCGTGGGCAGGAAATTATATTGTGGAACTCCTTGATTCCGATGGGGTACACCATACTGGCACGGAAGAGGTTCAGAGGATCTTGACTGATTTCTATTCTGATCTATATGCAGAGGGGACAGAGACTAGCTCGCTGGCTCCCGCTTAGTACTTTGAGGATATCAGTCTGCTCTGGCTGAAAAATTCTCACAGACAGTACCTGGATGTTCCATCCTCTGAAGAAGATGTAATACAGGCCATAGGGAGTCTGCCGGGAGATAAGGCCCCGGGATTGGACAGCCTGCCAGCAGCCTTTTATAAGGAGTATGCGGACTTACTTGCGCCGCACCTGCTTGAGGTCTATGCGGAGGCGATTGAGGGAGGTATGCTCCCCCCTTGGCTGCGGGAGACCCTCATAGTGACAATCTTGAAGCCCAGGAAAGACCTGCGCTGCTGCGACTCCTATAGACCTTTATCACTAATAAACATAGATAATAAGATCCTAGCAAAGCTTATTGTGACTAGATTGCAACCCCTGCTTCCTTCCCTGGTATTGCCGTACTAATCAGGGTTTGTGTCTGGACGCTCCACCTCATATAACCTTCATACTTTTTTCACGATGTCTAGCATGACCGGGCCGGACGAGCACACGGCGGCGGTGTTCCTTGATGCCATTAAGGCATTTGACTCTCTGGCGTGGTCATGCATGTTGGGCCTTCTGGTGAGGGTGGGGCTAAGCCCTCGGTTTATTCAATTGATTTGTTTGTTATACACAGCTCCTCTTGCTAGATTGAGAATTAATGAAACGGTGACAGACCATTTCCCGATAGCTAGGAGCACCCGGCAAGGTTGCCCCCTCTCGCCGCTGTTGTTTGGGGTGGCGATGGAGTCACTGGTGGCGCGATTGAGGCAACACCATAACCATAGGGGGTTGGCGTTCAGGCAGCGACCAATAGTTGTCTCTGTGTATGCAGATGATGTCGCACTCTATGTTCATTACCCACATCTCCATCTTGATATGCTGAGAGAAGAGATAGTGCATTTTGTTCACGTTTCCGGGATCACGATCAACTGGTCGAAGTCGGTGGTGCTTCCTCGGTCGACACCCACACAGCGATGTCCTTCTAGATACCCTCTTGGATGGGATGAGGGGCCGGTGAAATATTTGGGTATATAGCTTAGCAGAGAGGTGGACGAACTGTGGTCAGCCAATTATGGCAAAGCCGTTATGTGGCTCAAAGATAAGGTGGCGATCTGGCAGTCGATGACGCTTTCTCTGACGGGCGTATAGCAATAGCTAAGATGGTGGTGCTGCCCAAGTTCCTTTATTTATTTGTTAATATACTGCTAGTTCTCATGACTGGCTTCCTAAAGAGCCTTTGATCTTTACTCATCGCTCTTGCCTGGGCGGGTAGACAACCATGAATTTCATGGGAGAGACCGACATTGCCGTTCGAGCAGGGTGGTTTGGCGGCTCTGGAACTTTACTATAACTGTGCACAGGCCCATTTGCTCACTTTTGGCTGCACCCTGTTAAATATTTACCGCATCTAGCTCCAGAGAGAGACTCCATCTGGCCCGATCGATTATCTGGGGCGATTGGTAGGCTGCTCATATCCAGACTGAGAGAGATAGATACTGTGGCATGCACGACGCATGCTTGGAGAGCTCTTCTGAAATGGGTGGTAATGGAGGATTCCTTTGCGCCTTCAATGCCGTGAGGAATATTATGGAACTACAGATGTCGGAGGAGGGGCGAATGTGTGAGCACCTGCGTATTCTCAATATGTCTACACTGGAGTCTTGGTTTCCAGGGGGGGGTTGTTTGTCTCATCGGATGCGGGACTGGGTGAGATGCATGATAACGCGCTGTACTGTTTACTCTTCCTAAGAATTAAGGCTTTGATACGAGCGTGATACCTCTGATTCCCTAAGACACCTCCGGTGTGCAATGCATTAGAGCTTATGTATAAACTACCATCCCCACGTGGACTGATCACTGGCCTATATGTTTGTATGCAGAATGTGACGGTCCCGAGCAGGACCACAGCTCAGGTGAATTGGGGGAGGGATATAGGAGAAACTCTCTCAGACAAGGTATGGCGACATTGCTATATGCAACTGCGAGATCTCTCCCCTAACTATAGATTGCGCTTAATTAATTTCAACTTCCTACACTGTTTATACTATACGCCAAGCAGATTGAAGAAAATGGGTGTGAGATCGTATGCTCTCTGTGAGAGATGCTCGGCTCCAAAGGTGGATTTTCTGCACCTGGCGTGGAGCTGTGGAGCGCTGCAGTGCTATTGGACAGAGGTGCTGGAAGTGATTGGTGAGATGGTTGCGCAGGAGGTCCTGCGTACCCCCCAAGTTTGCTCTCTTGGGATATGTTAGAGGCATACCTCCAAAACACAGGAAATTGACGGGGTTGCTGCTACTGCTAGATAAACACATGGTTGTGATGTGCTAGGGGAGGAGGCAGATTCCCCGGTGCAGAGAGTGGCTTGGGAATGCAGCATATTGCCAGGAACAACTCACGGTCTATTGGGAGCTGATGATTGCAAATTCTAGGCCCGAGATATATGGGCCCCCTTACGTTCTTATCTCGTGACTCGATCATGAGGAGAAACTGGTCAACTGCCCCATAGAATTGGAGACTAGGCAGGTGGCGAGTTCCTCTGAAGAAATGCGATGTAGCTAACCCCTCTGAGGGGGTGAAGCAGTGACTATGCAGGCTCCCCCCTTTCTTCCCTTCTTTCCTGCCCCACCTGTTTCTTGTTTGTTCTTTTGTATGGTGTTGAGATTGAGATGTTGATCACCATAGCCGATGCCACATGATATCGCTCTGGCACATCCGAATATTAGCAGTACTTCTCTCACTGCTCCTTTTTGTGACTGTTACTTGACTGATGCAGAAGAAGAAGATATCCTATATTTTCCCGTTGGGTTTAATGCTGTATATGAGACCTCATCATGAGGCTTAGTATAAGCGTAATGCTCATTATGTTTTTTTCCTTGTTGAATCGGCTTAATGGTGTAAGTTGTGTTTGGCTGTATCTTGTAAAAATGATGCTCATTGTGTTTTTTTCCTTGTTGAATCGGCTTAACGGTGTAAGTTGCGATTGGCTGTTTCTATTGTGAAAATCATAATAAAGAGAATTTTTTTTTTTTTTAAAGCATCTTGGAGTTGCTTCTGTAAGAATATTTGTGGTTGATCAATGAAAATGACAGTGGAAAATCACCTACCTAATAAAAAAAATGAACTTGGTTGCAATATGAAGACTCTTGCAAATGGCTATGAATGCAGGAATGGTGCATTACAAGAGAGGGGACCCTATGTGTTTCCCTGAGCCTGCTCAAAACAATTCAGAAAGGGACGGCTTCCGCTATGCGAAACCGAGACCACTCCAACTAAGATGACGATGTCTGAGCAATAGATTGAGATTGCAACTGCGGGATCATAAATCATTATACATGTCATTGCAGCTCATTATTAGGAGATGTCGCCCTTTCATGGCACATCTTAACTCAGCTTTGTAGTAAGTCTCGGAACCCATTTTGCGAATAATACAAACCTCTATTTTGCAGTCTCAAAAAGCGGTAGGACAAGAATGAAAAAACGAGCCCTTCCAAAAACGTTTAAAACTAAGACCCTCCCCCGTCCCACCCCACTGCAGGACTCAATTAATAGCGACTTTCATGGTTGATCCATGGCTGCCCCTCCAATTACAATGCCCCACCCCGCCCCAATCCCTCCACGCACACACACCGGGGGAAACGCCAGAGTGACAGAAGGACCAATTCTGGCCTTATCGCAAACCTTATATTTTGCAAATTGCAGAGACTGTGACAAATAAAGTGTTCTGTAAATGAGACTGCTAAGGCGCTTGATCCTTAATAAGTAAACTTACAAGGGGACGCGTATAGGCCGATTAACCTTTTGGATCGCATGGAGTATCCTATTCACGTAGTGACCAGTGGCATCAATAATCAATGTAATCAATCAGTAACCACTAAGAAAATGATTAGTCAATAAACAATTATAACCATCATTCAGGAATAACCACAATTCAATAAAACGTTTAACAATTTTATTTCCCTATTGATTACAATTCTAATGCATCTGGTTATCTCAAACTTTATTTAATCAGCTCGTAATTATTTCATTAGTGATCACCAATAACACAATCTAACAAAACTTTAGGAAGCATATATTCAAAAGCTTCAGCATAAGCCAACAAAATGGATATAACGACATTAATAGCAGAGTTCTGCAATCTATCCGTCAATCATTTGTCAATGTCAACATCATCCAGGAAAGAACCTTCCTAACCCAGATTAGCATCAGCATGTGGGACGTCATGAAAAAACAATTTAGAAAACTATGAATTTGGAAAACATCTAGATAGGAGAAAAAGCTAGGAGAAAAACTATAAAACAGCGCAGTTGGTACCAAGAAGAAAAGGCACAAAGTTAATCATTCACATTCTCATAGCTACCTATCCATGGAATGGATCAGCAACAAAGTCAGACTTCATCTTCAGGTCATCAATAGATCAGCAACTCATCAGGCTCTCAAGAGTATGAGCCAAATTACAGAATCTTGAACCGCATCTCCTGACGTCACCAGCATTAACCCCTCGCATCTGGCATCTGCCTAAAATCTGAAGTTTTATCCCCTTGTCATGACTTTTTATTAGAGTTTTTCAGTCCATCCCCCTAATTTCTAATTGGTTCACTAACCAGCAGTTATGACCCTAACCAATAAAGTTTATTTTACAAATCTATAAGTTCTAATATTTCTTCTTTCTCAGTTCACGGATTGGTCCACTGTACGATGTCTTCATCATCCGGCTCTTCAGGCTTAGAAAATGTTTCATATTCCTCTTCAGTCAGTGCTCTCATTGTTCAAGTCCTGGGAAAGTACATTTAGCCTACTCTTCACATAATTGTATCCAATTGACTTCATCATCTCCTGTCCCTCCGTACGTTGCAGAAAAGTCTAGCTAAACAACTTAACATCGGGTGGTTCAGGGTCAGGTTATGCACCGGCTTCTCTGCAGTGCGCTAGAAATTCAGCTTCTTGTGCGAGGCCTGGAAAGACTAGGCCACTACTTCAGCTAAGATAATTCTACAAATTAATGCAAAACATAGGTTATACAGCTCAGTATGACATATTACTACATTATTTTTATACATTTTCATTATTTCACACATGTTTAGTTAATTTTAGTACAACTTTCATGTAGTGGCTGCCATTCTCAGTGGGCACAATTTCAAATGTGCACATCATTTTCTCTACGATTAATTTCTCTACAAACTTTTCATTAATCAAAACACATAAACATTCATTAATAATTTCTAATTAGCATATCTGTTTCAACAAGACTCTGTCACCAATTAATTTCCACGAAGCAGATGTTTAACATAGCTTTGTGCCAACTGATTTTGCTACAATGTTAAGGAACTCCTGTGCAAGAAAACATGAAAAATGTTTCAACATTCCTGCCATAAAGTATTCTGATCTATTTATATGGATACGTATGTCTTTATGTGAAGAAACATTTATTTATTGATTGCTTAGCTCAGCATCTTTGTAAAATCAGTTTCTCCAGACTAGCTACACCAATGTGTTCCACTTCCTCTGTAAAAAAAAAAGCGTTCAGCTACCAGCAACGTGCATGTGTTGTGAGAAATGATTTAAATGATGGTAAGCTGCCACCAGTCTCTGAATCAAGAATATATGTATCGTGGCGCACTTAAAGATGTTCAGTAAAATCGTGTTTTATCAAACAAGTGCACATGACAGAGAGTCAGCATGTAGGCTGCCTTTACAGACATGAATACTAAGCTAATAAAGTAAGAAAACCTAGAGAGGGAAAAGAGGAATAAAGCAAACAAACGAATCAAGTCAGGCATTTTATTTTATTACGATGTTACAAATGTGTATCTCTTGGGCAAAGCCTATGAACATAAGTGACATATTATTTCATGTTTTCCAAGACAACAAGGCAGTACTTAACTGCGTTACTACGATCGTTGTTCCTGAACTGGAAAGCGTTTCCTTAACCTCACTCAACCGGACTAGATTTACCTACGTTTTTTCCCTTCATCAGCGCACTTGGGGCCATATTTATACTTTTTGACGCACAACTGCGCCAACGCAGTTGTGCGTCAAAAATTTTAACGCCGGCTAACGCCATTCCAAAGCGCCATGCGGGCGCCTTATTTATGGAATGACGTTAGCCGGAGGAGCTGACTGGTGTGCGTCAACAAAAATGACCCACACCAGGCAGCGCCGGCGTAGGGGAAAATGGAGCTTGGGTGTCAAAAAATGGGGCAAGTCGGTCTGAGGCAAAAAATCTGCCTCAAACCGATTTGCGCCATTTTGTTTTGACTCCCACCCTCCATTGACATGACTCCTGTCTTAGCAAAGACAGGAGTCATGCCCCCTTGCCCAATGGCCATGCCCAGGGGACTTATGTCCCCTGGGCATGGTCATTGGGCATAGTGGCATGTAGGGGGGCACAAATCAGGCCCCCCTATGCCACAAAAAAAAAATATATATATACTTACCTGAACTTACCTTAAGTTCCCTGGGATGGGTCCCTCCATCCTTGGGCGTCCTCCTGGGGTGGGCAAGGGTGGCAGGGGGTGTCCCTGGGGGCATGGTAGGGCACCTCTGGGCTCCTTCCGAGCCCACAGGTCCCTTAACGCCTGCCCTGACCAGGAGTTAAAAAATGACGCAAAAGCGGCTGGACGTCATTTTTTTTGACCTGCCCACTCCCGTGCGTCATTTTTGCACGGGAGTTTAAATAAGGCGCACATGCCTTGGAGTCATTTTTTAGACAGGAACGCCTACCTTGTATATCATTAACGCAAGGTAGGTGTCAACGCTAAAAAATGACGCAAACTAAAAGATCTTTGGCGCTAGACGGGTCTAACGCCAAAGTATAAATATGGAGTTAGCTTTGCGTCGGATTTGCGTAAAAAAAAACGACGCAAATCCGGCGCAAACAGAGTATAAATATGCCCCTTGACCTCCTAAGACTGGTGTGTGGTTCACTATTATTTAGCAGGCACAGTGTGTTTCACTCTGCGTCTTTACCATTTTTTTTTTTTTTTTACCCCTTATGCCTTTATTGTTTATTTTTATTGGACCTAGTTATAAAGTGGTTGTAGTCATCTGTTTAGGCATGATCTGTAGGAACCCATCAAAATTTAGACGTACACCAATGAGTGACAGGCTTCATAGGTAGATATCTTTAGTGTAAAACAGGCTTTGACTTAGGTTACTAGCCCAGGAGCTGGGGCTCCAAACATCAATCAATCATAGCATTTTTAAAATGCAGCAGTATCACCCCTAAGAGTATCTGGGCACTGAGGGTGTTGTGTCTCCATCGAAAAGACACGCCTTGAGTCTCCTCCTGAAGTCTACCAGGGAGGGAGCTGTTCAGAGGTGGAGGAGCAGGCTGTTCAAAGAGTTGGCTGCTGTGTAGGAGAAGGAGTGGCCTCCACTGCAACTGTGATAGATGTGGGGTGTGTGTGTGTGAGGATTAGCGAGGCAGAGCATAGTTGACTTCCTGGGATGTAAAAGCTCAGTCGGTGGTTGATGTAGGATGGCCCTAGGTTGTAGAAAGCGTTGTACACGAGTGTGAGGATTTTGAATTGGCATCTTTTCTGGAAGGGGAGAGAGTGGAGGCTCCTGAGGTGTGGAGAGATTCTGAGCACTTAAGGAGGTTGAGGATGAGTATGACTGTGGTGTTCTGTAGAGCCTGCAGTCCTTTAAGTTGCTGGGAGGGTACTCCGACATTGAGAGCGTTGTTATAGTCGAGGGTGCACGTGACTATCTATCTGGTATCAGTAGGGATTCATTTGAACATTCAGTGAAGAATACGGAGGTTGCAGAAGCGGAAGGAGGTGACTGAGTTTACCTGTTGAATCATGGATAGTTGGCAGTCAAGGATGATGCCAAGGTTTTGTGTATGGTCTGATGGAGAGAGCGTTGGTCTGAGTTCTGCTGGCCACCAGCTATGGTCCCATACTGAGGAGATCTTCCTGAAGATCAGGAATTCCATTTTATCTGTGTTCAGTTTGAGACGGCTGTTTTTTATCCATGTTGCTACGTTGGTCATGTCGTTGCAGAAGTTTGGCTTTGGCATTGTGGGGGTCTTCGATGATTGAGAGGATTAGTTGTATGTCATCAGCGTCAGAGACTATATTGTGTCCATAGGATCTGACAATGTCTGCAAGGTGGGTCATGTAGATGTTAAACAGGATTGGGCTGAGGGAGGATCTTTGGGGTATGCCGCTGGTGATGTTCTTTGGTGTTGAAGTGAAGGAGGATGCTCTGTGTGCGGCATTAGAGAGGAAAGAAGCAACCCATTTAAGGGCTTTTTGTTGAAAGCCTATGTTGTGAAGTCTGTTCAGGAGAGTGTTATGGGAGACTGTATCGAACACAGCAGACAGCTCCAGAAGGATCAGAGCTGCCAACTTTCCTCAGTCAAGGAGTGTCCTTATTTCACCATAACGGCAATCAGTACAATCTCCGTACTGTGGTTTGTCTGGAATCCTGATTGGGAGGTGTCGAGAAGGTGGTTTCGTTCGAGGTAGTCTGTGAGCTGTTGGTTGATGGCTTTCTCCAGCATTTTGGCTGGGAAGGGGGGCAGGGAGATTGATATGTAGTTTTTGAGGTTGCTGGGGTCGGTGGAGGGTTTCTTTAGGAGGCGGTCTGACCTCTGCATGCTTCCAATCATCCATGGAGGTTGCTGTGGAGATGGAGGTGTTGAGTATGCAGGTTAGTTATGTGCAAATAGTGTTGGTTCTGAGGTTGAAAGCTGTGGGGGCAGGGGTTGGCAGATGCCCCAGAGTGAATGGATGACATGATGTCTGCGGTGGTCTGTGTGGTAATCGAGGACCAGGAGGTTATCGTGTGGCTGGTGTTCATTGCATGAGAGATGTTGTCTATGCTGGAGGTGGAGGGTTGGGTGACAATATTGTTGTATATGGTGGTGATCTTGGTGTGGAAGTAGTCTGAGACGGTGTCAATGAGTTCCTGGGATGGGTGGATGGTAGTCTCTGTGGCTATTGGGTTAGATAATTCCTTGATGATTCTGAAGAGCTCTTTCATGTGGATGGCTGTGGTGTCGAAGCGGGCCATGATTGCTGCTCTTTTTGCTGCCTCAATGTGGTGGTGGTAGATGTTGAGGGCTACCTTGTAGGCAGCTCTGTCAGAGGTGTCCTTGGTCACATGTCATTGTTTCTCGAGTCGGTGGCAGTCGCGTTTGGAGTTTTTGAGCTCCAGAGTGTACCATCTTTAGCTGGTTTCAGCGAGGTGACTCTGTTGGCGGATTTGGTGATCCAGGTGGTGAAGTTCTGGACAGCCTGGTTGAGGTTGAAGTCTGCCATGGGCTTGGGTTGTGCGGTGCCTAGGGCCTGTGCCCTTAGGGTCTTGGTTACCTTGCCCCAGCTTCGGTGGAAGGCGCTGAGGTGCTTGGAGGTGGTGTGCTGGGATTGGAGATGGCAAAGTGGACGCTGACTTGGTCGGTCCAGGTGAGTTCAGTCACATGGGTGAAGTTGATTCTGTCACTGGAAGTGAAGATGACATCCAGTGTGTGTCCAGCTTTGTGCGTGGGTTTGTTGACTAGTTGGGTGAGGCTGATGTTGCTGAGGTTCTATATGAGGGGAGTGGAATTGGTGTTGTTAGGCTCGCTAAGGTGGAAATTGAGTTTGCAGAGTGGGACGTAGTGGAGGGACTCAATGGCGAGCAGCGCAATGAGGTTGATGATGGTGCCTTAGAAGGTTGGGTGTGGTCCTGGGAGTCTGTATGCGAGGGTGCCTCACATCGTGGTGTTAGCATGGGTTTGGAGTCGGAAGTTGATGTGCTCCATGAGGGCATTAGGTCGTTGTCGTAAGGGTTCATTTGATGGTTTCCTTTACAGTGATAGAGATGCCCCTACCATGTTTGTTGGTGCAGTCTTGGTTTATCATCTTGTAGCTGTCATGGGTGGCCAGAGTTTGAGGAGGGTGTTAGCCATGTTCTTCAATGAAGGTGACGTCTGGGTCATGGGTTGTGATAGTACCCCAGATTTCCACGGCATGCTTGCATAGGAAGCAGGCGTTTAGCAGGATGTACTGGAGTGGTGCTTGGTTGCTCGTAGTCTTCTGTGTGGGTGCACTGCGGGTGTTGGTATACGCAGGTGAGCCCATTGTGCAGGAGAAAACAGCAAAGTAGGCAGCTGAAGGGTCCTTTGGTTTAACGTGGGGAGGCCGTGAATCACCTACTGGTGGGGTGTCTGACTTTCAGGGCCTTGAGCTCCTTTGAGGTGTAGCAGTGGGGGTGGGAGGATGGGGGTTCGGGTGCTGGGCACAGTCCTGGTACAGATGGGCACAGATGGGCTTGCTTTTAGCACACCTTTGGCGTACCGGTGGCACGTCCTCTCTTCAGCTGTGCCGCGGCATCCATTATATGTCCTGGGTGGTGGGAGGGGCTGGAGTAGTGGGAAGATGGGATGGTTGGAGCAGCAGAGGCCTGAAGGGGGCAATGGCAGGCTCATCAGCAGACACGATTGGGCTCAGGAACGCAGGCAGAGCTATTGCAATCAGGTTCAGGAGTGGGGGCAGAACTGTTGCAATCTGGCTCAGTAATGCAGACAGAGCTGTCAGCAGCAGGCAGGATGGCTTTGGAGCAGCTGGGGAGCTGTGGCTGGCCCACTGGGTGTAGGGAGCCCTTTCATGCTATATTAAGTGAGCTTCAGTATTTGCATGGCATTCTATCTGTGCCCGTTCACAGCCATCTGGGACCCGGGACCAGCTGCTATGCTGCCTAACTTACTGGGCTGACCAACTTATGATGCTTCAAGTTTCTACTGTACCTATAAACCCTGACCAGTAAGCATACATTATACTTACCAATGTATTTGTGGACACCCTTGCTGATTCTACTGCTGCGTCAGGTAAGGCTTCCAATGATCAGCTTCCTACAAACATATTACAGGCTAATTTAAAGACAAGCTCAGTGGTTGAACACAAAATATATATATGGTCTATTAATTGCAACTTAGATGTTTTATTACTCACAGAAACCTGGATAGCGTGCACTACGATGATCAATATCCTGATGAAAATACTTAATTGTCTTTACTTTTTTGTTCTACAGCAGGACTGGTCGGAAAATGGGCAAAGGGGTTCCAATAATTATGAGGAGTGGCATTTCATCATCCATACAACAATTAAGCCTAAATTAAGATGCAAAAATGCTCCTGGTGGTTTTCAATGTTAGGAATTATTCTTGTTCATGTTTTTTTTTACTTATTTGCACTCTATCTGTAGCGTATCCTTCCTGATGAAGTTTTATGACCTGGTGGGCTCATTAAGGGCCATATTTATACTTTTTGACGCAAAACTGTGCTAACGCAGTTTTGCGTCAAAAAAATTAGCGCCGGCTAACGCCATTCTGAAGCGCCATGCGGGCGCCGTATTTAATCAATGACGTTAGCCGGCGTTAGCCGCCGGCGCTGCCTGGTGTGCGTGGAAAAAAACGACGTACACCAGGCAGCGCTGGCGTAGGGGGATATGGAGCTTGGGCGCCAAAAAATGGGGCAAGTCAGGTTGAGGCAAATTTTTCGCCTCAACCCGATTTGCGCCATTTTTTCCGACTCCCAACCCCCATAGAAATTACTCCTGTCTTAGCAAAGACAGGAGTCATGCCCCCTTGACCAATGGCCATGCCCAGGGGACTTCTGTCCGGGAGTGTAAATACGGCGCACATGCCTCGGAGTCGATTTTTTAGACGGGAACGCCTACCTTGCATATCACTAACGCAAAGTAGGTGTCCACGCTAAAAAATGACGCAAACTCCATGGACTTTGGCGCTAGACGCGTCTAACGCCAAAGTATAAATATGGAGTTAGTTTTGCGTCAGAATTGCGTAAAAAAAACGACGCAATTCCGGCGCAAACGGAGTATAAATATGCCCCTTAATATTCATTGTTTTTGACTGACTCCGATTTTAATCACCAGGTGGAGATACCCAATCTGGCATCAAAGATAAGGAATTTGACAAGCTATTAGCTTCACTTCATTTAACAAAAAATATTATTCAGCATACTCATTTTAAATGACATATTATAGATCACATTTGGACTTTCAATATGTTTCAGTAATTTATAGGGGTGGGTGGTGAACTCTGCTCTGCTCGTAGAGTAGAGTTTGCAGAGTTTGTCCCACTCCG
This sequence comes from Pleurodeles waltl, assembly GCF_031143425.1. Classification (NCBI taxonomy): domain Eukaryota; kingdom Metazoa; phylum Chordata; class Amphibia; order Caudata; family Salamandridae; genus Pleurodeles; species Pleurodeles waltl. The sequence continues at coordinate 1,018,789,527 of NC_090444.1, read as the reverse complement.
CTTAGAGCACGCAGTTCTGAAAAACTCTGCATAGCGGAGCGGATGGTCGCTACTGCCCCTTTTGAGAAATCTTACATTTGCGTTGAGGAAGTTGCCGCTCGAATAGAAAATATACTTGAGCAGCAGAGAAGAAACAGTGCCATCTTGCCCTGCGCATGGTGCAGTTTGGGCTGATTTTTCATCGCAGGACAAACACCCAGCACATAAAATCAGCATGAACGACGTGACCTAACATACTCCACCGCTTGGACTCTGCGTAGAGCAGTGGAGTTTTTTGGTCACTTTGCGGAGTTTCGCTCCATCCAGGCCTGGTAATTTATCTATTTTACCTTGCTCCTAATCCAATAATTATACCATCAGATTTTGTATTTTGCTTTTGAAAAGACAACTGATTTTGTTCCATTTATGGTACACAGTCAATATGTCTGCCAAGGCTAGCACTCTTACATAATCCAGTTTCACTATACAAAGTTCTGAGGAATCTTAAAATGCGGCTATAACCAATTGGATCTGAGAGGCAGCCAATATTTATGGCCCACTCACCTCAAAATGGGTTGAAAAACACTTGAAGCTAGCACTCAGTTATTTTTGTTTTTTGCCTAGGTCTCAAAACTGCTAACACTAAACATTTCTAATCAGAGTAGAGTTAGGGTGAAAATTATGATGATGCTGCCAAATTTGAATATATGAAAGACTTGGGGGGTCATTACAACCCTGGCGGATGGTGTTAAAGCGGCGGTTAGACCGCCAACAGGCTGGCGGTCTTTTTTTTGTATTATGACCATGGTGGTTACTGCCATGGTCATCCGCCGCTTCTCCGTTCCGCCCGCCAGGTATTGTGACCCGGCTTACCGCCGTGGATATCCAGCGGTAGGAACCGCCATGAAATCCATGGCGGTAAGCACTATCAGTGCCAGGGAATTCCTTCCCTGGCACTGATAGGGGTATCCCCCACCCCCACCCCGACTCCCTCCCCTACATCCCCCACCACCCCTGCCACCCCCCAAAGGTGGCAGGGCCCCCCTCCCCACCCCGACCCCGACATTACCTTACACATACACACCCGACATGTACGCAGGCACCACCAACACACATACACGCACACACACCGACATACATGCCAACATCCACACACACAGCCAGACACGTACACCCACATTCACACATTCACGCACACATCCACACAGACATACCTACAGACATACACGCACTCATTCCCCAAACATGCAACACCCCCGCAAGCATACAAGCACTCACACCCCCCCCTGCATACACAGACGCACACCCCCATGCACCCACACAACACACAACAACCCCCCCTCCCCTAACGGACGATCGACTTACCTGTTCCGTCGATCCACCAGGAGGGGACGGGAGCCATGGGGGCAGCTCCGCCGACACCACACCGCCAACAGTACACCGCCGTGCAGAATCACAGGACGTGATTAGCTGGGTGGTGTTCTGTTGGCGTGGCGGTGGAGGTGGAGCAACCTCCACTTCCCCGCCGCCCGCAAGTATGGCTGTTGGCGGCTCTCCGTCGGAAAAACAATGGAGGGCAGCCAACGGTCATAATACGCCGAGCGGCAAACCGCCACTACTGGCGGTCTTCTGCACGGCGGTCCCTCGGCGGTCTTCTTAAAAGACCGCCGAGGTTGTAATGACCACCTTGATATCTTACAGTTGATTTTTAGTGCAAAGCAATCATTCAATTAATATAAAGTCACTTGTTTGTCAACTTTCTGATTTGCTAAAGAGTGCTTTCCTCTGTTCATACCGTGATCAGTCTGCTGTTTTACTAATTTGTTATGCAAGAATTGTGTGTAGTAACTCCCAAGATTTTGAGGGTGAAGGAGAAGACTTTACTGTTCTACTAGGGATGTTGCCCAATTCCTTACTGAATTGCTGCTCATGTGGGATTCTGAGTACTCTGTAGAGCTCTACAGAGCCTTTATGGCATTTTGCTTGATTTTGAGATTTAATAATAAAACCCTTTACTTTTCTCTGATCTTATTTCACTGTGTCAAACTGTGTCAAACCTATGCTTAAAGACTTTGCTGTACAAATGGCAAAAGGCTTTGTCACTATCTAGCTCGGCATGGATAGCACTGTGCTGATCCAATGCTTAAAAACTTTGCTAGATAAACAGACATTTGAGGTGAGCAAATATGTGTTTTATGACTTTCCCAGTCCTTACTCATAGGGCCCATTGACCCCAAAGTAAGTAAAATGGTATTCCTTAGAATCACCTTTGTTGGGATGTTCAACTGCCCTGTGACAAAAGATGGTTGATGCTGGGTGTGAATCCCACAATGCGGTCTTTTGTCTCTTGTTGTGAAGGTGGTCCTAAGAATTATTATAGGCCCTTAGGTGTGGGCTGTGTAGAGCCATCTCCTCCTTCTTGGGGCTGCAGGAATTCTTTTGGATACCAATAAGCCCCAAAGAATGGGAGGCACAAGATGGCAACTAGTTCACACCTGTTGCATCGCACTGCCACTCCACCACAATTCCTGCTCATCTTCAGCCCATGCAAAGATTTAGGACCTCATTACTAGTTTGGCTGTCGGCCCGCCATAGTAGCAGCCACCAAAAGACTGCCATGTTGGCAGTCACACGGATCTCTCTATTATGAGTTACACAGACAGGACCAACAAAAGTCAGCTAAAAACTCAAGACCGCCAGTTCCGTGGAGGGCAGGAAATGGGTGATCGGACCACCAGCAACGAGAGCATATTGACCAACCACTGACTGTATTACAAGTCAAATGTTGCAGTGGTGGTTCAGCCATGGCGGTCTACCAATGCCGGCCAAAACACAGCAGTTCGCATTCACTATGGCAATACACAACCCCACTTTGGATGGATTTGAAAACAACACTTCTGACACACATTGCCACACTTGACACACCTGCAAGGACACCATAAAACATACTCCTTCACACACCACAATCCTACTGCGCCAAACACAGAAGCCAGATCCCATCCAAAAAATATTAAACTGCATAATAAGTACCCCACCATCTTTCCCTAAGCACATATCCCATACCCTCAACACCTCTATTTTCTATCACAACCATTAGTACTTACCAAATTCATTAAACTCACTGTCACCTGTTCATTTCAATCCATTCCTTTCGAACCACCATGTCACCCCAGAAAAATACCTGTTTCACTGACGATGAGTTGAGAGTCATGGTGGATAAAATCATGAGTAGAGCCACATTTATTTGGAGCATTAGTCCAGCACACTACTATCACCAGGAAAATAGAAATGTAGCAAAGGCTAGTTGACAGAGTGAATTCTGTAGGCCCCACCCTGCACACAAGGGATGACATCAGGAAGAGGTGGAATGACCTCAGGGGGAAGCTACGTTCCAGGCATCCAGGCAGCAGCTGCATTTCCAGAAGATTGCAAGTGCCCCCCTCCCTTTTAACTCACATCATCCGGGTAGGAGAAGGTCTTGGCCATCCTGCATCCTGAGAGCTTGACAGGAATACCTGAGTCTGTCGAGTCTGGTAAGTCACAACACAAAATTATCCCACCAAAATGTATTGTCATGCATGCCCACTGTTCACCTTTTGCCACCTTCACTGTAACACCAATCACCAGCCCAGTTTCTACCTGCCCAGAGACCCCAGTCTAGCATCTCACATGTGAAGTAGACTCAACTGGGGGAACCAAATCTCAGTATATTGTGTGTAGTACAGGGATTGACTGCACTACTATTCCCAGCAGACACTGTTCTACAATTATAAAAACCTGAACAGTGTATCCTTCCCTAAATTAACTTGTATGTCAACAGTTTACTAGAGTATAATCACCTGAGAGGATGACATCAGTGTAATGTGTGTAATGCAGGACTGATAAGGCCAGGAGGTACTGCTCCTGTCACTCCACTCAGCCAACACGGTGTCCTCTGCTCCAATGACCCTTGTCACTGTACTAACATGGAAGGATGACAACTGTACAGTGAGTGTGTGTGTGTAGTACAGAGACTGACAAGACTGAAAAGGCCACAAGGCACTTCTACTGTCACTTCACTCTGCCAACACAGTGTCCTCTGATCCAATGACACTTCTCCCTGAATTCACCATCGAAGTGTACTCACCTGGAAGGCTGACATCTGTACAGTGTGTGTGTGTAATACAGGCACTGGCCGGGGTGCTATAGCCAAGAGGCTCTGGTACTGTCACTACAAACATCAGAACAGTGTCCCCTTTCCTGAAGACAACAGTATATCAAATCTCTAATGATCTGTACTCACTGGGGGAGTTGGCATCTGTCAGGTATTGTGAAGCAATGAGAGTGATGGGACTGCAACTCACAGCAAGCAATACTCCCCCAAATTGACTACAAAACTGTGTCTTCCCCCAAAATACCCCTGTGTATCAAATTATCACTTAAATGCACTCAACTGGTAGGCAATCATCAGTAAAGTGTGTGTAATACAGTGATTTACATGGCTGCAGCTCACAGGAGGCTCCCGTACTGTCACTCCATACACCAGTCCACTGTACACTTGCCAAAATACCCTTCTTTGGGAATTCACACATGCAGTGCATGCACTCATCTGGAGGGATGACATATAACAACTGCATGAAGTACAGGGAGGGACAGGACTGCTACGTCTAGTAGGCTCTGTCTCACAAAATCCAAACACAAGCCAAGTGTGCATCGGTCCCAATATCCTTGTTTGTGAACTTGCGATGGAAGTGGATACAACTAAGAGGATAACCTATGTATAATGTGTGGTACTTGGAGTAACATTACTGTAAATTCCAGGAGGTCCAATCCCTGTAACTCCAATCACCGGGACACTGTACATACGTCACATTGCATCTGTCTGTGAACTCACAAACGACCTTCACTCACCTGGTAGGGACCAAGAGACAGATCATGGTACACTCTGTGATGTGGCTAAACACCTAGATCCATCTTGAGCACCTAAGCCAAGAGGGAATTATTGTGGACAGGATGGACAGCTCAACCTGTGTTCACCCAAAAAACAGGAACCAAAGGCCTCAAGATTCATTACTTGAATGGTATTGGCAGCAGACACGTTCACAATGCACTGACCACATGATGAATACAATCACATATAAAACAAAGTCTAGGGTCAGCCTGCATAACAGTCAACTGCGACTTAAAAGTATCAAAGCCACATCCTGCCCAGCCATTGTTTTGCCTGCTTTGCTGGCAAGACATAGGTCTATGACCATCCTCTAAAGTGCCAATGAACGTATACATTCTGCAGCTGGTTCACTGAAATAAAATTGCCATATCTCAGCAATGTCAGGCCTATAAAATTGATAGCACGTGTACCAGTCACACAAGGAAAAGCTGTCAATCCAATGTGTATACGGCCTTGGCTAAATGTCACTGTCAACTATTGGAGGCAGATGTCACAACACCATCTGTAACATTGTATCTTTCACATCAACAGGTTGAGCTGTCACTGGAAACACCAAGACCACTGCAGAGACTGCCACTACCCCCATGGATGAAGCCCTCAGTGACAACAACACTCCTGGATGTCTGGACATTGAGGATGGTTCTGGTCCATCAGGGCAACCAGGTCAGATGCCACCAGTGAGCCTCACCATGACTACATCCACTCCTCCCAGCCCGGTTGCATCTCCATCTTAGGCAGCCATTCACCCCCAACCTGTGTCCAGAAGACAGTGACTACCATCTTGTGCCCCCAGACCAGGAACCTGAGTCACAGCAACACATCTCTGACAATTATGGTCCTGGAACCAGTGATAGGGGGCAAACTGTACCAAGGGTACAGACACGTGGGGGTAGAGTGTGTGGGAGGGATGTTGTGGGCCAGCGGCACACCACTGGGGAGGGCCCTGGTCAGGACACCATAAGCTAAGTCTTGGGGGCCTATCAACAATCCCAAGGCGTGATAGGTCAGGTACTTACCGAACTCAGGGAAATCATGCAGCTGCATAGGGAAATCCATTGAGAGTTATTCAAAAAGTGGGAGCCTAAAAACACCATTCTGACCTCCCTATCAGGGATGTTCAGGGAGATTAGCTGTACCCTGATCAGAGACTGTGAACAACACCACACCCTATCCTTTGGTCCACCAACACCAGGCCCTTCTACATCTGTGGCAGCCACTAGAATGGAGGCACTGTCAGGGGAAGGACCTGCCTTGTAGCAGCAGGACACCCCTCCCCCACAAGCATGGACATCCACCCAAGACTCCAGGAGGTGCAGATGGCAAGATACCAACCACTGCCAGCAAGTGACCTCTTCCTGATTTCACTCCTTTGTGTGCCAATTATTCACTCTGTTGACTGTTCTCCAACCACATTCCATCTTCCATAGTAGTAGGACACTGGACTTTTGACACCAAATGTGGCATCTACTAATATGATTACATCCACCGTGACTGCGCCCTTTACTTTAATCTTCTGTAGCATCAGTTTGTTTTTGTCCTGCACATATGTAAATAAACTTACCAAACAGAAAAACATTACCTGCTTGCTCCTGTTCCCCATGTTGAAATGTATGTCCTTGTAATGCATGTGAGGAAGACACAAGATGATAACGGAAGGAGGAATATGTCACAGGTATTGTCATGTTGAGGATTAATAGCAACACAATGATACAAGTATCTGGTCACACCAAACATTTTATTGCACTGTACAGCACATAGGCTGTCAAAATGCCTGGACTGTCATAGTCAAGAATGACGCAGTCATGTTCAATCAGGCTAAGTATGCCAAAGTACCATCCCCAACGCCACAGAAAAAGGGGCTTTGTCAGACTTTGTCTAGTAAAATGGGCTAACTGATTAATGGATGTTGTCACCGGCTTGAGCCTTATCATATACCATAACCAGGTCTGCCAACATTACATTAGCCATGGCACAGATAGAGGGCAGTACAACAGTCCCTGATCATGGGTCCATCCATCACAATTACAACGCATCTGTGGGTATGATACAACCTATGTCAGTGATGTGGCACAGGCACTCCGGCCTGCAATGAGGAAACACATCTACAGCTACAAACAGGTCATACAGGATCATTATCAATCACAATGTGAAGGGAGAATGCATGGATTGCACTTGATTAGACCATATCTCAAGGCCATATGATCGCTCACATGTGACAACTAGATCACCTCACCACATTAAACCAGTGTATCCTGCACTTCAGATTTTCATCCTGTCCAAGATGCCTTGGCATAGGACTCATACACCCTAAATCTGTGACCAACATTATCTGGATCAATCCATGTCCTCTTCCTATGTCAGAATAGTAGCAGATACAAGTCAATGTCAAAACTCTGAAATGTCCACATGAGGTTGGCATGATGAAGGTTCCTGGATGATGAATAATACAAAGAGTTTAGCTTGGGGTGTTTTACCAATGACCATAAGCTCATATAAAAAATCAGTGTATACACTTACATTGCAATGAAAATGACACAAACCCTGCAGATAATCAAGGTAGTGAAATGTTCAAGTCTGACTTAGCAAGCAAAGCTTTGATGTATAGCGCAAAGCATTACATCCACAATCTGTAAACTCCCTAGTCCACACATCCTGACAATTACAGTTCCTCATACAGTCACAGTGACCTCATAACAATACTTACTTGCACTCAGGTAAAGTATTGATTGATGAGATCTGTGCGCATGTCTTCATCTTTCTCTTCACACTGTCATCCTCACTTGGCATTTCAGGATTCTCACCCGGGGGCACTGCTCCTCCTCCTCATCAGGGATATATGGGATATTCCTCGTCAGGGCAATGTTGTGGAACATGCATCAGGCCACAATCGTCTTACACCCTTTTTCGGGTGAGTAGAGGAGGGCTCCACCTGTCTTGTCCAGACACCTAAATCTGGCCTTCGGGAGCCCAAATGTCAGCTCCACGACATGCCTTGTTCTTCCATGGGCATTGTTGAAGGGGACTTCCCCTGGCGTAGTTGGGTTCCTCACCGGCATCAAAGACCATGAGCAGTTTGGGTATGCAGAGTCCCCTGCTATTGAATGGAACATATGTGCAACTATGAGTCCATCTCATTGGACTTGTTGCAGCAGACATTGCATACACACAAACAGGACAAATTTGACCTACCAACCAGACAGACCATCTCTGGTTGCAGTTGTGACATCAGTTGGGAGATTGTTCTGTACCACATTATGAACACATCATGGATTGAACCCAAGGAAATGGGCAAAGACTTATGAAATGTAGAGATCCCCCTAACAAACCACTTGGACATTGATGGAATATTAGCTCTTTCTGTTGTTGTACACATGTTCATGCGGGGGGACCAAGGCAATATGTGTACCATCAACGGCTCCCACCATGTGGGATGTGTGTCAAACCATAGGAGTCAGCCTTCACATAGGTCAAATCCTTACGTTGAGGAAAACGGAGGTGTTTCAACATTGCTGAGAATACATCCTTCAAAACCAGACTGAACATAGGCCGGGTCCTCCAGCAGATAGGACCACCACATTTTGGAAAGACCCTGTGACCAGGAAGTGCAAATCTGCCATAACATGTCCAATGGGTGGAATGATATTGGGATAACTAATGGCAGGAATCAGACCTGGCTCCAACTGACGACATAGGTCCTCATTTGTTAGTTGATTCAGATGGTAGATTTGGATGATGTGGCATTCTTCCATGGTCTGAAGGTCTGGCAGTAGACGATAGACTGAAGATTGTCTGATCCTTCCCCTTCCTGGGTACCTAGATATGACAAGACATGAGTATTGCCATTATTTAATGTGTCCCTTACCACATTCAGGATGCGTGTCAATGTTGACATGTGACAAGGCATATATTGAGGTTTGGAGATAAAACACAGTAGCCATCACAACTGATTATCACACAGCAGTCACATGTCACCCCTTGCTTTGACATACATGTGTACACATCATGTGAATGGTCATCAACAATTGTGCAACAAACAGTGCGTCTCGGACTGTGACTTCATGTCCAAAGCATTAAAAAATGACCTTTGTCGGGTGGTGGAGGATGTGCCCAAATGTAAATTGCCATATATTCCCAGCAATTATAACAATGGTGTCTAAGTAGTAGGAGCTACATGACTGGAAAAGACAAGCATTTAATTATGCAAAACCCAACAATTTCAGTGGTGTGACGCATTTGTTGGAGCCATATAACAAATTTTAAGCCTCTATAATAGTGGATGTCTGACATGCTCCACAAGATATTGGGAACTGCCAGCAAAGTCATCATGGAGGTAGGTGGTTGCAACCATGGAAGATACAGCAACAGGCTGATGGTGGTCATAGGCCAATGGCTGTGTTCGCCGGAAGTGATGGCCGTGTATGTGGTGAATGTGACTGCCATGTTCTGCAAAATCCCTCACTTGACTTCTGACACTGCTGCCAGCAAGACCTCCACTACCTGAGCTGCTGTACCACATCTGGGAGCAATCAGACCACATCCAACAGGTGAGAGGGCCCCAGCCTTCTCACCATAGGAGCTGGCGAAGCTGGTGACTCAGGTCCTATCCGTTTATGAACAGCTCTATGGTGCAGGTAAGTGCCTCATGTGCACAGTTTTCTCTGTACTTTGACATATATCCCCCCCTCACAGGCTAGAGTATGGCCATGTGGCAGAATGTTAACTCTACGCCCTGTAGGGGCAGACAGTGTCCATCAAGGAGGGAGTCAATGTGAATGTATTTGTGTTCAGTGCCAGATGTTGGGTTCTGATACATTGTGGTGTGTGTGTATTGAGTGCACCATGATCCACCTTGTGTTGGAGGCACATAACTAGGTAAGGTGACATAACAGCCATCCCCAGACATCTCTTACCTCATGGATATAAACAATGTGAGGGTACATGTATTAGATTGATATCATGAGCATTGTATGCATGTTATATGTGTTAGTTGTGTGTAATGTGAGCTATGCATATGGGGCCACAGACCTTTCAAACCGCATCTGTCCTTGCTAGACTGCTGTTTGGAAGGCATATCCTGACTTACTCTGCCCCTCAAATTGGCTCCAAAATACCACATGCCGTTTGGCTTTTGGCTACATGATGTACTGTCCTGCATGGAAGTGTGAGGAATGGAGTTTCATGAGGGTCTGTTTCCTCAGCCTGCAGTGACCAGGGCATGACAAATGTATCTCACTTTATTTGTTCATTTCTGGGCTTGTGTTGAATCACTTTTGTTATGCAACTGTGTCACTGTGGCCACTCCTTGTAGCACAACAATCTTGCCTCAGTGCACTGTATTGAGGCTCTATCCTCTGATAAGAATGTGCATGGTATTAGGGGAGCACTGATGATCTGTGACTGATGTGCACTTGGCACCTCTGTCAATGTGTGTTTCAGAGCCTTGACAGGTCCCTTGATCCCACAGCCATGTTGTCACCTTTACACAGGTTACATGTGTCCTGGTCAGGTTTATAGCATTTCCGACAGTGCATACATACAAACTGTGTATTGTTTACTGATAACCTTGATATGTGACTCAGTTGTCTGGTCACATTGCAGAAAATGTACAATGCATGCCTATGTAATCCTGAAGGTGATCTTTGTATTATGTACACATATGTAAAAAAGTGTATTTTGTGTTGATGAGATGCACAGACCCCCACCCCCTGAAGTGGCATGAGTCTGCATCTGTATTGCACATGTCCCCACATGGACAGATTAGACTCTTTCTTTGTCCACCATGCCAATCCCTTCATTGTTACCAATGTGTGATGTTAGGGTTTGTACCCTGGCAGTAGCATGTTGGGACGACTGCAAGCAGAGGATCACTGATTGTGAGTGTTGTGATGCATTCATGGCTGAGGACTTTACCTTCCAGAAGCCACATAGGTGTGATGTGTCTCATAGTGTTTCAGATCACTATCAGATTCCTAGATCATGTCCCACAAGATGACAGCTGACCTACCTAGTCAATGCAGGGCCTGAGCTTGGTTGTGGGTAGGGCTGCATATTGGGAAGTGTTTGTAGTCTACTCCATGTATTCAATGACTGCTATGTGCCAAATGTGGGCAGTATGGGCAAGACCGGATGTTCTCATCTTGATATTCTGACATATATGTGACTCAGCCATTTTAGATGGGACTTGTTGACATAATTTCTTGGCCTGTCGTTTGCATCCATGCAGGTTAATGCCCATCAGAAGAATAGGATTTGGGGAGCCATTGCTAAGAAGGTGTGGATCCTGAGGGTCCACAGTCGGCAGAGCACCCACCTTCACAAGAGGTGGGAGGACCTAAGACGCTGTGCCCGAAAGATTGCAGAGGTCCAGCTGGTACTGTCCTCTCAACATAGGCAGGATGCCCATCGTACAATGGCTCCACTAATGGCCCGCATTCTGTTGATGGCCTACCCGGAGCTGGATGAGAGTTTAAGGGCAGCATAGCAGCTCATAGGGGTGAGTACATGGCAAATTCCTGCCAGTCCCATTGCAAGTGATGTACTGACTGTTCCCCCTGACAATGAGGGATGAGCCATGTGTCACATAGGGGATGAGAGATTCTTTGTTTTGACATGTAATGTGTACCAAAATGGTGTGCCTTGCCTTTTGGACCTGGGATCTAGGAAAAATGGGAGGAGGATCCTCAGACCATTTGCTTAGCAGGGACCACAAATGGCTGTGTACTGTGATCATTCATTTACTATTTTTCATGTTCCAGTGGGTCTAATGTCTATCCAACAGACCACTCTACCTATGTGTTACAGGCCAAAGGTAAGTAGGTTGTGGATCACTGTACTCTGCCATGAGTCAGGGTATATGTGTAAGCAGACACCTGCCTCCCAGGAGCTAGTTATCTTCATTGTATGATGGGTGCTGGTGCTTTACTGAAGTCTGTGATGTGCAGGTGTACATCATGCATATGACATGGCTTACATAGCTATTTGTTTGCAACTGTAGCAGGCTATGTTCCCTTGGTAAGTGGTAGTCTATTGGCATGAATTATGTGTCATCACTGTTGCCAACGTTCCTTTTGCTTACATGTCGGCATTTGTCCCTTTCTCATTAGGAAACATTTCTATGCTGCAGTATCATGCATGTTCTACCTATGTTGATTGGATGATGTCCGTAATCCCTCACATATATGTAAATGGGAAACTGTTAGTGGTATAGTAAATCTACAATGGGCAGACATTTCATGTGGTTCCCCAGATAGGAATGTGTCATAATTTTTCATTGTCTGACATTTACCTTCATACGTCACAGTATGTCATTTGTTATGTAGAACTGCAGTAGCTATGAGGGAGATGACAGGCCCAGAGTGTAGAACCACCTTGTGTTTATTTATACCCTAAATGTGGATTCATGTGTAAAAAGTGCACTGCACATGTGTATTGATTGAGGATTGTGCCCTGACTGTTGGCATTCATCATGGAGTGAGATGCAGTGATGTTAACATCACGTATTGGGTACCACATTCATCCACAGACAGACATCAGGATTGGGATGTCCAAGATGTGGTATGGGAAGTTGGTGCTTATTGGGCAATGGGTTGAGGGCCTTCTAATGTTCACTGTCTCCCCAACATGCAAAGTATAGATGTCTACTACAGAAACCCTCAGACTACGCGTCAGGCATGAGTCATGACTATCCTGGGTTTTGCAACATCGTTGTTTTGTTAATTCTGGGGAGATCTTTCCCTGACATATTGAACCTGACATCAACAGTGTTCCTTTCAATGCCACATGTGAGTCCTATCTGAATTACATTGATACTACCTCCTTGAATCTATTTTGACAGATGTCACGTGTTGAAGTGTACATTGTTGAAATGTTCTTGTGTGACATGGTTATACCCATGTCACATACTCCAGGATATTGAACTTTTATGATCCACATAGCAGAATTTCAGGGCCTCATTTCTAATTGTAGGGTCATTATGCATGTGCCAAATAGATGAGTGCATGACCTTGTGTGGGATATATGGAAATGGAATTTACAATGGGATACTGTTGTCTGCCATTAGTTAGTCTGCTGCTTGTGGGACAATTTTAAGGATGAAGAGGACTCCTAGTTGTTGTATGGTTAGTGTGGTTCCAAGACTTCACCCATGCCATTGAAGTTGTCTGAGGTCCTGACTTTACTGTTGGCCACTGTAGTAAATCCAGATGACATACATGCATATGTCATGGCACAGGTTTGCACCACTTAGATGAGTAGTTTTTCTGGGGCCTACTAGAATTAATGATATTGTTAGTCAATCTGAGTTGTGGTTCAGGTGTTATCATGGTCATGTGATGACCATATTCCTCTTTGACCTTGCAGCATCATCACAGGGAAGCGGAGGAGATGGACCGAGCCAAGAGGGGACGCATCTCTCCACAGGACCTCGGATCAAGAGACTACTGACACGAAGGGACCCAGTGGCCCAGAGGGCAAGGGGAGTGCCACAGGGGAGACCGGATCTGCATCATCATCATCCTTGGATTCCTCCTCCAGTGGCCACTCCCTAATGGTGGCGGATCCATCTGGGCATCTCCTAGCAACATCTTTCTCCTCCACCCCTCATTCTATCACCGCCCTCCCTGTTGCTCCCCACCCAGTTGACAGTGCCCGTTGATGTCTCCTTCGCTGCAGGCAGTTCCGCCCAGCCCCTGTTACCCCTGCTGCCCTCAGTGAGGAGGCTATTGACCTCCTAAGAAGTATCTCTGTGGGTCAGTCATCCATTGTGAATGCCATCCAGGATCTGGTGACCCAACTGCAACAAACCAACGCATTCCTGGAAGGCATTCCTGGTGCAGTGGCTGGCCTACAGAGATGTTTTCAGGCTGTGGCATCCTCACTGATGGCAGCCAGTCATCTCCCACCTTCCATCTCCCTTCCACCTTTCTATTCCCAGTCCAAATCACCCCTTCCCCTACGGACCCAAAGCACACTAACAGATACGCAGACATCCACCTCAACAGACAAATGGAGCGCACACAAACACAAGCACTACAAGACACACCAGCATGCATACAAACAACATTCACCTACAGACACAACAACAGCCACAACTTCCCCTGACACCCCATCACCTCCAGCATAACACACATGACATCAAGCATACCTACGGACACCACCATAATAGTCACTGACACAGCCATCATACCCATCCTACCTGCAGACACCACCCCAGCAGACCCACAGACATCCACCACAAGCACCACACCTGCAGACACCACAGCTACAGACATACATACATCGACCATACCAGCAGTCAACACCCCAACAGACACCCACCCACCTCGGAATCCTCCAGCACCTCCAACCACCCTAAGCCCAAGACACATAAATGCCCTCACTCACCCACCCAACAGACACCCACCACACACAAGCATACCTCACAAAAGCACACACCCACAACATCCACACCAACACATCAGACAACCACTCCCTCAACCTCCGAATCTCAACCACCTTCTGATGACTGTCCCCATGTGTCCAAAAAACTGTTCCTCTCTGAGCTTGACATTACCTCTGTTCCCTTTGATTCACACCCAGAAGGACACCATCCAGCTCCAAGTCCATCCCTTCTACCCCCAAGTCCTCCTCTGCCCCCTGTAAGCACCCATACCCCTTTACCTGCTAAGAAGAATCCCACCGCTCCCAAGAAGAATCCCACCCCTCCCAAGAAGACCTCCCCTCCCAAGTCCAAAACCCTTGCCAAATCCAATCTCCCCCCCCCCCCGGGATAATCCCTGAGGTGCCTGCATGCCCCCTTAATGCCCCTTCCTGTGGAGGTTCCCTGGCAGTTAGGAGTCAAGTGTAGACACAGTGATGTGCATTGCCTGTTAGGTATGGACTGTCCAATGACCTTGCTTGGACATTTTTAAGTTCATGTAATTAAACCCAAATAGTTATTTTTTTGGGTACACATTTGTCCTGTAATTCTTTTTCTAGCTTGATATTGTTCCTGAGTGGCCTTTGCTGTGTGCTTTCAGTTGGGTGTGTTTGGGCCTGCTTGTTGCTCCATGTGCTGTTGTTTGCAGTATGTGAGCGTGTGTGCAGCACTGTTGTCCACCAAGAGAAGGGTATATGTTGTGTGTATAGGTATGTGTGTGTAAATGCAATGTTGGGGTCATGGCATTGTGTAGTATTTGGTATGATAAGTATTTCTTTTTGTGTTGTGCAATGTGGGCATGTATGGTGTTCGACTTGTCCCCCTGATATTGTTTCTGAATGTATATGATGTGTGTCATTTTGAGTTTTGTTTTTGCAGATATGGAGCGTGGTCATCTGTGCTTGCTATGTTTGAATTTGCCTGTGCATGTGTCCATTTAGGTGTGTGTCTCTTGCAGCTAGTTCCTGTGTAGCTATGTCCCATGCAGTAGGAGTTGTATGTGCTTTATGGACTTCCCCTTCCCTATTGTGCATATATTCATGACATTTGGATTTAGTATTGTTTGTCCATAGAACCCATGTAGGGCCATTTCCTGTGCAAATGTTGTTTGAGGGGCCTGTTCAAGGTGGTGGATGTCCCAGTGCAGTCCCCTTCCCTGGGTGTCCCAGATGCCCACCCCCCATTTGTGCAGGTATGTTTGTCATGTTTTCTTTGGCTGTTTGTGTCTCTGTGTTTTGTGCATGCCATTGCACTTCCATTGTGCTGTGATGTGTGTGTCCATTGCAGGGTTGTTTCATGGTGGTGTTGTTTTTGTTCCATGCCACTTTGATACATATGTGTGTTGTATGTGTGAACAGTCCCTGGCCAGTGGTGTGACAATATTGTGTAGTCTTCACTGTCCCTGTGCCTGAGCTATGTGTCACTGTGTATTTTTATTATGTTACAGTGCAGTATGTGTGTGTGCCTCCCAAAAGGGGCATATAGTGGCTGTGTGTGTGTCCATGTTGATGTATGTTTGTGAGTGTGTGTAGTTTGAGTCATGTACCTGCTCTCCGTGGTGTGCCCCCTCGTGATGTGTAAGCAGGTGCAACATGTGAGTGTCTTCTTTTATACTGTTCGGTTCTGCCTTCTGATATGTGGGGGTTGGACCACCATGGTCACAATGGCGGTGTGCAACCTCATAATGAGTCTGGTGCCAACACAGGCTCCACAGGCCTGTTTGTGCTTCCTCATGGCCGTGGCGGTCTGTCCTACCTGGGGGTTCCTGTGGACCGATGGCGGTCTTTTGTTAATGCGACCCCCATACTCATAATACAGTGGCCTGACCGCAAGATTGACAGCGGTTGGCCCACAGCCATGGCGGTCCGCCAACCACCAACCTTGTAATCAGGCCCTCACTGAGTACAAGGCCTCAATTTTACTATGGTGTATGTTTGGTGAATCACTGGTAGTGGTGGACATCATCAAAAGAGATAGAGAAGATGCCTGGCAAGGTTGATTGTTTCATGTGTGCCACTTTTGTAAAGAAGACATGGCATGTCGCCCTATTTACCCTGCCTAATCAGCAATGAAATCATTAACTGCATTGCTGTAGCCAGAGGGAAGGGGCATTTGAGGGTGGGACCATATTCATCTTTGGACTCCCCCGCCCCCAATTGACCAAGGCAGCTGGCACATTATTGAGGTACTGAAGTTCAGAAAATGAATGAGTAATAAAAATGTGTTTAAATTGTGTTTTTCTCGTTACATTTGCTGCACGTTCCAAGACAGGTTAAATGTCAGGCTATATCTTTTGATAAACTACTATTTATTCTTAATAATAATTATTAATATTAACATGGAGATGTTTTTTACTTTAGTTGATTGTAAAGTGAGAGGATTTTGTAAAGTGAACTATGTGACAAGCTTGAGGGGTAAAGACAGGGTCACTGGAATTATGTGGCAGGTGAGTCTTGATTATGAGCAAAGTTGACTAAATTATGTGGCACATTTTCTCATACTATCGCTTAATATCTTTCATTATTACAGATGCTAGCACTGTCTGGACAAAGGTTTCACTTCATTAGTACCAGTTCCACATCCAAATACAGCATAAGTACCTGAAGGGTATCAACCTTTGCAAAGGAACTTGCACTGTGCACATGCTGCAGTGTTTTTAGTAAGTTTTATCTATTTGACCTGGAAACAAAACTTGTTTTTTCTTAAAATTTGCAGATTATTGCAGTAGATGATGGATTATCTGGCAAATATGACAAATTCATAATCATGTAGAAAAATCAGCAGCAGTGGAATTCTAGTGGTGTTGTGTACAAGGAGTGCAAAAAGAAATTCTGCAGAATTCCAATTTGTTTCAAATTCACAAACAATTTAAATACCTGCAAGCGGACTATACAAATATTCAATGTGTACAAGCAGTTGTGAAAACATAAATATAGCACATTTTCTTATATAATTCATGATTGTAATGGAATCAAACATTTTAGGAGGATCAAAACAAATCTTGGTGATGCACAAATGATACATATTGTACTGCACATTTGTAAAGTGCTTACTACTTCTATGTGTGGCACTGAAGCGCTTAGCTACATGGGCAACAAGCTGCACCATATAGAGTGGTTTGTAGTTGGGTGGTTGCTCTCTTTCTTTTGTCATCCTATGTGGTATTTCTTTCCATGTCATGCATGTTGACCACTGAAGTGTGGTTATCGTGTTATGAGATGCGGCATGTAGCAGTGTGGTGGATGATGTGCAGTTCATGTTTTTTTAGTATGTTGGCAGCTTTGAACAACTTTTCCGGTCCCTTTGTGGTATTACTTATGGTTATAGTCTGCTTAGCTGAGTACCTCATTGGGTTGTCCAATCAGTGTATTTCTGGTGTCTGCCAGTGCATTGTGTGCTGCCTGGTGCCATCGCCGAACCCTTGTGCCATGGTGCAGTGTGCCTGCGTTATGGACTGGATTGTTTATGTGCAGGAAGGGAAATCTTCTTGCACAAAAACAATCTTTAGAGGCATATTTCTCTTTCTAAGTGGGCTGCAGAATGCACCACACATAGAAAGAGGAAGTAACTAGGAGAAATCAAGATATTTCTTCTCGTTATTACTCATGGGGGAAGGCATAGCATTTTGATGTGTTCCCAGGATTATTAGCTTTAGTAAATCTGAGAATGCACCAAAATCCATAAGTAGATGCATGGAAACATCCATTCCCCACCCATGAAACACCTTCTAAATCAAGGTAGTGCAAAGGAGCACTGTGCTCTATCTTGTGTTAGTTTATATTTACTTAACCATGCAACGTGGGTTCACATGGCTTAGTAAATGCCCAAAATTATTGTATGTTGGAGCTGTGACACAAAAGCAGCACAACCCTGACAACAAATCTTAGTAAATCTGCCTCCTAGTGCAGAGTTCTGGGCGGAGCTGGCACTATTAATAGGAGGGAGAAATGGGGACTGCAGGGAGGTGCATTTTTGCTATCATCTCATATCGGAAAGTCATTGTGAGATTAAAAGAAGTGGCCATACTGTCTAGATATTTGGGACATGCAGTCATTGACTGGATTAAAATCCTCTGATTGATCCACGGTGTGTGACAGATCTCTTCAGTTATTCTGTGGCTGTTCATTTAGTGATTGCTGGTTTATTGGCTGTGTGGTTGGGATAATGGACACCCTCATAGCAAATATGTCTTAATTGAATCTAAGAGGTGTAACTTACAGTTGGCTGCTGACTGCTGAGTACTATGATGTTACTGTTAGTGTGGGCCAGAAATGTTATGTATGAACTTACATAACTATTTTGCATCATTAACTTACCTGCTTATCAAAAGTAGTTTGCTGATTGTGTTATTTCCAATCCGTGGATGTAAGATAAATACTGGGCTTGAGGGTGTGAGTGCCTTTCCAAGTTCTGTTGCCAGGATGTGGGGTGTTGTAGTTGTTGTGTAAATAACCATGCCTTTAACTGACTTCTGAAGTGTATATTTTCCTGGATGCTTCTAAAGCTGGCTGGTAGTGAGTATCAGAGCTTGGCAGATTTCACTGAGCATGCAGCTTTTAGTGAGCAAGCATTGCCTCCTACAGATTTCTTATCTTATGGTGGTATGATATGTGGTGCAAGCCTTGAGTCTTTTTGTCCTGATTTATTTGTATTGTCTGTATTAGCTTGTAGGCACAAAAATACATTTCCTTGGAGGCTCTATGAATGGCATTTAGACAAAATAGTGATTTGAAAATATTGGGAAACAGAAATATCAGAAAAATATTGTGATACAAATATATCATGATGCAGAAATATTGTTTTCAAGAATATTGTTGTTTCAGGTAAGTGATATTGTTGTTAAGAATATCATTGTTGTTATTATCATCTTCCACAACATAGTTATAAAAATACAGTTTTTTAATTAATTTGCTTTGTTTTAGTTCATGTATTAATTTGTGTTACTATTGTTTGCACAATTGTTGTTCATTTTTGTAAATGTAATTTGTAATTTTAAGTGATTTAGAATGTTTAATTCCTTTACTTATAGTAACTTATAGTGTTCTAGTGGGTTGTTGGGTTTGTAGGGGACAGGATGGGAAGTTAAATAAGTAATAAATAATTATTAATCAATTAATCACTTTTAAGTGAGATGTGATTGATATTAACTAAGCATATTATGTAATACAGATTGTTTTACTTATATTTTAAGTGCTGACAGCTACATTTGTAGGGGTATAGATTGGGAAGGTAGTTAATTAATAATTAATTAATAATTGTTTTAAATGTATTACTAAATATTCAATTCATTATTAATTATGTAAATTGTATGATAATCATATAGTTTTAATATGTTTTAAGGCAGGGCTGCTGGGCTTGTAAGAGTGTAGAGTGGAAAATTAATTAAGCAACGAATATTTATTAATTATTTATTAATGTATTATTAATTACTGAATTGATTACTAATAATGTACAATATCTAATAAGGATTTATTTTAGATATACTTTAGTTGTGGGTTAATAGGTTAGTAGGGTATAGGGTTTGAAGTTAATTAAGTAATAATTACATTGTAATAATTATTAATTTAATATATATATATAATTGCTTATATATATACATAAACTTTATTCGACTTTCAACAAGTCATAAAAGTCATAAAAATATCCAATTATAATACATTTCAATATATAAAATTAAATAAGTAAAATAGTAAAAAATGAGAACACACAACGACAAACTATCTAGTGTATCGATAAAATCCCTATCACAATAAATTACAATTACATCACCACCCCCATAGATTTCCTTATCTTTAGTACAGAGCATAAAAAGTTAGCCAGAGTTTCACACGACTCTAAAGAGGATAGTGACTGAAGGCAGACGTAAGCTGTAGGACACTGGGGGAGGTTGATTGACCTTAAAAGTGGGACTACTAGGCGCTTCCTCTGGTAGGCATAAAATTTACAGAATAAAACCACATGAAATGTGGATTGGGGTGCTTTTGCATCACAGGGGCATGCCTTTAGTGTGGTCGACCAATCGTTCATGGTTGGGAATGAAACTAGGCGATGAAACGTATCTAGCCTGAATCTGGTAAGAACGTAACAATGACGAAGGTGTACCACATTTGCCAGATACGGCTGCATGCCCTCAACCGTCAAAATTAATTGGTTGTGGATGACAGTGTTTTTTTTTAATTCAGCCCCCCAGCGTATATCTTCTAGATGCTTTAATGCCAGGACACTCAGGTCCTTCCTAGATATTTTCACCAGCGAGGCTGGGTTTGTGTAGTAGGCTTTATTGCCCATTTTTTCAAAAAAGGTCATAATGTATTTTAACCATGGTACCCTCGGTGTATATCATGACTCCATGCAATCGGTCAGAATGGCCTTATTTAAACCGGTATGTTCCGAGGTCCAAACTTTATGCCATAATAATAGTGGCTGGATCTTTATCAAGTCTACAATAAAGGGGACCCCCAGTTCCGAATGAATGACGTACGTTGAAGTGCCATTTGGAACCCTCAGCAAATGTCTTAGAAAATCGTTTTCCACTGTCTGTACCAAGTCACAGTTTGTATATCCCCAAATTCCTGCCCCATACATGACAGCCGGAATGCACTTGGCTTTATAAATCTTTATCATGTTTGGCGGTGTAATCCCCCCGAGTCTTTTGGAAAAAAGCCTTAATGCCATCGTTGTTTTGATCAGGTGCACTCTCTTTGTCTTCCTACAGTTGGCCCAAGAACCCTGCTTATCGAACATTATGCCCAAATAAGAAAAGGTTTGTGCAATTTCAACCTTCCTTTCCGCAATAGTAGTGTTATAAGTCTTGCCGCGCTTCCCTCCACAATTCATAATAAAGGTTTTGGAGCGATTAACAGTAAGACCCAGCTGTGACATATATGTGATGCAGGTTGTTAAGAGTTTAAGAGTTTTTGGAGAGCTATTGGGGTCCTGGCCATTAATACTGTGTCGTCTGCATAAAGTAATGCCGGAACGGCTCGGTTGTCTATTTGGGGTAGATCTTTACACTTAGTAGCCAATTCTTTATCTAAATTATTTATATACATTGAAAACAGGAACGGGGCGAGAACGCAGCCTTGGCGCACTCCTCTGTATAGACCAAAGGGGTGAGTACATTCCCCTTTTAACCCATACCTCACTCTTGCTCTGCACCCTGTGTACATTTGACGTATAAATTGAATTAAGGCCGCTTCTACCCCCATGCTATTTAAAATATCCCATAATTTATCATGAATTACACAGTCGAAGGCCGATGATAAGTCAATAAAGGCCAGGTACAGATTGCCTGCTCTGATCTTAGTATACTTTCCAATGATGAGGCTTAAATTTAAGCTTTGCTCCACTGTTCCGATTCCTTTCTGAAATCCATACTGGACCGGGGATAAAACGTTCTTTGCTTCCGCCCATGATTGCAGCCTATTCAGGATTATTCTCCCCGCTAATTTAGCTGTTGTGTCCAGCAGGGAGATTGGCCTGTAGCAGGCTGGATTAAGGCGGTCACCCTTTTTGTATATTGGAATAATGTTGGAATCTCTCCAAGATGGTAGGGGTCCGCATATGCAGATAGCCCTCAATATAATATAATTGCTTAATAATCAAGTAAATTGTGCAATAAATACATATATTTTGGTTATATTTTTGGTGAGGGCTACAGGTATTGTGGGGTTATAAAGTGGGAAGGTAATTAAGTAATAATTAATTAACAATTATTATTAATTAAATATGTAATTGATTATCAATTAGGTGAATTGTGTTAATTCTATTTATTTTAGTTATATGTTATGTGTATGTTGCTAGATTTTGGAGGGGTACATTGTGGTAAGTTAATTAAGTAGTAGTTATATAACAATTACTTTTAATTGAAAGTTAATTATTACATTGTTTATTAATTTTATGAATTATTTATTTGTTTATATATATATAAATATATGTATATATATAGTTTATGTTACCATACTGAAGTGGGAATAGTAAATTCAACACCTCTGAAGTCCCAACTAATTCCCTACTATTGCAAGGACTGAAGTAAGAGTAGTAAATGTTACCCCTCCAAAGTTCTGTAACCTTTGTTTTTTCAGTGAATTTCTTTTTTTTTATGTGAAGAAATTTTGATTTATATACATTAAACCTTCAGCCTGCCTTGGCGGCGGTTGGCAGTAGAGCCAGGCCTGAAGCCAGGCTCTGCAGCCAACCACTATAACAACCCTACCCCACCCTGTGCATAGCCTTTGGCCCTGTGCAGCAGGGGTTGGCCAAATCAGGTCCTGCGGTCAACCCCTGTAGCCACCCACATCCGCACTGCACACAGCCTTCGACCTTGCTGCAGAGAAAGAGAGACAGAGAGAGAGAGTTTTTTTAGGCTTTGATGATTTAGCTACTTAGAATGAGATATTTTAGGACGAATAGAAAAATGTATTTCACATTTAAAAAGACCTATTGCCTTTTACTAGGTACCTTAAATATTTGAAGTTACATTTTTTTCAAAGCTGGCAAACAATCAGTGACACACTTAGGGCCTAATTACAACTTTGGTGGTCAGAATTATCCGACCGCCAAAGCTGCAGGGATGAGGCTGCTGTCATACTGGCGGCCTCCCCCCTAGTCCCATTGCGATGTTTCTACTGGACTGACTAGTAGGTACATCATACTGCAACATTTCCGCCAGTCAGACCGGCAGAAACAGAGCCACAGCATTTCCGATGCCAATGCTGTGGCACACTAGCACCCTCGAAGTGATCACTGTCTGCATGCAGAGGGTGCACATTCTGGTGGTGCTGACAGGGTGGCCCCTTCTCTGGCTTTTTACCAACCTTTTCATGACAGGAACCCCATCATAGTAAGGCTGGTGAAAAGAGGACTCGTGATTAGCACAGCAGCGCTGAACTCAGGGCTGCCATGGCAGACCACTACTACAACCTATGCCACCCTGTCGGGAACAATTTTCCTGGTGGGGCCGGCGGTCTGACTTCCAAGGTAATAATCTGGCATCTGGACCGCCAGGGGTGCAGTGGTCTTGAGACCACCAGACATGTAATGAGGTCCTTAGACTAGAACCCTCAACATTCATTGTGAGGCTCAGGGACCATAACCACTAGTCCACAGGTGCCTTTTAGTGTGCACCATGCACACAGAACTTGTATTTATTTTTATTTTTTTCATACTTAGAGGACAATGGGGGAGGGGAGCCTCAGGACCCCCTCGATCATAGCTGACTCCCTTCTCTTGCGGGTGCCAGCATTGCTCCCATAAGCAGGGAGCTGCTTTAAATAGCAGCTCCCACCTTGCGGGAGAAATTTGTTAATCCATTTCCCTGCACGCATATTTGGGTGCAGGGAAACAGATGAAAAAGCTGCTCTCTGCCAGGGGCGCTCCTTGACAGCTCCAGCTCTCAGAAAGCAGACTTTGTCCCTGATTTCAAGGTTGGTGGTCAGACCACCAGACCACCATAGTGTTGGCCACCAAAAGAGCGACATGTTGGCAGTCATACAGACTGAGGTATTATGAGTTAACAGGCAGGACCAACAAAAGCCAGCCAAAATAACACCACTAGTGCTTTGGAGGGTGGGAAATATGCAGTCCAGCCACCAGCACCAACAGCCCATCAACCAACCACTGAACCTATTACAAGTACAAAGTCGCAGTGGTGGTCTGCCTTGGCATTCCGCAAATGGTGGTCCGAACCACTGCGGTTCGCTGTCAACAAAGTAAAACACAACATCACATTAGATGGATTTGAAAACCACACAGATGACACACATTGCCATACCCAACACACCTGAAAGCACAGTATAAAGCACACCTCTTCACACACCACAATCCTTTGCATCCACAATGCCAAACACTGTAGCCAGAGCGCATTATCAAAAAAAGATAAAACCATAGAATAGGCACCGCTCCAACTTTTTCTAAGGACATATCTCTCACCCTCAACACACTCCCATCACATCCATTTGCATCTCTCTACTACATTTACTCCCACCACCCATCCATTTTTTTTATTATCACCCCCATGTTACCCCAGAAAAATCCCAGTTTCACTAAAGATGAGTTAAGAGTTGTGGTGGATGAAATCATTAGAGTAGTGCCAAATGTCTTTGAAGCCCAGGCCCATTACAGCACACTGCTATCGCCAGTAAAATGGAAATGTGGCAAAGGGTAGTCAACAGAGTGAATGTCATAGACCCCACCCTGCGCACAGGGGATGACATCAGGAAGAGGTGGAGCGACCTCAGGGAGAAGGTCCGTTCCATGGCATCCAGGCACCAGCTGCATGTTCAGAAGCCTGACAGTAGGCCCCCACCTCCTCCCTTACAACTCACATCCTGGGAGGAGAAGATCTTGGCCATTCTGCATCCTGAGGGCTTGATAGGAATACCTGGGGGAGTGGCGTCGTATAAGTCACAACACTAAAATATCACAAAAATGTATTGTCATGCATGCTCACTGATCACCTTTTGCCAACTTCACTGTCAATCCACTCAACAGCCCAGTGTCCACCTCTTCCATAGACCCCTGTCTGGCCTCCAATATTTGAACTAGAATCAACTGGGGCGACAACATCCCTGTATAGTGTGTGTAGTACAGGGATCGACAGCACTATAATTCCCAGCAGGCACTGTTCCACCATTACAAAACCAAAACAGTGTATCATACTCAAAATTACCTTGTTTGTCAACTCCCCATGGGAATGTACACACCTAAGAGGATGACATCTGTATAGTGTGTGGGTAGGACAGGCACTGACAGGAATGCTAAGACCAAGAGGCGCTGCTACTGTCGCTCCACTCAGCCACAACAGTGTCCTCTGGTCCAATGACCCTTCTCCCTCCAGTCAGCCTTTGAACTGTACTCACATGAAAGGATGATATATGTATAGTGTGTGGGTAGGATAGGCACTGGCAGGAATGCTAAGGCCAGGAGGCACTGCTACTGTCACTCTACTCAGTCACAACAGTGTCCTCTGCTCAGACTTTGAACTGTACTCACCTGAGAGGATGACATATGTATACTATGTGTAATACTTGGAGTAACATGACTGTAGATCCCATCAGGGTGAGTCCTGTAACTCCAATAACCAGGCCAGTGTCCATATCATATTGTGCACCTGTCTGGGAACTCACAAATGAAGTTTACCTACCTGGAAAATACCAGGATACAGATCATTGTGCACTCTGTAATGTGGCTAAACACCTAGATCCATCTTGAGCCACTATGCCAAGATGAAAATATTACGAACAGGAAGGACAGCTCAACCTGTGTGCCAGAAATACTTGAGAGAGCTCAAAGGCCCCAGGATGCATCATATGAATGGTATTGACAACCGACACATTCACAATGCACTGACCACATGATGACAACTATCACATATACAGCAAGGTTCTGTGTCTGCCTGCATAACAGTCAACTAGGTCTTAAAATGGTCAGGACACCATCAGCCAAGTCTTGTAAGCCTACCAACAATCCTGAGGCGTGATTGGCCAGGTAGTTGCCAAACTTCATGAGATAAAAGCAGCTGCAGAGGGGCTTCCATTGTGAGTCTCTGGAAAAGTGGGAGGCCACCAACACTATCCTGGCCTCCCTAACAGGGGTGTTCAGGGAGATCAGTAGTACCCTCATCAGAGACCCTGAGCAACACCACACCCCTTCCTTTGGCCAAGAAACACCAGCCTCTTCATCATCCGTGGCAGCCACTAGAAGGGAGGCCGTGTCAGGGGAAGTACCTGCCTCAGATAACCCAGCCTCTGAGCAGAAGACTCCCCCTGCAAACGGGGACATCTACCCAAGACTCCAAGAGGTGTAGATGGCAAGACATCAGCCAGTGCCAGCAAGTGACCTCTTCCTGAAGGAACTAATTTTTAAGCCACAGATTAACTTTGTTGACTGTTCTTTAACCACTTTCCATTTTCCATGGTAGAAGGACACTGGACTTTGGACTTCAAATGTTATGGCATCTACTAATTTGATTTAATCCACCATGACTGATCCCTTCACTTGACTTTTTTGTTGAGTCTCACAATTATGTTCTGTTCAAATTTAAATAAAGACACCTATCACAAAAACACTGTCTACTACCATTTTTTCAACATTTTGAAAGGTTGAATTGTAAACCCATGTGATGCACATGAGGAAGACATAAGATTGTAATGGAAGGGGGATATTTCTCAGGTAGTGTCTTACTGAGGAGAATTAGCAACACAATGACATGTGTATAGTCATGCCAAACATTTTATTGCACCGTGCAGCACATAGGCTGTTAAAATGTTTGGACTGTCATAGCCAAGAATGGCAGAACCATCTTGAGTCGGGCTAGATATCACAAAGGTACAACCCCCCAGACCACAGAAGAAAGGGCTTTTATCAGACCTTGTCTCATAGAATAGGCTAACAAACTAGTGTATCTTGTCACTAGCTAGAGTCATACCAAAACCATGTCTGCCAACTTAACATATGGCATGGCACAGATAGAGGGCAGTACAACAGTCTGTAATCATAGGTCCATCCTATTACAATAAGGAGACATCTTGTGTCATGACTGAAACCTATGTCAGTGTTGTGGCACAGGCACAGCCATCTGCAATAAAAAAAACACATTGACAGCTGCACAAAGTTTATACAGGGTCATTGTCAACACAATTTGAAGGGAGAATGCATGGATTGCACTGGATGACATTTCAAGGACACATGATCACATACATGAGACAATTGGACCTACTCACCACATCAAAGAAGTGTATTGTGCACTTCAGACCTCCATCCACCCACTGTCCAAGCTGATTTGGCATAGGACTCTTACACCTCATATCTGTGGCCAACATTACCTGAATCAATCCATGTTTACTTCAAATGTCATAACAGCAACAACTACCTGCCAATGTCACAACTCTGAAATGCTCACATGAGGGTTGCATGGTGAAAAGACCAGGATAAAACACAATACAAAGAGTTTAGGCAGGACAAATTATACATATATCCCAAACCTCTTATCAAACTTCATTAGATCCACTCACATTGCAATGAGACTGACACAAACAAAACAGATCGAGGTAGTAACATTTCCAAGTCTGACTTAGCAAGCAAACATTGGCTACGTACTGCATAACATGAGATCCTCTGTCTATTGGAACAAAATACCCTATTCAACACATCCTGACACCTACAGTTCCCAATATTGTCACAGTAATCACATAACATTACACACTTACAATTAGGTGAAGTAGTAGACTCTGCCCACAAGTCTTTTCCATCCTCTTCATCACTGTCATCCTCACTTGGCATTTCAGGATTCTCACCTGGTAGTACTGCTAGCTCCCCCTCATCTGGAATGTATGGCCTATCTCTCCTCAGGGCAATGTTGTGGAGCATGCAGCAGAGCACAATGATCTTACATACTTTTTCCGGTAAATTGTGCTGTTCCGCATGATGAAGGCACCATGGAGTGAACCTGGATAATGAGCATAGACCTGTGAAATGTGGAGGTCTGCCAGAAAAACAACTTGAACATTGATGGAATTAAAGTTCTTCCTTTTATGATAGACTTGTTCATTGCCATGCGGTGGAACTAAGGCACCATGTGAACCGTGAAAGGCTTCCACAACATGTGGGATGTATTCCAAACCATAGAAGTCAGCCTTCACACAAGCAAAATCCTCACGCTGAGGGAACCAGGTGTAGCTGTCCAGTTGTTTTAACGATGCTGGGGGTACATCCTTCAAAAAAAGACTGAAAATAGGCTGGGACATCCCAGCAGATAGGGCCACTGTATTTCGGAAGGACCTGATGGCCAGGAAGTACAACACTGCCATGACTTGTGTAATGGGTGGTATGTTATTTGGATGACGAATGGCACAAATCAGATCTGGTTCCAACTGATAACAGAGATCCACGATTGTTTGCCTATTGTGATGGTAGATCTGGATAATGTGTCTTTCTTCTATGGTCTGAATGTCTGGCAGTGGATGGTAGACAGGAGGATATCTGATCCTTTTCCTCCCTGGGTACCTGTGTATGACAAGTAATGAGTTTAGCCATCACTCAATTTGCCCCTTGCAACATACATTATCCATGTCAAGGACAAACTGTGACAAGACATGTCATAAGTTGAAGACATGATACACAGTACATATCACCACTGTCAATGACACAGAATCAACATGTTTCCCCCTCGCTTTGCCACAAATGTCACATCATCAATCTGGACAGCAAGAATCTGTGCATGATACTTGCCACTCGGACTATGGCTTGATGTCCAAAGAATTACATTACCTTGGGTGGGGGGTTGTGCCACAAAGCGAGTTGCCATATGTGTCAAGCAATGTACAAAACTGGTGTTCAAGTCTAAAGACCCCCATGACAGGACAACACAAGCACTTATCCTTGGTATTAACAACATTTTTGGAGTTGTGACTCATTTTATTTAGCCATATACCACATCTTATACCTCTAAAATGCGACTGCATGATCTACTACATGGGACATGGACATTAGGAACTTCCTATGGGACCTGGACATTAGGAACCGCCCGCCACCGCTGGCAGAAGTCATCATGGCGCTAGTCAGTTCCTACCGCAGCGGACACAGCCATAAGCTAATGATGTTGCCAATTGTCCTACTCCTGTATAGACAACTTTATGGTGCACCAGAAAAACAATTAAGTACCTTTTGTCCACTTTTCCTTCCTCACAGGCTAGATGTGCGCCAGAATGTAAGGTCAAGGCCATGGAGGTGGAATCCATGTGGCATCAATGGTAGAGTCAATGTGCATGTAACTGTGTTCAGTGCCAGATGTTGAGTTCTTAGACTTTGGTGGGTGTGTCTGTTTTGAGTGTAGTTTGTTGTACCTTATGTTGGATGTACAAAACTAGGGGCCAGATTTACAAAGCGTTTTGCATGGTGCATTTTGGAAAATGGGTTATTGGTAAGGGCAGGTAGGTACCTACACTTAGCAATAGGCCACTAACCTCCACTAAGGCCCAGTTAGGTCTGAGTAAATTAAACCCAGCTCAACCCTTGGTAGCTTGGCAACGAGCGTCAAGGCTTAACTTATGAGACAGAGTGTAAAGCATTCAAATATCACAGAACAGTAATTAAATAAAACACAGGAAACAATTTAAAAATCCTAAACCAATTCATAAAAATAGATTATATTTTTATCTTTAAAATGACACCAAAACGAATAAAATCGGATAAGGGGAACCGGAGATATGAATTTTTAAAGAATTCTTTTTTTTTTAGCGCCTAGAAACAAAAAGCGCCAATTGGGTCATCTGGTTGCACCTCGACCGGGGCAAAGTCAAAGTTTAAGGCTGACCGCGATGGAGGCCTGCTCGGCTACAGGCCTCGGGAGGCCTCGGTTAAAAGTTTACCTTCACACTTAGGGGGTCATTACGACCCTGGAGGTCTGGGACCGCCAGGGCTAAAGTGGCGTCCGTACCACCAACAGGCTGGCGGTACGGAGACCCGTATTTCGACCACCGCGGTAGCGCCACGGTCGCACCGGCGGGGCCGGCGGTTTCCTGCTGTTTTAGCCCCAGCGGTGATAATCCGCCAGGGCAGCGCTGCAAGCAGCGCTGCCCTGGGGATTATGACTTCCCTACCGCCAGCCTGTTTCTGGCGGTTTGCACCGCCAGGAAGAGGCTGGCGGTAAGGGGAGTCCTGGGGCCCCTGGAGGCCCCTGCACTGCCCATGCCACTGGAATGGGCAGTGCAGGGCCCCCCTAACAGGGCCCCGTGCAGCTTTTCACTGTCTGCATAGCAGACAGTAAAAAAAAAGCGACGGGTGCAACTGCACCCGTCGCATGCCCGCAACACCGCCTGCTCCATTAGGAGCCGGCTCCTCTGTTGCGGCCACATCCCGCTGGGCCGGCGGGCGTAAACTAGGTTTGCGCCCGCCGGCCCAGCGGGGATGTTGTAATGGGCACCGCGGGAGAGCGGCTGCATTGGCGGCCGCATGGCGGTTACAGCTTGGCGGGCGGCGGAAGCTGCCCGCCAATGTTGTAATGACCCCCTTAGTCTCTTTTTCGAGATTTTTTTTACCGGGACGAACCAGCAAATCATGCAGGGTCGCGGTTGAGGCAAGCCGGCTAGAGTTGCCGTGGCGGGTCGGTCCCTCTATGGAGCTTTTTTTCAAAAGTTCTCCAAACTTCTGGGGCTTCTCCCAGATATCCTTTTAAGGTTCTTTTGGGATCCACAGCTCACCCCAAGGGTCCAGAAGTTCTGAGATGGTCCTTGGGGGGTGCAGACTACAACTCCCAGAATGCACCTGGCACAAACTCCTTTTTGGCCACTGGTCAGTGGTCAGCTGGTCGCTTTCTGCAGGAGTTGGCGCAGGGGACTCTGGTTAGCAATTTTTCACCTGTAGCAAACAGGGAGTCCCTCCTTGAACCAGTTGAAGCCAGGCAAAGTCCTTCTTGTGGTGAAGCCCAGGTGTGCAGCTGGTGCAGTCCTCCTGAGTGCAGGTTCCAGGTGCAGGCCAGGGGTCCAGCAGGGCAGTCCTTCTTCTTCTGTTGTTCTTCCTTGTTGGATGTGGTAGGGAACTGAGGTGTGGGTGCAGGTCTGCCAGTTTTATCCTTGCTCCTGGGTGAAAAGCAGGGGGGTCCTGTTTCTCCAATCAGGTGCAGGGTCCTTCCCCCTGTGATGACCACTTCCTGGGAAGTGTGGCAAAAATCAATCCCAGGAGGCAACATTCTCTAAAAATCCATCATGTCTGAATCTGATTTTTGGAGGTTACATCTGGCTGAGCCCACCCATTGGTGTGGCTAAAAATCATAAACACAGCCCTCTCCTGCCCTCTCCTAATCTAATCAAGGGGGCACCTAGTTGTCTGGGGTTGTAGGATGTGGGGGTGTTGCTGGTTGCTCCAAATGTCCTTCTCTGCCTTTGAAGACCAGTTTGGCAGCCCTCCCCCTTCCTGCCTCACCATCTGCTGAGGGGAGATTCCCTCCCACAGGCACATTCCTTTGTGTGAAGCCAGGCCACTTCACACCTCATCAAGGCAGGTTGGCCAAGCTACTAGAGGCTCGCCAATCAGAGCACAGCAGCAAAAACAATGCAGGGCTGAAATTGGCAACTTTTCAGGTAAAGTTTAAAACTCTTTACCTGAACAAGTTACATTGAATCCCACAACTGGAAGTTGTGGGATTTATTACAACAATTAATTTGATACCAAATTCTTGGTATGCATCATTTAAGGAGACTTTAAACATTAAAATAAAGTCTCCCCAGTCTAGCCTATGAAGGCCAATTACTACAATGAGGGAAAACGAATTTGGCTGTTTTTACCTCACCAGGGCTTATAAAACTATTTTATAAAGTCCCTGCTTATAGTTACATGGCACCCCGCCCTAGGGGCACAGAGGGCACACCTTAGGGGTGACTTATATGTAAAAATAAGGTAGTTTAAGACTTTGGAACTACTTTTAATTCCAAAGTCGAATTTGCATATAAATCTAATTTAAAAGCAGCCAGCAAGGCAGGTCTGCCTTTAAAATGACACTGGGCACCTCAGCAGTGCACCTATGGGTGCACCACCTATGCTGTGGTCCCTAAACCTACATGCCCTACCATATACTAGGGACTTATAGGTAGGTTAACTTAGCTAATTATAATTAGCCTAATTTGCATATCCATTTTACACAGAGCACAGGCCCTGGGACTGGTTAGCAGTACCCAGGGCACCATCAGAGTCAGGAAAACACCAGCAAAAAGTGGAAAATGGGGGCAAAAAGTTAGGGGGCCTCTGCAATCAGCCCTGTTTTCTCACACAAGCCCCCCCCCCAGCCCACACGCCCAGGAGACTCAGCCCAATCCTGGGAGAGTCTTCCTGGCTTGTTAGGTGAGGAAGACAGTGAAGAAAACTGGCTGTCCCTTTGCAGTGCCTACTCTGCTTTCCATCCTCCTGTCATGGTCACTCCCTCTGGGTAGTGAAGCCATACCAACAGTGAAAGGACCCATCTCAAACTGAAACTTCCCTCTAGGGGGGTCTTCCTCCTCTCTCTCTGCCAACTTGGGTAGTGAGGTGCCCACCTCCACTACTCCTATCTTTGCTAGGGCAACACCTAGCTTACCCAAAGAGATCACCCAACACTTGAGCAACCCCACCATGACCAACAGGGTCAGGGGGGCTACTTTGCTATTGGCCCTGGGGTCTGCCTCCCAGGCCAAGTACAGTACTGCCAGGAAGGCTAGCAGCCAGCAGAGGCTACTGACAGCTGTCAGTACCCAGAACCACACCCTAAGCTCTCCACTGACAGGTGGCTGAGCTGCTTTAGGGGCAACTGTGGGGTCCTGGCACCCCTCTTGCTGTCTAGAATGGGGGGCTACCACCTCCTGTGGCAGACACCTTCCTTCCACTCTCCCTTCTGTCAGTGCAGGGGCAACACCTTGCATCTGGACAGCTGTCTGACTACTCAGGACTTCCCTGGGGTCAGGTGAGGCCTCACCAGTGCCAACTCTGGGCTCCCCCCCTACTGGGGCAGAAGGCCTTTGGCTCCCTGGAACACTCTTTAAGAGTGGCCTACCCTTCCTTTTCTTCTTTCATTTTCTGGGGGACCCCTGTCTCCTAACTGGGGGGACTGACTCCCCAGTACTTTGAGTTGGGGGGTGCCCTGGGCGACCGCCCCATCTGGGACCAGACTCACCTGTGGGAGGTCATTGCCCAGGATACAATCTAGGGGGAGGTCAGCACTGACTACCACACTAAACCAGTCAAGGATACCCTCCCTCTCTAGGGGCACTATGGCTACAGGTTTGGAGGTGACCTCCACTGTGGCTATCCTGACTTTCTTGGTCTCTCCTGGGACATACATGTCTGGGGTCACTAACCGGTCACTCACTATAGTGTGACTGGCACAGGTGTCTCTCAGGCCAGTGGTAGGGATCCCATTCACCTCAATGTGGTGGAAGTGCCTACTCCCACCCTCAGGGATCACCAGCTTACCATCTGGTCCTGTCTCCCAGCTCAATGCTAGGAGGACTTCATCATCTAAGGAGTCCTCCTCCATGGCTACACTGGACAGCCCAGTGCTAACCACCTTCTTTGGACAGGCTGCATCTCCTCTGAAATGACCTGTCCGCTGACAGTCAAAGCAAGCCTTACTGTCCAAGAGCTTTTTTAACCCTGGGTCTCCCTGTCTCTGCTTGTCGGAGTGGGAGTGGGATTTACTCTCCTCCTTCTTAGGGTTCTGGGGTACAGACAGAGTCTCTGTGGTGGGTTCACCACCTCCCTCCTTAGGTTTTTGGGGACCTGACCCCCCCTTCTTGGAGTCTCCCCCCTGGGACTTGACAACCACCCTGGTTCTCAACCACTCATCAGCTGCCTCCCCTAGCTCTCTAGGGTTGGCCAGTTTAGAGTCCACTAGATGCTGGCGTAACCTTTCTTGGGTACAATTGGTCAAGATATGCTCTCTCATGATCAGATTGTATAACCCCTCATAAGTATTTACTTTGTTACCAATAATCCAGCCCTCTAGTGCCTTAAGTGAGGTGTCTACAAAGTCAACCCAAGACTGGGTACTGACCTTCTGGGTGTCCCTGAACTTCATTCTATACTACTCTGGGGTCAGACCAAACTTCTTGGTTAAGCACCTCTTCATACTAGGGTACGAATCTGCCTCCTTCCCCCTTAAGGTCAGAAGCCTATCCCTCCCTGAATTGGGGACCAACTCCCACAAAAGGGAACCCCAGTATTGAGGCCTAACCCTTCTCATTTGGAGTGCCCTCTCAAAGGCCTCCAACCACTTGTCTATATCATCCCCCTCTACATAAGCAGGAACCACCCCCTTGGGTAATCTGGGGCAAACCCCCCCACCCATGGACGCCTCAACTTCTCTGTCGCTGCCACCATCTCTTTTATCTTCCCTTGCCCACTTTTTCTCTTCTAGGGCCAGCTTCTGTGCTTCCAAAGCTATGAATGCTAGCTGGGCCTCCAGCTCTCTTTCCCTGAGGGACAGGTTCTCTCCTCCTGAAGGGACACCCTTCCCCCAACTAGCTTTGGGTCTGCCCCTAGTGACTGTATGTAATGAGGACCGGTCTTCCTCATCCTCACTTAGGCTCAGATGCCCTCCCTCCCTTGAGTGGTTGGAGCTAGCATCCTCCCCTACTTCTCCCTCCTCTGGAGCTTCCTCTGGGTCTACCTCTGGGGCCTAGCCCATGCTGTCAGGGATTTGATCAGGACACGCTTCCTGAGGTCAGTGGTTGCAGGCAACCCTCTTTCAGTACACAACCCCCTAAGCTGGACTACTGTCATTGTGGGTAGGCTAGCCAGACCAAGCTCCATGGTTCCCTAGTTTTGTGTCAACAAAAACGTTTTGCAAAAATTGGAAACAAGAATTTAGAAAAATCACAAAAATTCAATAATTGAAATTAATGCAAATTAAAAACAATTTTTGCACTAGGACAATTTAAAGGATTTTTAATTTGTTTTACTTAAAACTGTAACGTGATACTGAACACAAGTACAGGATCCCACCACTGCTCACCAAAAATGTTGGAAAATGGGTTATTGGTAAGGGCAGGTAGTTACCTACACTTAGCAATAGGCCACTAACCTCCACTAAGGCCCAGTTTGGTCTCAGTAAATTAAACCCGGCTTAACCCTTGGTAGCTTGGCAACGAGCGTCAAGGCTTAACTTAGGAGACAGAGTGTAAAGCATTCAAATATCACAAAACATTAATTAAATAAAACACAGGAAACAGTTTAAAAATCCAAAACCAATTTATAAAAATAGATTATATTTTTATCTTTAAAATGACACCAAAACGAATAAAATCGGATAAGGTAAACCGGAGATATGAATTTTTTTTATTTCTTTTTTTTTTAGCGCCTAGAAACAAAAAGCGCCAATCGGGTCATCTGGTTACACCTCGACCGGGGCAAAGTCAAAGTTTAAGGCCGACCGCGATGGAGCCCTGCTCGGCTACAGGCTGCGGGAGGCCTCGGTTAAAAGTTTACCTTCACACTTCGTCTTTTTTTCGAAGATTTTCTTCAGCGGGACGAACCTGCCAGTCCAATCCAACCTCCTGGAGCCCTTCTCCGGATACGCGATGTGGGAATCCTCGGTGGAGAGTTTTACCTTCGGACTTAGTCATTTTTTTGAGGTGAAAATCCTTCGACCGGGGTAAACCTGGATCTTGATCCGACGTCCATGGAGCCCTCCTCGGATACGCTGGCTGGGATGTCCCGGTCAATTTTTTACCTTCGGACTTAGTCTCTTTTTCTGAGATTTTCTTTACCGGGACGAACCAGCAAATCAGGCCGGGTCGCGGTTGAGGCAAGCCGGCTAGAGTTGCCGCTGCGGGTCGGTCCATCTATGGAGCTTTTTTTCAAAAGTTCTCCAAACTTCTCCAAACTTCTGGGGCTTCTCCCAGATGTCCTTTTAAGGTTCTTTTGGGGGTCCACAGCTCACCCCAAGGGTCCAGAAGTTCTGAGATGGTCCTTGGGGGGTGCGGACTACAACTCCCAGAATGCACCTGGCGCAAACTCCTTTTTGGCCACTGGACAGTGGTCAGCTGGTCGCTTTCTTCAGGAGTTGGTGCAGGGGACTCTGGTTAGCAATTTTTCACCTGTAGCAAACAGGGAGTCCCTCCTTGAACCAGTTGAAGCCAGGCAAAGTCCTTCTTGTGGTGAAGCCCAGGTGTGCAGCTGGTGCAGTCCTCCTGAGTGCAGGTTCAAGGTGCAGGCCAGGGGTCCAGCAGGGCAGTCCTTCTTCTTCTGTTGTTCTTCCTTGTTGGATGTGGTAGGGAACTGAGGTGTGGGTGCAGGTCTGCCAGTTTTATCCTTGCTCCTGGGTGAAAAGCAGGGGGGTCCTAGTTCTCCAATCAGGTGCAGGGTCCTTCCCCCTGTGATGACCACTTCCTGGGAAGTGTGGTAAAAATCAATCCCAGGAGGCAACATTCTCTAAAAATCCATCATGACTGAATCAGATTTTTGGAGGTTACATCTGGCTGAGCCCACCCACTGGTGTGGCTAAAAATCATAAACACACCCCTCTCCTGCCCTCTCCTAATCTAATCAAGGGGGCACCTAGTTGTCTGGGGTTGTAGGATGTGGGGGTGTTGCTGGTTGCTCCAAATGTTCTTCTCTGCCTTTGAAGACCAGTTTGGCAGCCCTCCCCCTTCCTGACTCACCATCTGCTGAGGGGAGATTCCCTCCCACAGGCACATTCCTTTGTGTGAAGCCAGGCCACTTCACACCTCATCAAGGCAGCTTGGCCAAGCTGCTAGAGGCTGGCCAATCAGAGCACAGCAGCAAAAACAATGCAGGGCTGAAATTGGCAACTTTTCAGGTAAAGTTTAAAACTCTTTACCTGAACAAGTTATATTAAATTCAACAACTGGAAGTTGTGGGATTTATTACAACAATTAATTTGATACCAAATTCTTGGTATGCATCATTTAAGGAGACTTTAAACATTAAAATAAAGTCTCCCCATTCTAGCCTATGAAGGCCATGTACTACAATGAGGGAAAAACAAATGTGGCTGTTTTTACCTCACCAGGGCTTATAAAACTATTTTTATAAAGTCCCTGCTTATAGTTACATGGCACCCCACCCTAGGGGCACAGAGGGCACACCATAGGGGTGACTTATATGTAAAAATAAGGTAGTTTAAGACTTTGGAACTACTTTTAATTCCAAAGTCGAATTTGCATATTACTCTAATTTAAAAACAGCCAGCAAGGCAGGCCTGCCTTTAAAATGACACTGGGCACCTCTGCAGTCCACCTATGGGTGCACCACCTATGCTGTGGTCCCTAAACCTACATGCCCTACCATATACTAGGGACTTATAGGTAGGTTAACTTAGCCAATTATAATTAGCCTAATTTGCATATCCATTTTACACAGAGCACAGGCCCTGGGACTGGTTAGCAGTACCCAGGGCACCATCAGAGTCAGGAAAACACCAGCAAAAAGTGGAAAATGGGGGCAAAAAGTTAGGGGGCTCTGCAATCAGCCCTGTTTTCTCACAGTGCAAACAGCGAATTTTGCTGTTTGCGCCATGCAAAACGCGCATCGCGATGCTCATTCCCATTTTGCGAGTCGGTAATCTGGTTACCATCTCGCAAAATGGGAATGCGACTCGTAAATAGGAAGGGGCGTTCCCCTTCCTATTTGCGATTCACATCGCGATGCAGAATTGCTTTGTGACCGCGAACATGGTCGCAAAGCAATTCACAGTTAGCACCCATTACAAATTGGTGCTAAACCATTCGCAAAACGGAAGGGGTCCCCAGTGGACCCCTTCCCCTTTGTGAATGGCTCTGAAAAAATGAAACAAAAAAGTTTCATTTTCTCGAGTGTATTGCAACTAGTTTTCCTTTAAGGAAAACGGGCTGCAATACAAAAAAAAAAAAAAAATGCTTTATCAAAAAGCAGTCACAGACATGGTGGTCTGCTGTCTCCAGCAGGGCACCATCCCTGGAAGTGCAGCGGATTGCAAGGGGGTCGCAAATTGCGACCCACCTCATTAATATTAATGAGGTGGGTCTTTGCGACCCCCTTGCGATTCGCAGATGTTGTCTGGGACACCATCCTGCATATGGGTTTGCGACTCGCAAACCCAAGTTTTGGTACATCTAGCCCTAGGTGAGTTGACATCACAGCCATCCCCATACATCACTTGACACATGGATGTTGTCAATGTGAGACCACATGTGTTTGCATGACAGCATGAGCTGTGTATGCATGTTGTATGTGCCCGGTGTGCGTGAAGTGAGCTATGTATATGTTGCCACTGAGATTTCAAACCACATGATGCCTTACTAAACTGCTGTTCTGAAGGTATATCTTCATTCACTCTGCCCTTCGGGTTGCCACATAGACACCACATGCCAAATTGTTGGTGTCTACATGATGTACTGTCATGCATGGAAGTAATGGGAATGGAGTTCCATGTTGGTTCTGTCTGCTCAGCCTACTGAGACAGTATGGGTCCAAGTCTGGGCTGGTGTTTTGACAATGCAGTTGTGACACTGTGCCCACTCCTTGTATCCCAGTATATCCTGTTTTGTGAATCAATCTAGGCTCTGTGATAAAATTTAGCTTATTGAGATTCTTTCCCTGAAGAGTATGTAAATGCTTTGAGTAGGGAGCCAAAGATCTCTGAATAATGTGCACTTAGCGTCACTGTCAATGTGTGTCTCTGACCACTGACAGGTCCCTTACTCCCACTGCCCTGTTAACATCATCACACAGGCCATAATTGTCCTGTACAGCCTTATTGCATAAACAATGAATCCTGGGAACCCATGATATGTGACTCATTTGTTTGGTCACATGGCAGAAAATGAACAATGCATGCCTTTGTTTGTTGGATTCCATCTCTGTGGGATGGACATATATGTCCTGAAGCATATTCTGTGGTACAAGTACCTACCCCCTGATGTGACATGAGTATACATTTGTCAGTCCACATGTCCACACATAGACAGGTTAGGCACCTTCTCTACCCACCCTGCCAGTTCCTTCATCGTTGACCATGTGTAATGTTTGAGTATGTACATCGGCAGTAGCCTGTAGGAACTGTATGCAGGGAATCATTTTCACAGAGTGTGAGTGTTCTAATGCATTCATGCCTAAGGAGTGTACCATTCAGAAGCGACAGAGGTGTTATGTGTCCCATAGTTCCTCAGCTCTCAGTCAGATTGCTAGAGCATGTCCCACAAGATGTCAGTTGCTCTATCTAATCTGTGGAGGGCCTGAGCAGGTTGGTGGGTTGGTCTGCAGATTGGGAAGTGTTTATAGTCATGTCCCTGTACTCAGTGGCTGGTATGTGGCATACTTGGGCAGTTTGGGCAAAAAGGAATGTTCATAGCTTTGTATACTGGCATGTATGTGACTAAGCCATTTAGGATGGGACTTGTAAAAATAATTTATTGTCTTGTCTTTTGCATCCATGCAGGTCAACACCCAACAGAAGAAAGGAATTTGGAGTGCCATTGCCAAGAAGGTGCGAACCCTTGAGGTCCACAGCTGGCAGAGCGCCCACTTCAGGAAGAGGTGGGAGGACGATGGGACTGGAAGATTGCGGAGGTCCAGCTGAGGCTGTTCTCTCAATGTGGGCGTTTTGCCCGTTTGACCATGACCCCACTAATGGCCCGCATTCTGGTGGTGGCCTACCCGGAGGTGGATGGGCATTTTAGGGCAGCACAACAGCCACAAGGGAGAGAGTAGACAGCAATTTTCTGCATGTCCCATTGTCAGGTGATTGAGTGGGGTACTGACTGCTCCGCCCTGACAATGAGGGATGACCGATGTGTCACACAGTAGATGGGAGATTGTTTGTGTTGACATGTCACTAGCATCAAACTGGTCTACCTTGCCTTATGAACCTGGGATCTGGTACAAAGCTGGGGGAAATCCTAAAACAACTTTCTCTGCAGGGACCACAAGTGGCTGTGTACATTGATCTTTCATGTACTTTTTGTGGTCATTTTGGGTGTAATTTCTGACTCACATCCCCTGAAAGTTATAAACAAAAGGTAAGTGGGTTATGGATCACTGTCCTCTCCCATGTGTCTGGGCATATGTGTATGTAGACATCTGCTTCCCAGAAGCAAGTTATCTTCATTGTATGATCTGTGCTAGTGCCTCATGGCAGTCTGTGATGTGTTTGTGCCCAGCATAGATGTGACATGGCTTACATGGTTAATGGTTTTCAGATAAAGCAAACTACTTTCCCTTGGCAAGTGGAGTATGTCCACTGAATAGAATTATGTCCCATGACAGTAGCCAGCATTCCTTGTGCCTACATGTCAGCATGTGTCCTTTTTTCTTTAGGAAACATCCTTATTCAGCAATTTCATGCATGTTCTACCCATGTTGATGGGATGATGTCCATATTCCCTCTCATATATGTGCATGGCAAACTGTTAGTGGAATAGTACATTTACAATGCTTGTCCATTTCATGTTGTACCACGAACAAGAGTGTGTCAGCATTGTGTATTGTCTGACAGATACCTTCATGCATCATAGTAGTCATTTGGCATGCAGGACAGCATTAGCAACGAGGGACCTGACAGGTAGGCCTACATTGTGGAACCACAGTGTTTATCTATGTCTTTGATGTGGCATCTTGTGGAAAAGTGCACTGCACATGTTTAATGACTGGGGATTGTTCCCTGACAGTTATCATGCATCATGGAGTGACTTGCAGTGATGTTGACATCACATATGTTTGGGTTTAGGCATTCATCCACAGACAGATACCAGGGTTGGCATGTCTAAGATGAGGATTGTGACGTTGCTTCTCATTGGACAACAGGTTGGGGTGCTTCTATTATTCCTTGCAAGTTCTGTGTCTTTCCAACATACAAGGTACAGATGTGTACCACAGGCACACTCAGATGATGTCATAGTAATGGGTGTCAGATATTAGTGGTGACTATCCTGGGACTGACTGATTTATTGTTGCATGTATTATGGAGACATCTCTCCCTGACATATTGGACCTGACGTCAATGTTGTCCCTTTCAATGACACATGTGAGGCCTATCTGTGTGACATTGATACTACCTCCTTGACTCTATTGGTACAGGTGTCACTTTTTGAGCTGTACATTGTTGAAATGTATCCATTGTGACATGGGTGTTTCCATGTCAACTACTCCAAGATATTTCACTTTTGTATCTGAGATAGATGAATTTTATTGGCATCATCTTAAATTGTTGACACATCATGTAAATGCAAAATAGATGTGTGCATAAACTTTTGTGTGAAATATGGGAAGATGCTTTACAAAGGGATAGTATTGTTGGCTACAAGTTAACTGAGGTCTGCTGCATATGGCACAGCTGTGACCATGGAGAGATCACCTACTTGAATGGGTGTTGTGATTGAAAGACTTTAGCCATGCAGTTGTAATTGTCTGGGATCCTGATTAGCCTGTGGGTAACTTTGGTAAGTCCAGATGGCATGCATACATATGTTATGGCACATAAATGTGCCACTTTGGTGAAAGTTTCTGATGAGCCTACTTGACATGATGCTATTGTTTGTCAGAGTTGTGATTGAAGTGTTATCATGTACATGTGATGACCCTATTTCTCATTCTTTTTGCAGCAGTAGCACAGGCAGGCAAAGAAGATGGGGGTCAGCTGAGTGGGAAGGATCTGCCTATGGGACCTCAGGTCAAGATTCCACTGACACAGAGGGGCCCAGTGGCTTGGAGGTCGGGGGGAGTGCAGTGGGGGAGATGGGATCTGCATCCTCATTATCGGATTCCTCCTCCTGTGGCCACTCCTTAGTGGTGGCAGACCTATTTGGGACCCCCCAGTACCGTCCTTGTCCACCACCCCCCATTCTCTCGCTGGTCTCCCTGTTGCTCCCCAACTAGTTGGCCGTACCCGGTCACCCAAGAGGGTGGGCATCTCCTTTGTCGCATGAACCTCCACCCCAGCCTCTGTTAACCCTGCTGCCCTCAGTAAGGAGGCTATTGACCTCTGGCAATCTCTGAGGGTCAGATTGCCATTGTGAATGCCATCCAGGTATTAGCAAGTCAGCTACAACAGACTAATGCATTTCTGGAAGGCATTCATGGTACACTGTCTGGACTACAGAGACCTTTTCAGGCTCTGGCCTCCACACTGACTGCAGTCCCCCCCAACTTCCACCCTGCCTCCATCTCCCTCGTCCCAATCCAAATCCCCCTTCCCCTAACTACCCAAAGCACACAAACAGATCCTCATGCATCAACCTCAAAAGAAAAACATAGCACACACAAGCACCACAAGACACACCGGCATGCACACAAACATTATTCACCCACAGAAACAGCAACAATCGCAACTTGCCCTGACACCCTCACCAGCCCCAGCTTCACACACATGACATCAAGCATACCTACAGTGGCCACTACAACAGTCATTGACACAGCCACCACACCCATCATACCTGCAGGCACCACCCCAGCAGACCTTCACACATCCACCACAAGCACCACACCTGCAGACACCACAACTACAGACACACCTACATCCACCACATTGACCATACCTGCAGTCACCACTCCAACAGACACCCACCCACCATGGCATCCCCCAGCACCTTCAACCCCGTAAGCCCAAGACACATAAACACCCACACTCACACACCCAACAGACATCCACCACACACAAGTACACCTCCCATAAGCATGCAACTGACATGCACACCTACACAACCTAGAGCCACTACCTCAACCTCCAAATCCCATGTGCCTTCTGATGACCGTAACTGTGTATCCCACAAACTTTTTTTATTTGACCTTAACCTTTGCCCTGCCCCCCCATCCCAGACCCAGAAGGACCTTCCAGCTCCCAGTCCATCCCTTTCACCTCCAAGGTCTCCCCTGCTCCCGCAAGAAACCATTCTTCTTCCCCCAAAGAAGCCCACCTATCTCAATAAAGACCCCCTCTCCCAAATCTGACTCCCCCTCGGAAAATCCCAGAGGCATCGGCCTGCCCCCTTGATGCCCCTTCCTGTGGAGGTTACATGGCAGTCAGTAGTCACATTTGGGTACAATAGTGTGCCATCATTGGCAATTTTCATTGCCTGGCCAATGGCCTTTGGACAATAATTTTTGTTCTAGTTAAAAAATCCAACAGGTGTTTTGTTTTGGGTACACCTTTGTCCTGCAAATCCTTTTCTAGCTTTCTGTTGTCCCTGAGTGACTTTGGTTATGTGCCTGCAATTGTGTGTGTTTGAGCCTGCTTGCTGCTCCAGTTGTTATTGTTAGAATATGTGAGGGTATGTGCAGTGCTGCTGTCCCCCAGGAGAGGGTATGTGTTGTGTGTATAGGTATGTGTGTGTATAAATGCAATGGTGGTGTCATGGCATTGTGCACTGTTTGGTATGGTAAATATTTATTAATGTAATGTCCGATGTGAGCATGTATGATGTTAGACTTGTCCCCCTGATCTGGCTTATATATACATGTGATGTGTGTCATCATGAGGTTTGTATGTGCAGACATGGAGTGTGTTGAATTGTGCTAACTGTGTTTGCATTCGCCTGTGCTTGTGTCTATTTAGGTGTGTGTCCCTTGCAGATGATTTTTGTAGAGATATGTTCCAT
This sequence comes from Pleurodeles waltl, assembly GCF_031143425.1. Classification (NCBI taxonomy): domain Eukaryota; kingdom Metazoa; phylum Chordata; class Amphibia; order Caudata; family Salamandridae; genus Pleurodeles; species Pleurodeles waltl. Next base: position 1,018,746,146 of record NC_090444.1, on the reverse strand, counting down.
GCAGTAGGAGTTGTATGTGCTTTGTTGACTTTCCCTTCCCCATTGTTTAGATGCGCATGACAATTGGTTTTGGTAATGTTTGTCCCTGAGACCCATGTAAGGCCATTTCCTGTGGAGATGTAGTTTGAGGGTCCTGTTCAAAGGATTATGGGGATCATTCTGACTTTGGCGGGCGGCGGAGGCCGCCCGCCAAAGTCCCGCCGTCAGAATACCGCTGCGCGGTCAAAAGACCGCTGCGGTAATTCTGAGTTTCCCGTTGGGCTGGCGGGCCACCGCCAGAAGGCCGCCCGCCAGCCCAGCGGGAAACCCCCTTCCATGAGGATGCCGGCTCCGAATGGAGCCGGCGGAGTGGAAGGGGTGCGACGGGTGCAGTTGCACCCGTCGCGATTTTCAGTGTCTGCTTGGCAGACACTGAAAATCTTGGTGGGGCCCTGTTAGGGGGCCCCTGCAGTGCCCATGCCATTGGCATGGGCACTGCAGGGGCCCCACGACACCCGTTACCGCCAGCCAGGTTCTGGCGGTCAAAACCGCCAGAACCAGGCTGGCGGTAAGGGGGTCGGAATCCCCATGGCGGCGCTGCCTGCAGCGCCGCCATGGAGGATTCCCTAGGGCAGGGCTGTACCGCTGCGGTCAGAATGCCCATGGATGCACCGCCAGCCTGTTGGCGGTGCATCCGCGGTCCCCGGCTACCGCCAGGGTCGGAATGACCCCCTATATGTCCCAGTGCAGTCTCCTTCCCTGTTTGTCCCAGATGGTCCCATCCAAATTGTGGATGTATAGTTATTATGTTGTTCTTGGTGTATTTGTCTCTCTGTGTTTTATGCATGCCATTGTGCTGCAATGTGTGTTATCTGTGTGTCCATTGCAGGGCTGATTACTAGTGTTGTTGTTTGGGTTCCATGCCACATCAATAGATATGTGTGCTGTATGTGCGGACAGACCCTGGCCCGTGTGGAATGCGAGTTTGTGAGCTGTATTTGTATATGTGCTGTAGGTGTGTTGTTGCTGTGTGTAACAATGTTGTGTAGCCTTCAGTGTCCCTGGTCCTGAGCTGTGAGTATTTGTGTAGTGTTGCTGTGCAGTGTGACTGTGCTGGCCAAATTGTGCATATTTTGTGTGTGTACGTGTCCGTGTCAGTGTTTATGTATTGTCAGTGAGTGTGTGTTGTATGAGACATGTGCCTGCTGCCTGTGGCATACTATGATTTGTTTGCCAACACTACAAGCTGTTTTTAAATGTTGATGAAACAGGTAGGTGTGTGTACTTACAGTTGATTAGGTCGACATGATGTTTGTGAATGGCTCCATGGCGACCCTGGACATGTAAAGCTATCTGCAGGTTAGTGTCTCCCTCTACACTGACTGTTTCCGCCAGCTTGTTCATGGTGGTAGTTGGACCACCATGGTCACATTGGCAGTGTGCAACCTCGTAATGTGTCCGGCACAAACACTGTCTTCGCCGGCCTAGTTGTGCTTCTCCTGCACCATCTGTGCTGCCTGGCGGTGCTGGCGGACCACTAGTGGACTTCTGTTTGAATGTCCGCCTAATTCGTAATATGGCAGTCCGCTCCACCAGACAGGACCACAAAGCTCGTAATGAGGCCCCTTGTTTGCTTTGGCTTGGTAGGAGCTGTTAGCTCCCACCAAGCCAAAGCAAACAGCTGTGCCCCTATGGTGGGCATCCCGGGACATAGCAGGAGCCAGCCCTGGGTGGGTGGTTGTCCCCTGGGCCATCATTGACCCTCCAATGTTGGATTTGCCCTGGGGAGATGGTGGTCCCTGGGGCTGTAGGGGGTCTGTGTGGTGCCCAATATTGCATTTAATCTGAACACCAGGGAGGTGTTGGTCCCCATAGCTGCGGTGAGGCCAGGAGGCCCCCTGCATAACAATGTATTAGAGCCCCAGGTAGATGGCGATCCACTGGGCTGTTGGGGGCCCAGAAGCCCACCCCACATTACATTTAATTTGAGCCTCAGGGAGATGGCAGTCCCTTGGGCTGCAGGGGGAGCTGCACATCCCTGCATTACATTTCATTAGACCCACTTGAAGGTGGTGGCCCCTGGGGCTGCAGGGGAGTGTGGTCCGCTTCCTCTGCATTGCATTTAATGTGAGCCCTCCAGAAGTGGTGGTCCCTGAAGCAGAGGGGGGGCGGGTGTCCCCCTACATTACATTTTCTAGAAGCCCCAGGGAAGTGACGTCCTCGGGCTGTTGGGGGTTGGGCAGCCCCAATTTATATTTTATTAAAGCCCCTAGGAGGTGGCGGTCCCTGGAGCAGCGGGGGGCTGGGGGGCCACCCTCACATCTGATTACAATACGCCCCGGGAAGATGGTGATCCCAGGGGCAGTGAGGGGGGTTACTCCCCGCATTCAAAATTTAAAATGCTCCCGAAACCTGGGCCACCCAGAGGCTGCATTTTAACAAGAGTGGGAGGCAGCATGTGTTAACATTTTCAGTGGATCCACCATGACTCCTGCCGAATATTTCTAAAAAAAATGCTTTTTTCTCTGTGGGGGCCACCAGAGCTAAGGGGCTCAGGGTGTCCCTACCATGCCCGTTTTTCATATTTGTTACCTTTTTTTCTGGGACTCGGTTTGTGAGTGTCTGAGTGGGTGCTTGAGTTACTGAGTTGTTCTGTGAGTGGGCGCATGAGTGTCTGAGTTGACCAGAGGCTATGGTCATCATTGATTAATATGAGCTTTCTCAAAAGGACTGAAAGTGATCATAACCCCATCCCATACTTATTCAGGCTCTTTTTTTACCTACTTTTACATTTTCTGCTCCACCACTTTGTACGAGTTGTCTACTATTAAACATCACTTAAAGTGGAGCCAAGTGATAGACAATTCTGACAGGTTAGCATCCCTTGCAGCTGACCTCAATGATGTCATGGCAGGGATGGTGGAGGGACTCTATGAAGGTACTGCAGATTTGATTTGTAACCATGTAGCGTATATTTCAATGTACGACAGGACATTTTATTGTCCCAGCCATGAGGAAAAAGCACAGCACCCTTAAGACCAGCTTATGGTTTTATGACAAATGTCACAAAGCTCAGAGCTATTTAACTAAAGCCATTAGAGCCAGATACACAACTCTAATTCCCCCATCTAAGAAAGCTAATAAAATGGCATACATATTCTAAAAAAGATTGGGAGGGCCAGAGATGTAATACCTTAAATGATGCTTGTACAGTCAGAGATTTATCCTTATTCGGGCAGGTAATATCTCATAATGGTGTCACAGCTCCACTGAAACTGGACAAGAATGTTGCCCCTTTGGTGTGGACTGAGGATTTTAGCAATCTATATCCAGCTGTTCCAACAAGTACTCCTTGTGATCTCATGGAAGAATTCTTAATCTCACCTTCTCCCCTTCCCTTATGTGGCAGAAGCCTTATTATTTACAGCAAGGAGTTGAGCTGCAGCACCGGATGGTATGCCGGCTGATGTTTTTCTGTCTGACATTGAATCCTTGACCTGCTATATTTTGTTCATCGCTAATGCCATCGCTGGTGGGGCTTCGATCCCTGAGTTAAGGAGAGGTGCCATTGTAATACCCATTTATTAAAAAGATGACATATCAGACCCTAATAATTTTAAGGGCCAATAAGCCTGATTGATTGTGTCCAAAACGTTTTCTGCTGCTGTGTCTTTTCCAAGATCCAGGAGTGAATGCATAAGATGGACATTCTTAGCCCCTTTCAAGCAGGTTTCCGGAAGAAAACCTCAACTATTGATCTTTTAAAAAAAAACTTTTTATTGATTTACTGGTGCATTGTTACTATCGGCAAAGGCAACTTCTATATTGCATTGTTGACCTTAGATCTGCCTTTGATCTGGTCCTTCGATCAACCCTATGGCAGGTCTTGGCTGAAATAAAAATACCTCCGAATCTTTTGTCTTTGCTGATAAATCTCCATGAGTGTAACTTTGCCATCAATAGATAGGGGAATCTGGATGAGTTGATTGACAAGATACCAGTTTGTAGAAGGGTGCGCCTGGGCTGTGTCTTGGCCCCTAAGCTTTTTCCTTTGTACATCAATGACATTGTCTCCTTTTTATTGCAGGCTGAAGCAGATGCCCCCATAGTGACTCAAACTAAAATCTTATTTTTACTGTTTGCTGATGACATGCTGCTGATCTTGACCCGAGCGGGCTACATAAGCTTTTACATCACTTTGAGGAGTTTTGCCTTGCTCCGGTTCTGAGTATCAATAGTACTAAACCAAGCTAATGTCATTTAATCCCCACAAGTCTCTTTTACCTGTTTGGGTGTTTTGTTGAATGGGTGCATGCTTCGGAAACCCTATGTTAGCAAAGCTGCTTTTAAACATAAACAACTTTCGGGGGCACTACACAAAGAATACTGTGCCTCATAAACTAAACCTATTACAGCTGCACTTCGCATATACGAGGCCAAGGGTTTGGGGTCAATTTTGTGAGGGACAGAGATATGGGGCTTTTCCAGTATCGAGTTGTTCACCACTGCTGAAAATAAATTCTTACACAATTTAGCCTTGCTTCCCCCCAGCACCCCTTTGCATCGATTGTGTTTGGACATGGCTTTAAGTAGCTTAGCTGATAAAGTCAAGTTGCGTCCCCTTCTGTATTGGCGTAGGTTGTGGACTACTCCGGAATGTGTACATTATGCAAAAGCTCTCCAGGACATAATGGCTAAAGATCAATCTCATAAAGTCTCCTGGCTAATGAACATTAGAGAGTCGCTCCTGGGCTTGGGATTGTCAGATTTGTGGACACAGCCTGCCACTATCAGTTTTCTGTCTGTACACAACCTGAAGTCAGTTTATTGGGAACTGTGGCAGCCAGTGACCTTCCAAAGGCTACGTTCTCTAAACTGGTTAATGACTTTTTTGAGTTTAAATCCATGAGTCAGCGTGAGTTAAATTGGGATCAGGTGATTGTTTCCATCGGTAGTAAGTTTCAGTTTAGAATGGGCACTCTTCCGCTGAGATCATTCACAGATAAGTGGACAGGTGGGGCTATTGATGCATGCCCTATCTGTTCCCCTTTAGCGGGGAGTGATGAGCATGTCTTTTTTGCATGCCCAGCTAATGCTCACCCTTGTAAGACTTGACTACCGCCTATTTGCAGATACTTGAGTGCTTGCAAGCATTCTGTTGCAATTTGCATCCTAAGATTTAATTGTAGCCCACTGCAAGCTAATCCAGTTGCCAAGTTTTGGGGCGCGATGTGGAAAATTCATAGAAATATACTGGTTACTCTTCCCACACTAAATTGTCCACTCTGCTTCCCTGAGTTACTATGTTCATTATAAAATGGTTGTTATCTCATTGGTATACTGTCTACAACCCATACCTTTCCGCATGCATAGGTTTCTTGATGCTTTATGTCTATGCTCTGTTGTTTTCTGGAAAACAAAGGAATTCTGAATTCGTTATGCTGTTAATGATTTGTTTTAATTATCAATTGTGTATTTTATATGAGTTCTGTACTTTTATGGCCCTGGTGGCCACAATAAAGTAATTTTGATGATGAGTCTGAGTGGGTGTGTGAGTGTCTGAGTGGGTGTGTGAGCCACTGAGTGGGTCAGTGAGTGGGTGTGTGAGAGTCTCAGTGGGTCTGTGAATGGAAGCGTGAGTGGCTCGGTGGATCTGTGAGTGGGTACATGAGTGTCTGAGTGGGTCTGTGAGTGTGTGCATTAGTGTGTGAGTGATTGTGTGAATGCATTTAAAAAAAAATGTTTTTCAGCAAGGTTTGCAACTCAGTTACGACGTTACACCGGGGCCAGGCTGAGCATCGCAATGGAGCTATGACTCCGGCACGTTAAAAACATTGATTTGGGGCATTTTTTATACTCATAAGGGGTCCCTTAGCCACCCGTGTGATGCCCCCGTGCCCCATATATATATTTATATCCTTTCACCAGGATGTTTAGGCAGCCATTTTGGGACTCGGCTTTAGCTGAGTCCCACAAAACCATTAAAAAAAGAAAAAAACAAGGGGTGAGGTTAGAGTCACCCTGACGCCTTAGTTCTGGGGATGGGGTCCCAGATGGACCCCCAAGGGCTAAAAAACACTTTTTTTAAACAAATATTGCAGTAATGTCGCAAATTCTCTGAAAAAAATAAAAATATACATGGGCTCCTGCGTTTCTTTTTAACAAGCCCCCGGCTGGACCACTTTCTGGGGGCATTCATATTTGGCCCCCCTGCAGCTCTGGAGATCGTCACCGCTCGGGCCGATTTTCAAAATGGATGCTGGTGGCTGCCCAGCCCCCTCCGCAGCCTAAAGGTCTGCCCCCTCCCGAGGGCAGGTTACAAAATGGATGCAGGGGGTCATCGTTCCCTGCTGCAGCCCCGAGTACACCACCTCCCTGGGGTGATTTGCAAAATTGATGTAGGGTACCTGCCTGCCCCCCACAGCCCCTGGGACTACCACCTCTGGGGGCATTCATAAAATAATGAGGGGGTCCATTTCAGACCCCCCGCAGCCTTGGCGAATGGCACCTCCCTGGGGCTTTCATTAAATACAGTGTGGGGGGCCATGCAGCCCCCGCAGGCCCCAGGGACCACCACCTCCCCGGAGCTTTAGTTAAATAAATGACAGGGGCCGTGCAATCCCCTGCAGCCCCGGGTTCCGCCACCTCCCCGTGGAATAAAAAAAATAATGAGGGTGCTCCGTTTGGACCCCTGCAGCTCTAGGGAGGCAATACACATTGGAGGGAGCTGTGTGGTCCCCTTGGAGTAGCCATAGATGGCCCTGGGACCGCCACCCCCAGTGACAGCTCCTGCAGAGCCTTAGAGATAGTGCTGCTGCCTATCCATCAATGGCTCCTCTAGCTGGAGATGGAACTAGTGTCCTCAGCAAGGCCCCAAACCTCAAATGGCCCATTCTGGGCTCACATAATTAGTTATCCTTTACTATGCAAACCCGTCTTGCTGGTTGAAGTCAAACTAAGGTCTCCTTTAGTACAACACCTTTTGCACAACCTGTCTATAACTATGAGGGGTGTATGTGATGTTAGAGCCGACTTTAAGTTCATGCAGTTTTTACTGGTACTTTTGATCAAATGTAATTGAACTATCCATCTTTTGTCACGACAGTAAAGTGGAGTTCATTGTGGATCCTACCTAACTTCCCTGTACAATGACATTTAAATTCTAATTCTTTCTTTCTTTTTTAAAACGTTATTTTGGCCACAAGGGCCATAAAAGTACAACACAAATACATACAAAAATATTAATACGTCATTTGACGGACAAATTGTTAAAAAAATATATCATTTTCACAAAAAAAACTATAACCATGGTGCGCTCCTACAAGCATCTTTCAGTTACAGAAATAAAACTGTACATTCAGTGAGTAGTGTCACGCAGAGGGATTAAAATGTTAGTTCTAAGAAGCCACATGACTCCAAGGAACTTAGCAACAGAGATAGCTAAAACCTGATGGGTATCCGACCTAAGAATGGGAAGAGTGATAGAATGACTACATATATGTTGATTAAGTTAGAGGAAAATTAGACTTACTGGTTGATATTTTGAATTTGATATTCTGTGCTACCGAAATTCTGGTTTCGATATTTGGGTGCACACCATGTGATTCTGTGTGACGGACTATGTGGATTTTTCTTTCAGGTATATATTAGTGCACACTCAACCAATTTTTCACAGTCCAGCCTTTAATCCTCTCAATTTAATGTGATTTAACATATAAGGGTATAAAATTGTACAGTAGGCTAACTCACAACTTTGTTTATTTTCCAGTCTTTTACAGCTTTGTGCAATGCAAAGCTTATCAGGTTCACAACTCGTAGTAATCTACAGGCAGGAGCAAGCCAATTCCTGTGAGGCACTGCATAGGCAGGACAAACAAATAAAACTTGGGGTAACTTTTCAATATAAGAGTTGCATGCTGTGCAGGTCAATGATCCCCCAGGCGACCAGTTACAAGTAAACTATCTTAATGATAAAGCCCCCACACAAAACTGGAAATAAAGCTTCCTGTCCCTGGGGGGCCAGAATCACATACAGGAATGCCTCATATCGGCTTCCAGGGCATATTCTCTGAGACTGTTAAACTCAGATAGCAGAGGGATTTCACCATCTTAATGGGGATACCTCTAAGCACAATGTTCCCTTTAAATGATTCATGTGGATTATAGAACATCAATTTCGTTTTAGAAGTATTGATCCCCAGTCCCTTAGTGGAGCAGAACTCCTCAAAATGTGTTAGGAGTTTCTTTAAACCACTCGGTCTTGGAGATCAAAAGAGTGTTGCATGCAAATAACGGGACGGGAACTTTAACTGCCCCTAGAGAAGGAGCATCTGTCTCCACCTGTGCCAAGAAATTAGTAATGTCATTGATAAATAATGAGAATAAGGTGGGAGCCAGGACACAACCTTGCCATACTCCCCTTGACACTAAGATTTTGTCAGTTAACTGACCTTGGTCGCCCCACCTGATATGGGCGTAATTATCCTCATAGAGGCGTATAAGTAATGTGAGAATGTGGGGAGGCATTGCCATATCTGAGAGAACCTTCCACAACTTTGCACAGGGTGCTAGATGAAACACTGATTTTAAATCTACAAATGCCACATAAAGATTTCCTCTATCAGTTTTAACCATTTTCCAATTTGAAAGCAAAAACCGAAAGACCTGGTCCATGGTAGAAATATTCCCATGAAAACCTGCTTGTAGTATGCTGAGGATGTCAAAAACAGACATCTACCACCTCCTTGGGGCTTTCATTAAATACAGTGTGGGGGGCTGTGCAGCTACCCCACAGGACCCGTGATCCACCACTTCCCCAGAGAATTAATAAAATAATGAGGGGCCTCCGCTTTGGACCCCAGCAGCCCTGGGGAAGCAATACACATTGAAGCGGGCCGTGTGGCCCCCCTGGAGTAGCCATAGATGGCCCTGTGGACCACCACTCCCCAGTGACAGCTCTTGCAGAGCCTTAGAGACAGTGCTGCTGCCTATCCATCAATGGATCCTCTAACTGGAGATGGAACTAGTGTCCTCAGTCAGGCCACAAACCTCATATGGCTCATTCTGGGCTCACATAATTATTCTTCCCCATGCAAACCTGTCTTGGTGGCCGATGTCAAACTAAGGTCTCCTTTTGTACAACACCTTTTGCACAAGCTGTAACTATGAGGGGTGTATGCCAATGTTAGAGCTCAATTTAAGATCATGCAGTTTTTACTGCTACTTTTGATCAAATGTAATTTAACTATCCATCTTTTGTCACAACCGTAAGGTGGAATTCATTGTGGAACCCACCCAACTTCCCTGTACAATGACATTTAAATTCTAATTAGTTTTCACCATTGTTGCAGCCCAGAAATGTTTAAAGCATAATGTTCACCCCTAATTTCCCAAAGTTTTCTTGATGAATAGGGTCCAAGCTCTCAGTAAAGTTATTTTAAATTAGTTGTGAGTTAATATTAAGCCTTGACTTACGAAGTTGGTTGAAATTTGGAAACTTCACACTTTACAAACCAGATGAAGTTTCCTAATTTTACCAGAGGTAAGGTTTATTATTCTGGGCCTTCTATTCGTGATAATTTCTTGGTGTGAATATGGAGGCTGGACCTCCACCACCTGAGATAAGAGATGTAGGAGGAAGAGCTGTGAGCTGAGGCTAGCTTTTGTAAAAACAAAAACAAAAACAAACCTGATAAGCTTTGCATTGCACAAAGCTGTAAAAGACTGGAGAATAAACAAAGTTGTGAGTCAGCCTACTTTACAGTTTTATACCCTTATATATACCCTAGTCAACATATGTGTGCCTATGCAATATACATATGTATCTTCAAGGTATGTAGATGTGGAGTTAGGAATAGTAAATCTATACTTCTCTATATGCACTTGCATTTCAATATTCTATCCTCGATATGCTTGTACAATGATATTCTTAGGGGGGGATATCTAGTTGTACAACCACTATTTTGGAAAAAATGCACCTATAGAGCACAGCATCAAAGTTTGGTCAAAGGTGAGGGCCACCCTACACATATACTTCCAGCTATGGGCCTTATTATCGGGTTGGTGGTGTTACTACTTACAATCGCCTTATAGGTGGAGACAGGGAGTGCAGAGGTTCAACCTTGCCACAGCTTCGCTATTGCATCTCTTAGAAAGGATACAGTAGAGGCCATATTACTTGATGTCGCCCAGCAGCTCTCATCTTTCAGCTGTCAGTGTCAAACACTGTCTGAACTTAGATAAATACTTAGTAGATTTTGAATTTTAACATTAACAGCCAAATGTTGGAGATATGTTTGAAAGACAACAGACACTGTTGTCTTTACAAAAAATTGTAGCTTTCTCTTCTAATCAGTTTCTATTTACTTTACCCAAAATTGAACCATTCATTAGGTGGATACAGGATTATAGCCTGTGAGCTTTTAAATGCTAAACTGTATTAATAGATGCATTAATTTCCTGAATCCCCACACTGACTTTGGTCCCTAACCTCCTCGTACTTCTATGCCACTGCTGCATGTCATCTTCTCATCCATCCTGAAAATGTGTGGTACCAAGATATCAGTGCCTGAAAACTGCCTCACATCATGTGCCCTAAATACCATCGCCAACATATTGTGCCACTGGATTTAATAACAAAACATCGGCACCTAATAGAACAATGTGTTTGTAAATTATAGTTTGGGCACGATGAAATAAATTTTGACATACAGCATTTATTCCTTCTTGTGTGTACAGTGGAACTTGCGAATTCCATTTTCACATTTTTGCAAGCTTTTTATCTCGACCGACGGGTTTTCAATCGAACTCATAGCTGTTCATAAACTGAGATGAAAGTGTCGGTACTGAACAAGCATTGCAGTAAATTCAGACGCTGCAAAACTGTAGTGGTGAATACGGAACATAAGACGAAATCCTGCAGTGTTTGTTAAAGTCTCGGCATCCTTGGAAGGCTAGTCCTGCTGCGACGTCACGCCAATAACGCGCAACAGCAGCTGAATACTGGAACGTGCATAACAAAAAGCTAACCAGGTAATAACGTAACGTGAAAAGCTCCTCACTTTTTTCAGGGCTTATTGTATCCGATTAATTAACAGTGAGAGGGAACACCATTTATGTATTCAGTTGTGCCGTGTGCATTTCTTTCACAGTTGTCATAAATAATAATAAAGGAGAGGCACAGTATCTTGTACTTAAAAAAAACAGAGCTGCCGGTTATATTTGGGCATTCATCTCAGTGGCATAACGCAAATTGATATCCCCCTTTCAGAATGTAATGAAGAGTCCCCGAGTCTCCCATTTCTCACATGTATTCCTTGATTCTGGCCTGATCTGGGGCCCCTGGAGTGGTGAGCACCTCTCAGCACCTCAGGGACTGCACAGACCTGCATTACACCACTGATTCACCCCCATTAATCAGTCATCCTCTCTATGGTTTTCTCGATCTTCTTTTTCTGTACAGTACTCAGGACCCACACCAATTGAAATTTTATGACAAGACCGGAGGCTCTATTATGCGTTCTTTTCTTACTTTAATTTAAACAGCAGCAGTCAAGAAACTACAACTCCCAAGAGGGTTAACTAATGTCTAACCAATGGGAGCAAAACAATAACCAGAACTGGACTAATAGGAAGGGGCCATAAACCATAGAGAGCACCCTTGACTGCAAGCAGCCCTCTTTTCTTGCTGCTCGCAGTCAAGATAAGTACTCTCCTTTCGTCTCCTACGTACTTAATAGTTTTTCAGATGTTGTATTTGATGCATTTATCGTTTTAGCGTAAGTTTATTGTTCCTACGTTGGGGGGATAATTCGTTTATCGTTTTTCACCGCTTCGCGGCGGTTTTATCCCGGTTTTCTTCCCCTCTCTCTCCCCCCCCCTCCTCCTGCCAGCATCTGTCGTTGTCTGTGCGCGCTCCGCCGAGCGTTCTATCGCGCAGTTTATTTTCTGTTCTGTCAGCGCGCGTCTCATTCCAACGCACGTCTGACAGGGAATCCCTTACCGGTCCTTCTGTCCGCCGCAGCCTTACTTCAAGCGGCTTTATGCGTCCTCTCATCTGACGCAGCCTTTCTTCATGCGGCTCCATGCGTCTCCGGCTCCACAGAGGACAGCGTCCATATCGCTGCTTCTCCCCAGTGCCGCCTCGCTCCTCAATTGGTTTTTCCTTCAGATCTCCGCCTCGGGGAGGAGCCAAATTTCAATACACGGAGCGTGCTGCTCCTATTAACCCTTAATTAACCTCTCCTTGGTGTCTTGTTAAAATACACTTCTGGGTCCTGTTTTTCAGGTATTTCTGCCCACAATTACTTTTTTATTATGGAACTAGGGAGTTCTTCCTCAAGGTCTGCCTCTGAGGAGGATGAGGAATCCTTTAAACAGGATTTGAATAAATTTATCCAGTCCTCTGTAAAACATGCTATGAAAGCATCTATGGACAAAATGTCAAAAAATATTGAGAATTCTGTCATGTCCATGGTGTCCAAATCTATGGTCCATTCTGCGGGTGAAAGCAGAAAACGGAAATTATCCTATTTCAAATCACGTAAAGGCGCACAGACAGGAAGTGAGCTTGCCTCACACCAGACTGAGGACTTGATTCCTCCCAGGGCTCCTACTAAGGAGGGGATTTCTGCCAAAAATACGGCATCTCAATCGAAATGTAAAGCAAAATCAAAACATATCACTGCGCCTAAAAAGATTGTGATTTCAAAAATTTGGACACGGACGATGAGGACATGGATGAGTTATCTCAGTCCGATAATCCTGATGATACATTTTCCCCATCTTCTCCTTCCCCCAAACGTATCAAAATTGCGGCAGGTGGTCCCTCTACCAGTGTGGTCGACTCAGAGGGTGTTCCCATGTTTGATCCGTCCCTCATACACCATCCCAACTCAACAGAATGGCTCCCGTTGGACCATGTGGGTGATTACATCGCTTCTCGCTTACGTCTTCCTTTAGATAAGCAGACCAGATGCAAATTAAAATCGGAATGCCCCAGACCATTGTTGGATTCCAATATTACGGCAACCCCAACCATCGATGACTCACTCATCACTTTCTTTACCAAATTTGGTAAGGATCCCCGTAAAGGAGTGGACCAGGCCTGGACCACGTGTCAAGACAAGCTCCTGGACGTGGTAGGCCCTCTGGCAAGGATCTTTGATCTAGCTGAATCAGCCAGGTTAGAGGAATCGTCTATTGATCCCTTAGATCTTTCCCTTTGGACTCAGAGAGCCTTTTGTCTTTTGGGCAATGCGAACTCTGCTATTATTCACGAAAGACGCAAGGGCCTTCTGCTAAAAATGGACCCCAAGTTGGCTAACTTGGCCACTCGAGACCCCGGCATTCAGGCCGGTGGGAAACTTTTCGGTGATAACTTCATAAAAGACCTCAGCCGTTTTGTTTCGACCTTTTCATCCTTGGACAAAGCCCAACAAAATCTGAAGAAAGTTTTTAACCAACGTGTTTTTTCCCGGGCCGGTAGAGGTAGGAGCCGCTTTACCGGCCGCACATACAGGAATCAAGGCTCAAGAGGATATGCCACTTCCTTCAACTCCTATTCTCACAAGTTCAAACCCCACTTTTACCCACAAAGATCTAGGGGGCATATTTATACTCTGTTTGCGCCGGAATTGCGTAGTTTTTTTTTACGCAAATCCGACGCAAAACTAACTCCATATTTATACTTTGGCGTTAGACCCGTCTAGCGCCAAAGATCTTGGAGTTTGCGTCATTTTTTAGCGTGGACACCTTCCTTGCGTTAATGATATGCAAGGTAGGCGTTCCCTTCTAAAAAATGACTCTGAGGCATGTGCGCCGTATTTATACTCCCGGGCAAAAATGACGCCCGGGAGTGGGCGGGTCAAAAAAAATGACGTCCAGCCGCTTTTGCGTCATTTCTTAACGCCTGGTCAGGGCAGGCGTTAAGGGACCTGTGGGCTCGGAAGGAGCCCAGAGGTGCCCTCCCATGCCCCCAGGGACACCCCCTGCCACCATTGCCCACCCCAGGAGGACCCCTAAGGATGGATGGACCCATCCCAGGGAACTTAAGGTAAGTTCAGGTAAGTATATATATATATATTTTTTTGTAGCATAGGGGGGCCTGATTTGTGCCCCCCTACATGCCACTATGCCCAATGACCATGCCCAGGGGACAGAAGTCCCCTGGCCATGGCCATTGGGCAAGGGGGCATGACTCCTGTCTTTGCTAAGACAGGAGTCATGTCAATGGAGGGTGGGAGTAAAAAAAAATGGCGCAATTCGGGTTGAGGCAGATTTTTTGCCTCAGACCGACTTGCCCCATTCGTTGACGCCCAAGCTCCATTTTCCCCTACGCCGGCGCTGCCTGGTGTGGGTCATTTTTTTTGACGCACACCAGTAAGCTCCGGCGGCTAACATCATTCCATAAATAAGGCGCCCGCATGGCGCTTTAGAATGGCGTTACATTTTTTGACGCACAACTGCGTTGCCGCAGTTGTGCGCCAAAAAGTATAAATACAGCCCTAGGGGTTTCCGCAACCGTGGTCAGCGCTTCTCCAGACCGCCCATTAATCAAGGTAAGCCAACTTTCTGGCCCTCCCGTGGGAGGTCGCCTTTGTTTCTTTCTTCAAAAATGGAAGTCAATCTCTGCAGACCCTTGGGTCCTTTCCATTGTTCAGGGATATCAGATCGAACTTCTTTCTCCTCCTCTCCAATTCTGTCTTCCTCCTCTTCCAAAGTTTTTCTCTAGAAATTTCCTCTCTAATCTCTCTAGAGATCCAATCTCTCTTAGAAAAAGACGCCATCCACCCTTGCACACCAGACCCGTCCGGATTCATCAGCTCTATATTCCTCGTCCACAAAAAGAACAAAAAGCTAAGACCAGTAATCAACCTGAAATCTTTCAATCAGTTTGTCATCTATCGACACTTCAAGATGGAAACCATTATCCATCTCAGGGATATCTTGCTCCAGTTCGATTGGCTAGTCAGACTAGATTTACAGGATGCATACCTGACCGTTCCTATTCATCCTTCTCACAGAAAGTTTTTGCAATTTCTTTGGAATTCAAAAACTTATCACTTTTCCTCTCTTCCTTTCGGCCTATCCTCCGCACCCTGGTGCTTCACAAAACTATTGAAACCGGTTGTAACCTACCTTCGCTCCCTAGGCATCAGACTGATTATCTATCTCGACGACATTTTGATCATGCACCAGAGCAAATCCTCTTTGCTAACCCATCTACAGTTAACATCCACTCTCCTCTCAGATCTCGGTTTCCTGATAAATCACGAAAAGTCAGTACTTCTGCCCTGTCAACAAATAGAATTTCTGGGCTTCCAAATAGATTCAGTTTCGGCCGCTCTGTTCCTTCCCTGTTCCAAAGTTTCTGCAATAAAAAAAGAACTAATCTCTACTCTTCAAAAATACACTATTTCTCTCAGAGCCCTCGCAAGGGTCGTCGGCCTTCTCTCGTCCTCTATCCAGGCCATCTTTCCAGGACCCCTTCACTACTGCGCCCTCCAGCGCCTCAAAATCCTTCATCTTCGTCGAGGGCTGGCCTTTTCCGACCTCGTCTCCTTGGATCAAGAATCCCAAATGGAAATTCAATGGTGGATATCCCATTTAGAGGCTTGGAACGGCAGATCTATCTTCCCCTCTGTGCCCGATCTTGTGTTAGAATCAGATGCAAGTCTCACGGGTTGGGGCGCCCGCTGTGGTTCGATATCAACTGGCGGTATATGGTCCGCAGAGGAGTCCAGGTTGCACATAAATTGTTTAGAGCTTCTTGCAGGCTCCTTTGCGATCAAAAGCTTCACAAAAAACAGAGCACGATGCTCCATTCTGCTTCGTATGGACAATATATCAGCGGTGCGTTACATCAACCGTTTAGGGGGCACCAGGTCCAGACCTCTGGCTCTGCTAGCCAAGAGCCTATGGGATTTTTGCCTCTCCCACAAAATTTCCCTCTTAGCAGAATATCTACCAGGATCATTGAATTCCAATGCAGACTGGCATTCACGCCACCTCTCGGACACCAGCGACTGGAAATTACACCAGGCAGTCTTTCGTCAGATAGAAAGGAAATGGGGTCCTTTTCAGGTAGACCTCTTTGCGTCCAGACTCAACACTCAGCTTCCCCATTTTTTTAGCTGGCGCCCGGATCCGCTGGCTTTGGCTACAGACGCTTTCCTACAAGATTGGTCCGGTTCCCTCAATTATGCCTTCCCTCCTTTTATCCTAATCAACAGAGTTCTGAACCAGGTCAGACGTCAGAAGGCATCCCTCGTCCTGTTGACTCCCTTTTGGCAATCTCAGGTTTGGTTCCCTCCCCTACTCGAGCTGACAGTGGATTTCCCTATTTTACTCCCGACATTTCCGTCCCTCATTCTAGATCCTTTCGATCGCCCTCACAATCTGATTCGCGACCAATCTTTAACACTCTCAGCCTGGCTCATTTCCGGTCTACCCAACAGACCCATACTATTTCGGCAGAAGCTTCAGAGTTCATTAATAACGCATGGGCACCCGGCACGAGGCGAGCCTATAAATCAGCTTGGGCTCTTTGGTCAAGCTGGTGTCTGGGAAAGTGTTCCAATCCCTTTTCAGCAGATCTAAGTCTAATTATTAATTTCCTAGCCGCCCAGGCGGGCTTAGGTAAGTCATATCGCACAATAAATCTTTACAGATTGGCTATTTCCATGAACCACTAAAATATTGATGGCAACCCTATTGGGTCTCATCCTTTGATCTGTCGTCTCCTGAAAGGAGTCAAGCTCTCCAAACCCCCTTCTGACAAGTATTCACATATCTGGGACGTCTCTCTGGTTTTGAATCTTTTCCTTTCCTGGCCAGATAATCCAAGCCTTTCTCTTAAAATGCTCTCTGCTAAGCTTACTATGTTGCTATGCTTAATTTCTATAAAAAGGACTTCGGACGTTAGGTCCTTGGATGTCTCTGCCCGGCAATTCTTACCTTCAGGGGTCCTATTTCACATCTCCAAACGCACCAAAACTAACTTACATTCCGTTTTCTACCCTTTCTTTCCGGACAAGCCAAAGTTATGTGTGGGTCTTTGTTTAAAAGAATATGAAAAAAGAACCGTTAACCTGAGAACGTCCTCTTCCAATCAATTATTGATCTCTTTTCGAAAACCCCACAATCCAGTGACTTCGGCAACTTTAGCCCGCTGGATTAAATTGATTAATATCCCTAGCGTGAATAGATATTTCAGTTTTTGGAGCACATTCCTCCAGGGGGCTATGGCCTCAAAAGCTTTCGCCCTTGGGTCCAGTTTAGAGGACATTCTCAGGTCGGCAGATTGGTCAAACGATAATGTTTTCAAAACCTTCTATTGTAAACCCGTTAGAACTGCTTCTTCCTTAGTTATTGACCAGCTTTAAACGTGCATAATAGAGCCTCCGGTCTTGTCATAAAATGTAGATTTTCCTAGTAATTTATGACGGAAAGTCTTAATTTTATTAAAGACACGGAGGCGAATATTATCCCACCACAGTACTTCTATTAATATGTACTTTTTCTTTCCCTCCCAGCGACTCCAGCACTGCCTCCAGCTTCCGGGTAACGCCGCTAGCTCAATCAGTTCCATCCTCAGGAAGAGACCTCT
This sequence comes from Pleurodeles waltl, assembly GCF_031143425.1. Lineage (NCBI taxonomy): Eukaryota > Metazoa > Chordata > Amphibia > Caudata > Salamandridae > Pleurodeles > Pleurodeles waltl. Next base: position 1,018,728,559 of record NC_090444.1, on the reverse strand, counting down.
GCAGGCGTCATCGCAACCTGTCTAGGATCAGCTTCCTCAACCATCACCCTCTCGGCTCATCGTTGTGGTTCAAGACTTGTGCTCCATTTCTTTATCTCTGGCAATTGTTGGTCTTATTTACCCTTTGTTTCATAACTCTATTTGACTTGCTCGTTCAAGAAAAGAGGGCTGCTTGCAGTCAAGGGTGCTCTCTATGGTTTATGGCCCCTTCCTATTGGTCCAGTTCTGGTTATTTTTTTGCTCCCATTGGTTAGACATTAGCTAACCCTCTTGGGAGTTGTAGTTTCTTGACTGCTGCTGTTTAAATTAAAGTAAGAAAAGAACGCATAATATTCGCCTCCGTGTCTTTAATAAAATTAAGACTTTCCGTCATAAATTACTAGGAAAATCTACATTATTCCTCTGCTAGAAAAATGTGCTATAGGGAAGTGACTGATTCAGGTTTAACAATCACGCTCCAGCTTGTTATTGGTTCTGTGACAAATACCTTTATCTACAGTGGCCATATATCTAGATTGATAATGGAGTTCTATTCGTTCTAAATTGGATTATAATGTTGATTATGATCTTGCTCTTGGTACCTGGGAATGCATAGCTCCTGCGGTTGAGGAGTTGCAACTGCCTTTTTCTTCTCACAAAGAAAAAATTCATTATCATGCTGTGAACTCACTCCATATCCTGTGCTGGATTGTTTTGTTTGGGAAAGAGTCCCTTATCAAATTATGGGACTGGTATCCATTATTCAACTTCTTATGTTTGAATAATTTCTCTGAATGACATCCAGAGATTTTCTCTGGGGATACATCCCATGAAAAAAATAAAAAAATTACAGATACCCTGATGTAGGTTGCTATAAAAGAAGAGCAGGGAAAGCAAAACTGCAGAATGAATTAGCGAAACTTAAAAATAAATATTGCAGAGTGCATTTAAAATGATCAACAATGGTTAAGAACACTTTCAAAATGCATATTCACAATCTCAGCCATTATTTAATCTGTGCTCAGTCTTTTAAAATAATGCTTGAATGTCGTGCAACAAGGGCAGGCTTGGATGGGGGCAATATACAACTGAATTGGTCATTACAAGCTCTCAAAATGAATAAAGTGCACAGCAGCTCTTAAACAAGTCAGTAGTGTCCCTCTCCCGCAATTGGACCTCAAGACATATATCTATCTCCTAAAAGGTGGAATCGTACACTTTGTATCAATAAAACTTTGATATACTGTAGCAAAAGGTACATATCATATGTGGCTCATGCATGGAGTAATTTACTCACTAATCACTGCTTTTTATTTTTGTGTTGTCAAGAACACTCATACTTGAGTTGGTATGAACAAATTTCCATTTGAGTTTCAGCTGTAGGTAAAAGTATAATCCAATATTCACATCTGCATTGACCAACCCACTAAGGCAGTCAGTCCTTTGTAAATCTATCACTTTGCACAGTGTGTGTGTCCTTTGGAATCCTGGCCTAGCATATAAACATCTTGCAGCACCTTTCCCAATCAGTCCTTCTTATCATACACTACTAGGAAATACTTTAGGCCTGATTACGACTTTGGCGGAGAGGGTTAATCCGTCCCAAATGTGACAGATATCCCGCCCGCCGAATTACAAGTCCATTATATCCTATGGAACTCGTAATACGGCGGGCAGGATAGCCGTCACATTTGGGACGGATTAACCCCCTCCCCCAAAGTCGTAATCATGCCCTTTATACCTTATTAGAACAAATGAGTCTTGCTGTGGGTTGACCCTGAGTTTTGTCTATGTATTAACTTAAAGACAAGTGAAATGTTGTAGTAGTACATTTTATCCTTCCCAAGGAAACTGTTTAACAGTGTTTCTCGGCCAATAGTAGGCATGATAAATATGTGCTTTGATAAATGAAACAGGCTTGGGCAATGACAACAGAAAAAAAAAGTGTCATTAACCTCTGCAGCAGAAACATTTTCCCTGCAAGCAACCCTGTCTGCATCTGAAATACAACGTTTTCTGCAGACTCATTTCCAAGCGCATGTTGTTGATTTATTGCACACCATCTTACATGCACCAAACATAACAAGCACAGTCTGTTTTAAAAGCATCAGATCTAGCTTACTGACTGGCTTTAAGACTATTTTGAAAAAGTATGGCTTCCTTCTCCAATTTGTTTTTTTCAAATCTATTTCAATAGGACTTTCGATAGTTGAATGTGCAATTCTCATATTCTTCCTGCTAAAGAGATAAAACCAGCATGGATGCCAATGTGGATGAGAATGAATTATATCCAAATGAACAACATTGTGAAGCAGTGGCATCCTATTTTGGAAGAAATCTGCTGGACAGGTTAAGTGAGTTTATATGTTCCACATTTCCCAAGTATTACCTGCTTTTTGGTTCATGATTTATTTTGAAACAGCTTATCTGGATGCCATGTTGGAAGAACCAATAATAATGCCCCTTGATGTCTGGGAAATATTTCAACTAATAAGTGCATCAGGCTTATTGCCCTACAGTGCAGCTGCTCATCATTAAAAAAGCTATATAAAACAATTTAACAATGCCATCACCTGCGTCCTCACCTGTGCCAAACTTAGTAAACACTGGTGCTCTTGAGGGTGTAAGCATTTTCAGATTTGATTGGTGTCATTCTGCGCAATGCTTTAGATACATCTATGACATCTTCAATGACAGCATTTTCACTTCTGGTTTCAACATCATCATGTTTCAAGAGACTTGTGACTTCCTCACCAGCATCTACATGATAAATCCTCATTGTTCTCATCAGAATATATTGTTTTCCTTTCTAATGCTGTAAATGTGACAACATACATATTGTCTTATAACAAAGTGAATTAAATTGGACAATCAGAACCTGGTACTTTTAGTTTATAATAACCTCTTTAGATTAGTCTTTGGACTCTCTGTACCCACATACATAAATGTTCATAGCATAGGCTTCATTATCATTATCATTTTTGGAATGTTAAAATCTTCATATTTTCTATTTGTGGTATTCCATTTTGGATTATAGGTGTTGTTTTATTAAGTGTAGGGCTGTAAATATAAATGCACAGTTAATAATTCTGTCATTCATTTCAACATGATTATTCACCATGGTTGCTTGCATATATTGATGCTTCTTTTTGGACAGTTTGTCTTGCTTAGCTAGTTACTGTATTTAAACAATGAACAAGGATTCATGGAAATTGACAATTTGATTTCTCAGCTATTGCTTTTATACAACAAGCAATGATTCTCAGAAAATAAATGGGTGGTAGGTTAGATGACCTTATGATTAATTGTTTATTTTGAAAATATTCAATAATGTTCAGACAGATTATATGAAACATAACAAAGCATTGAGTGGGACTTGTGTCTGGGTGTCCAAGATGGAGAGTCATCTAATAGCTGAAAATATCTTTCTTTGTTGAAAGCTCAGACAAAAGACACATCAAGTCCTCCCCTCAGCTTATCTGCCAACTAGAGGACATAGCCACGGAGACACTAAGATAAGAGCAGCAGCTGCTTCCATTGTTCAGAAAAGGTATGTATCTATCTATGAAACTTGAGAAGGCCCATTTGGTGTGAAGTTTGCCTTAATTTGTCTATGAAAAGGCGGTGTTGGGGAAATTGATATAAAGAAACCTTATTACACTGTCATAATGTAACACAGTTTTTAAATAGGTCTGCCTTCTGACAAGTATTAGTGTCTCTATTTTTCTTATTTCTTAATAGTTACTATTAATAGTGTGCGCAATAGAATAAGATTTTGATTTCAATAAATCTTGAATATATAGCCCTAGTTTCCTAGTGTTCATGATGAAAGAGGAATGGTGCTTTCTGTGAAGTCTTACAGGTCTGATCATTACCTAAAATGCACATAATGTAAGTAATGCTCAGTGGGATGTGAGATTGTGAGGTCCACCTAGTTCATTGTCTCTTGTAGTCCAATGTTCCTATATTGCATACGTCCATAGTGCAAGAGGGTCTATAGAACTAATTTCCTGGCCATGAGAGAAGTCCAGAAAACATATTGTTAGACCTGGCATCCTTGGCGTGGTTTCCCCTGACATTTTGCCTTCAGACGTCCTGTATTGCTGACTTTGTTTTTGCTGGTTTTAGGGCTCTCATCACATTACCACTGCTAACTAGTGCTAAAGTGCAGGTGCTCTCTGCTTAAGACATGGTAACTTTGGCTTATCAACAATTGGCATATTTACTTATAAGTCCCTACTAAGGTGCCCTACTTCTGCCCAGGACTTGTAAATTGAATGCTACTAGTGGGCCTGCAGCTCTGATTGTGCCACCCACTTAAGTAGGCTTTCAACATGTCTCAGGCCTACCATTGCAGAGCCTGTATCTGCAGTTTTAAACTGCAATGTCTACCTTGCAAATTAACCCACTTGCCAGGCCCAAACCTTCCTTTTTAATGCAAATAAGTCACCCCTAATGTAGGTCTTGGACAGTCCAAAGGCAGGATGCAGTGTATTTAAAATGTAGGCCATTTACTTTTAAGTTTCACATGTCCTAGTAGTGACAAACTCTTAAATTTGTTTTCACTACTGCAAGGCTTCTCCGTCCCATAGGATAGCATTGAGATTACCTTACTGATTTTATAAGTGTCATTTCCACTTGAGAAGGGCCCGTTTGGTGTCTCTGGAATCACAATTTAAATTCACATCTGATGGTGAAGTCAGATTTTAAATTGTAATTCTGAAAATGCCACTTTTAGAAAGTTGGACTTTTCTTACTTTAACCATTTGGTGCCTTTTGTTTGTCTCTGAATCTTGGGGTGGGTGAAAGCTGGGCTTTGTGCATTCCCTCTAGACAGCCACACACAAAGGGAGCCTAGTTGTGCCTGATGGGCCATCCACAGCCTGTAGGGCCATCCTGGGAAGGATGGGAGGGAGAAGCTGATACTTACACCTGGATGGACTATGTCCTGTCCCCACACAAAGGGCTGCATCCCCCCCTGTAGTGAGTCTGGAGCCAGGGCAGAAAGAACAGTGCCTCTGTTCACTTCAAAGGCCTCTATTTGGAGTCTCTTCCACTTCGCATACACAATTGGAAATAAGTAATGGACCTCAAACACCACCAACTCAGTATATGTCTGGACCTGTGAAAACTCTGTCAGGAAGGATTGATGTGCTGCTGAATGAACTGCCACTCTGCTAGACCTCTATTTTTCTGGACTTCTGCTCTACTGTGCTGACATGCTGTCTGCTGCCCTCCTTGCCTGGAAGTGAGAAGGACTAGACCTGCACCTCTCCAGTCCAGAACCAAAGTGACTCCAAAGGCTTGCTGGCTTGCTTCCTGGTTTCTGATGTCTCAGGGACACAAAAGACTCCCAACTCACCCGCTACAGTACCTGGACTCTATGAGTCTTGCTCTGCAAAGTGGTGCTGATCCAGTCATGGGCCCTTGGAAGTGGGTATAAAGTGTTGGTCTAGTCAGAACCAATGCATCACCCCCACAACGCGGATCGCAACCAGCGCATCGTCCCTGTTGTGTGGATCAGAACCGGTGCATTGGTCCTATTGCGTGGATCAGATTTGACGCATCTCTTCCCCAGCTCAGATCAACCTCAGCACATTGCCTTAGAAACCGCTGCATCTTGGACCCACCGCATTGACACTACTGCATGGAGAAAACCGATGTATTTTCGCTACTGTGTGGGAAGGATTGACACATCGCCTTCACTGAGGGGATCAACACCAATTCAACACTACAACCTACTCCCCTTATCTTCAATATTGATGCAACTGGGATTAAGGTACTTTTGTTCGACAGGCCCAACGGGGAGCCTGTAGCCAGCCCACACTTCATGGTAGAGTCAGCCTGAACCTTTGACTTGTTCTGGTTTGGCGCAACCAGATATCCCCGGTTAGCACTTCTTGTTTTGAAGCGCTATTTCAGTTTATTCTTTAAAAATTCATATCTCAAGTTCTACTTTTTCGGTTTTTGCCATTTTGTTCTTGTCTTATTTATTAAATTTAGTTATATTTTTCTAACCAGGTGTGGACTTTTTTTGTGTTTCTGTTTGAAGTATTGCACTATTACTTTTTACATTGTCTCTTAAGTTAAGCCTGTCTGCTCTGTGCCAACCTACCAGAGAGTGAGCACAGATTCATTTTAGATGTGTTTGTGACTTACCCTGACTACGATTGGGATTCCTGCTGATCACGGTGAATACCTCCGTCAACCAGAAACCCAATTTCTAATACATACCACACTATGGTAAAGTGATCTAGTTATCAAAATAGTTGATATATGACACCCTCTCAATTGTAAGTGCCTTAATGAATTCAGAAAGACAACTACGGAATTGAAGATCTTAATGGCAATGCGTCTATAGGATTGGGCTTCAAGTGACCTCAAGACTGTAGGTTTCCCCTGGTAGTAGTGGTATATAGTGAATGTTTAGGGACAGATAGAGTGCCAAAATGTAAGAGCAGTATTCACACTGGTGCCCAAAAAGTGACAGATGAATAATCTATCTAATTAGTGGCTACAGTTCATGTATTCTCTCTAGCCTTACTAATGTAATGTATGGGACTGATTAGCTATTCTAAACTATGTAGAATCTTCAAACTAACATTCTGAACCCAGACCAAGTCAAACACGTGATAGACAGGTATGCTCACCCCCTTCTACTTCATAAATAATTTAGCAATTTTGCAAAATGGGAGAGGAATGCAGGATTTCATTAACAACTGGGGTAGGAACACTTAGCTTACTTGTTGTCCACAGACAACATGGTTCTCCTAAACCAAACCCTTTATTTACCTGCCTAGGTGGAAGTTCCATCTAGGGTGAATACCTTAAAAAATAACCAAAACAAAGGTTTTCTGTCTTTGGGCTAAGAACTCCGAATGCAACCTGATTCCTGGGGCATGAGAAAGTGATGTTGTGCATACATACAAATATCTTGGCTTTCAATTTGTGTCCGATTTATGTTTTATGTTTGAGGCAGTCACTTGATTTTAATAGGTTCTCACTTAGGAGCATATTTATAATTGAGTTGATTCCCCCTTGTGCCACCAAAGAGGGCCAAGGACGATGGTACTACTAAGTCAGATTTATCAAGCCATGCAAGGCCACCTTGTGATGCCCTGCATGGCTTGACACACCTAGAGCAACAAAACGCAGAGCAAATTGCTGTGTTGTGATACTCTGCCCCAGGGAGACATTCCAGAGGTAGAGTGTGGATGTTCCTAAGCATCCACAAATGTATCTTGGCATATTCTCAGATTTACTAACACTAGTAAACGTGGGAAAGTGTCAAAATGCTACGCTTTTCCAAGAGAGCACAACGAGGAGAAATATTTGTATTTCTCCTTTTTTCCTCTTTCTGAGAGTGCTGCATTCTTCGCCACATTTAGAGGATAATGTCTCTGAGGATTGTTTTAGTGCAGGAAGGTGCCCCTTCCTGCACAGAACAATCCTACTTACAACACAGGCACCCTTGCACCATGGCATAAGGATGCTGCATTGATGCTAGGCAGCCGGAAGAGAGTCAGCACAAGCAAAGGACCGGAAGGTGCCTTGTAATGTTAAATATGGCACATTCCTCCCTTTTCACGCAGTGCTGAGCAGCAAGGTGGCATAAACATTTGATAAATATGCCACTTAGTGACCTGACATGGGCGAGGGCAGCTAGGTGGGTTCTATGCTGATTACCGTTGACTTTCAACTTGTCTTTTAATACATTTTATATGGCCAAGGTTATTCCAACCACGATGACGTGTTGCAGACATCTGATTATCCAGGCATAAGGACAGTTTGGATGCATAGGAAGCCCTGATTTAAAAAAAAGGTTCTGAGTTGCTACAGGTCCTTTGACAGTGAAACAACAGACTGGAATTATCCCTCAGGTCCGCTTAGAGCTGTGCCTTATCTGCATACATAAACCTTGTTTCCAAGGCAGATCCCAGCTCTTTGTGTAACCTTATAAAGTAGGACCAACTGAAGGCCAGTTCGAGGTGTAGGTAAAGCTCAAGTTGTCTTGGTTATGCTGCTATGGGTGAGGAATATGAAGGTCAATTTCTTATGACAGTAAAATGTAAGTCCCTCATGCAGAGACATATTGAAGAGATGATAAACTGCCCACCTCATTCTCCTCAAATGTCGGGAACCCCTGGTGATGTACGCTTACAGATTTATTCCAGACCAGATTCAATCCTGTTTAGCTAAGGATCGGCACAATAGCTTTAGCTGGACCTACATATTATTCGTAGTAGATATCCTTCCTTACTTAGAGATTATGGGATCCTTGTTAGGCATTAGCAGAAATGCGACACTTTGAAGACTGTACCTGGGGGGCTGTGGAATGTTTTACATGGTTATAATATGAAAGGCACTGAACAAATGTAGAGATGGTCTTAACTTTACTAGGAACACACAGCTCATTATTTGTAAGGAACTAGAAAATGCAGATGACCAAGTGAGTGTAGCCAGGTGATAAGGTCTCCTACAAAAGCCATAAGACTATGCAAAGCTGTGATGCAGATAATTGTTTTGGACAATGAATATTACATTTTAAAATCTGTAATTTTGTATAACAATGTTGCATATGTCGATTCTTTTCATTTTTATGTTTAAAAGGTATTACTAAACATTTATCAAACATTTTAAAAACAGAATGAGCTACAACCACAGTGGGTTACCCTATTAAAATAACAGGTCAGGATACCAAAGTAGCATATTCCTCCATATCCCAAGCTCGGCTACAAAAAACCTACATGAGTGCAGCCAGCCACATACCGCATATCGTTCCCGCCAACACACTCACTAAATCCTAAAACAGGTCAATTACTCTGTAGTGCAGTATGAGGTCTGACAAGAGCTAAATGACGGACTGCTCCACCACAATAAACACAGGTTAACCCCGAGGCTATACGACCTTTGCCTCACCTGGGGTGTACTATACAGAGGCAGCAAATAGCCCAATTCAACTACACATTGACAGTTCCAAGACCCATCTCCACTATGGAACGCATCCATAGGGAATCCTAATACATCATACGCAAACTATGATCATTCAAATGGGCCAATGGATATCTGCTGGTCCCTCCTATTCCTCAAAGTCCCCTATGCAATACTTTCCTTGAGAAAACCTACCACCACAGACTTATGTCCTGCTTCACAAACTGTCAAATACTTGCTGAAAATGTACCTTATGAAACCCTTTACCAAATCATAGCAAACATAACATAACATTCCAAAACTCTCTCAAGGTGTCCCGTTTGTCAATGGCTTCTTGGCACCTCTGCTAAACACTCATTTGTGAATTACGAATGCCACCGAAAGATAATCCTATGTTATAAAGGGAGAACTAATTTAAAGTTACACGAACTAATTTGCTGTAGGCTAGTAGTTTATTGCACGGTGCTTTGATGTACAGTATGCTCTGAGGATTTTCTGTAGCAGTAAATGAAGGGTTATTAATCCCCGCTGTTAGAATGCCTGTGCACTGTCTGGCTGTCCAACGAATTCTCTTCTTAATTAATCAGTGAGCTCTTCAGATGTCTGCAGAGATCGTGTCTTCAGCCTTGAGCAGCAGCAGCTTGGATTTTGCTCGAAATCGACGACCTTCCTAACTTACTTAAATGGAGAGCAAAAGGGCAGTGATTTGTTGAGTACCAATGGAAGCATCTTTTCTGTGCGATTTATACGTCAAAAATGCCAAAAACGAATTATATTGTGAACAAAGCTGGTCAACTGCGGTAATAATACGTTTAAACGTGTGCATAAGTGCAGTGTTTCACTGTGATATTTTTTTTTTTTTTTTTGCAGTTTTATCGAGAGCGAGGTCGAGCCCAAGGTATTGGGGCGATTTACACGAGCACCTCCTCTATTACACAAGGTCGCATTATGTTTTTTCCAGTGGAGAGATTAAGTGATTTGCTCAAAACCATTGAGCCGACCCCAGAGACTCCAACTTGTTTCATCCTGATCTAAAGTGGGCAGCTCTGGTCGCAATGCCACATCCTCGCCCCAGCGTTTTTCTTCATTTACATTTTGATGAGCTTCAGCTCCATATCAATCCGCCAGCACAAACACTTGGGGCAACAATTTCTTTGCTGCCAAGTAGACCCGTGCTATTATGACCTTTCAGTAAGACTCAGATTTTGAACTGAAAGTCATATAAAGAGAAAATAGAAGCTAAGGGCCTGATTTAAGAAACCCACCCAGCGCAGCGCCACTTTTCTTGTGCCCCTTAGCACCTCCTTACGCCACCATGTGTGCACCGTATCTAGGATACGGCGCACCATGGGGATAGTTAGGGAACTAGCATCACCATTTTTTAAGCTAGTTCGGAGCTTTGCAGGATTAGCGTAAAAAAAATTGATGCTAATCCTGCAAAGCCCATTGAGGCCCATCTTTAACAATGGTGTGCCTCCCTGAGCAGGTGTTAAAAGTGCTGAAAAAAATTACGCAAAGAAATCTCTTAGATTTCTTTGCACCATTTTTTTGCCCCCCCCAATGGGGGACCACCCCCTTTGCATACATTATGCCTGGTGCAAACACAATGTAGCGCAAAGGGTTACAAAGTGGCGCAATGTATGCATTGCTGCCACTTTGTAAATTAGGTGCAGTGATTTTGGCCTCCTTGGGCCACATTAGCGTAAAAACAAATGACGCTAATGTGGCACAAGGAAGCGCTAGGGGCTCCTAAATCTGCCCCTAAAACTATCCATATAGAAAATAGTGTTGGCTAGAAAAGTTGAACTAGCCTTATGCACTGTACATGGCTGGCATAGTTAACTCTTTCATCAACCTTATGACGTATGCATAAATGTTTTATATGATTAAACGGTGTCCTCTGGACGTCCTTCTGAGGTAAAATGCATCATAATATTTTAGCTATGGCCAGCACAAAGTTTTCCTTTTTTTTTCTCTCCTCGATAATGGACAATCTCCTTGCAGACATTAAAAAACCCAACAAGTGGAAAAACTTATTTGGAGAAAAAATCATTTGGAGGAAGTACCTTTAAACTAAAAAGTAAATGAACGATCTGAACAGAAACACCATTACATATAAAAAAAAATAGGGTTAGTGATTAGTCACACCTTGTTGTTAGGGTAAGCTCAGAGGACATTTTAGGGTAAAGATAGAGGGTGGGAGTATATTTCCCACAAAACACACACATATTTGTATGTAGAAAAAGATGGGTCTGGCACACATATCTATTGTTGGACAACACATTTCTCACCATGAGAAGCAATTTGAGAGGAAGAATTGAGAATCTGTGCCCTAGACACTGGTTAGAATTGTTTTCTTAGCCTAGCCTTAGTTCACACCCTTCCCTCTTCGCACAATGCTGCAAAACCTATTATGAGAGAAAGGGACTGTGTATTTCTGCACCATTAAGTTACCAAGCACTGTTTTAATTTTTTTAACCTTAGAAACCAAATAACATTTTATACTTTGTGCCAGATGCAAATCGTGCACAGGCTTTTAACGCCAGGCATTTGAAGTTGCAAACCAAATTAAATCAAAAGCACCTTTTTCAGTACATAGAAGATGATCTGCCTAATTAATAAAAATTAGGTAGGTTGCAAATGTGACTCCCTGCGATTGGCTATCAATACAGGCATGGTTGTCTGCAAGGGACAGCAGCAGACAATGTTCCACCTGTTTGCATTTTCAAATGGGAACTCTTTTTTTTATAACAGCCTGTGTTCCTTAGTGGAAAGATTTTAAGAGGGCACCCCCAGCTCCCTGAGGCTTTCAACACGATTCAAAACGGGGAATGTGTCCCATAGACACTCTTTTCACTTTGCGAGTCAGTTACCACATCCTTTGAGGTGTTGGTAACTGTACAATGGTTTGCAACCGCCATTGCAGTTGCAAACTATTGATACATTGCATACCGAATCACAATTTGGGAAGAATGACCCATGTATGCCCCTTCCAAATTCTTATTCAGCATGGGTCACAAAGCATGTTTTATGAGTAGGAAAAACCTTTCAGGCTTGTAAAATGGGTTTTGTAGATTTTAAACAACCGTTTTGCAGTCTTTTAGTCAGAATGTCTAATAAACATCAAACTTTGGCATAAAAATGAAATTTCCTTACATTTCGTTTTTCCATAAATAGTGGGGAATAGTTAAAGTCTTCTCAGCATTCCCACATCTTACTGATAGAAAAAAGACATTATATTTGCTCTGTAACAGAGAGGAGCAGGTTAACCTGTGACTGTATGAAGTCAATGGAATGCTAATGTTGTATTCACATGCCTAAAGTATTGGCCTATTTCTGCTAAATACAACAAACCTCACACACATGTGTGGTACTGCTACTAACAAGAGAAGTCTGACAATGTTGGAAGGTTGGTCTTTCACTATTTGACAGAAATTCTGGAGTTTTCTATAATGTTACAGAAAGTGAAGGGATTATGATTTTTGTACCCAAATTTTGAAATTTGCAGAGCATTCTGTGTAAAAAAACAAATGACGTGAATCACACAAGGCATGTCACCCTGAAATACCAGGATTAATTATTTTCCAGAACATTCTAGGTTTTTTTGGTTTTCCCAGTCCATCCTACTCTGGGCTCAATACTGTAGCCCCCCCCCATGAAAGTTAACCCCGTTAAAAACATTTCCTGGTATCTAGTGGGAGGATCTCTGCCTAAACTCCTGAAGACCAAACACATATCTGGTACCCACCTAAGAACACCCAGGGGAACACAGCTTAGGGTCTAATAGCAAGAATAACAGACAGAACAATGCAATAGGTAGTGACCAGACCAGGAAAGAGGTTTGCAAAAGTCATCATTAGTAAATATAAGATTGTGGGTATGGCCAGCGATACGAGTGGGACCAATTACTTTTTGAGATAAATGAAAGAAGGGCTTGCAGATCGTCTATCAATTTTAAAGTGGGGTGGTTCTTCTTGTTATCATAATGAGAACTGAAGTCACCAAGGACTAAACAATGATCAAACCTAATTTTTCTCAGCTTTCAATACTTTTTCTCATGCCATTGCATTTAGAAGAGTGTCTGTGATAGGTCTTTCTTTTAATGCTTAAGATATTTCTAGACCTTGCTCTCTGACAAATCTCAATCAGTCTAATTTCCCCATTTAAATCAAATTATATGTCTGCTGTTTGAAGCGTCCCCAAGGGATCATCTCTCAGTCATATGCTATTTAATATCTACACAGTTTCTCTTGCAGGAATTGTCAAAGCCAATGGCTTCAGATTTGACTCTTTGAAAGGTGACACATAACTGATAATCTCTTTTTCTGATAAGGCTGAAGCAACCAGATGTCAGGTCATGATTGTATGAATAATGTGGCACCCTGGATGATGAACAACTGCACCCAAGTTAAACGGGGAGAAGAGTGTAATAATTCTCTTTGGCAAAGCCAATTTTATGAGGTCTAACAATTGGTGCCCCGGCAAGCTTGGCTTTGCCCCTACCCTGAAGAAAACAGAAATGTGTACATAATCACTGATAACACTCTTCTAATGAAAGAACAAATTACAGCTGTATGTGGGACATGTTATGGGATCCTGCGCATGTTGCGCAAAATCTTTTACTGCCTTTCATTATATTGTCATAAATCATTATTGCAATCCTGATCACAAGCATTCTTGATTATGGTAATGTCCTATGAGCATGCCTGAATATCCATTCACTTGTCTACAGACCATCCATCCAGAATACATATTGGGACATTATTTTCACCATATGTTCTTACTGATAGGTGGTAAGAGCTAGAAAATATGACTTCATAGCAGTACTTATAAGACCTGTGCAGTGTGTTTCACAGCAGAAAGCTGGTTTTTCAAGGCTAAAAGAAAGGTACCAGTAGACAACAGTAAATAACTCCTTTATTATTATTACATTTCCATGGAATGTCACATTTGTACTCTTAATCGAATATACTTTATAAATGGATATAGAAATTCAGATGCAAGATATTTCTTTTGATAAATAAATTATTTGAGCATGGATGGCAGACAGAGGAATGAAAAATAATAATTGGAAAGTGAATAAAGATAAAAAATAAGAAATAAGATGTTGGAGATGTAGGAGGCTGGCCTGGTTTGTAGTGGGTACCTTGGGTACTAACACCTTATACCACGTCCAGTTATCCCTTATTAGTGAAGTAGTAGTGTTATAGCAGCTTAGGCTGATAGAGGTAGCTATAGCAGAGCAGCTTAAGCTGAACTAGGAGACATGCAAAGCTCATGCAATACCACTTATAGTTACAGAGTACTTAAAATCAAGTAAAGACAATACTCAGTGTTACGAAAAATAAAGGTATTTATTTGGGTGGCACAGTAACAAACATATCTTAGAGACAACACTCCTTCTGGAGGTAAGTATTATACACAAAATATACACTAGACACCAAAATTAGACAAGTAAATAGTCATAGAACAATGTAAACAGTAGGAGATCCTATAGAATGCAATGGGAGAAAATAGATCTAAGGGCAACACAAACCATATACTAAAAAAGTGGAATGTAAATCACAAATGTCCCCCCTAGACAAGTGTAGTGTGTGCAGAATCACTGGGAGAATAAGAATACAGTAAAGGTAAGTAAATTACCCCACCCCAGAAAAGCAGGAGTAAAGTACTGCAAGTTTCCGTAGGACACAACACCTCGTTTTGGGGATTTTTCAGCAGCCAACCAAGTCTGCAAAGAACAACTGCTGAGCGTTTGGCCCTGAAGACCTGCAAAGGAAGGAGACCAAGTCCAGAAGTCGAAAGAAGTTCAAGGAAGGACAGGAGCCCACAGCAACCCAGAAGAGGGTGCAAAAGAAGAGTCCCTCGTTAGTAGAAGACTGTAGAAATGCCCCCTAGGAAGATGCCAGCAGATTCCTGCATAATGCAAAAGATGTCCCATGGTGTGAAGATTGATGCAGATAAGATTTCATGTTGGAAGGCACCAACAAGCCTTGGCTACAACAAAAGTGCATTTTTCATCAAATTAGTGCTCGATGGACCCAGGATGGACCTGGGGGCCTCAACATCTGTGTGAGGAGGAAGAGGGAGCTCTCAGCACTTTAGAGAGCCCTCGGGATGCCAGCCAGCACCCCTAGAAGCCACAGGATCTGGGTTCAAAGGAGGTGCAAAATGCAGTTGATACAGCAAAACAAAAGAAGGTCCCACGCCCCCGGAGAATGACTCAGCAAGTTGAGTGTCACAGGGTGGAGTGCTGGGGACCTGAGCCAGGCTGTGCATTAAGGAATTTTGCAAAGAGGCACAGAGGCCTCAGAAGGCAAAGAAGACACACTACACAGGGGTACCGTCGTTCTCAGGGAAGGCAAGGTTTTACTTCCTCCAAATTGCGTCAGCAGGACTTCAGGACAGTCTATGTCGATGATGTCCACCCTCTGTGTCCTTAGGAGCACGCTTGTTGCCCTGAG
Organism: Pleurodeles waltl; assembly: GCF_031143425.1. Lineage (NCBI taxonomy): Eukaryota > Metazoa > Chordata > Amphibia > Caudata > Salamandridae > Pleurodeles > Pleurodeles waltl. Next base: position 1,018,713,185 of record NC_090444.1, on the reverse strand, counting down.
AGGAGTGCCAGAGTACCTGTCGTTGCCTTGGAAGGTGCCTGCTTGGAGCAGGGGAGTGACTCCGTCACTTCACAGGAGATTTCTTTGGTTCTTCTGGTGCAGGATGAAGACAGAGGGTCCCCAGAGCATGCACACCATGGAAACTGTTGCAGTTGCTGACTTGGAGCTGAAGTTGCTGAAGAAAAGTGTCTCTATTAGATACTTTGTTGCAGTTATGCGTTTCTTGGAGCAGGCTGTAGTTGATCCGAGGTCAGAAGAGTCTGAAGTTGTTGCAGAGGATTCCTGAAGGCAACTTGCAAGCAGAATCCGAAGAGAACCCACAGGAGAGACCCTAAATAGCTCTGAGAAGGGGATTGGCTACCTTAACATGTATGGAGCTATCAGGAGGGGTCTCTGACGTCACCTGCTGGAACTGGCCACTCAGAGCCCTCCAGAGTGCCCCCACTCCTTGCAAAGCAAGATGGCTGAAGTCTGGGACACACTGGAGGAGCTCTGGGCACCACCCCTGGGATGGTGATGGACAGGGGAGTGGTCACTCCCCTTTCCTTTGTCCAGTTTCCCGCCAGAGCAGGGGAGAAGGGGTCCCTGAACCGGTGTAGACTGGTTTGTACAAGGAGGACACCACCTGTGCCCTTCAAAGCATTTCCAGAGGCTGGCAACCTATTTCCAAAGGGAGAGGGTGTAACACCCTGCTCTCAGAGGAAATGCTTTGTTCTCCTTTCTGGGACTGGGCTGCCCAGACCCCAGGAGGGCAGAACCCTGTCTGTGAGGTGGCAGCAGCTGCAGCTGCAGTGCAAGCCTCAGAGAGCTGGTTTGGCAGTACTGGGGGTCCATGGTGGAGCCCCCAGGATGCATGGAATTGGCTCCCCAATACCAGATTTGGAATGGGGGGACAATTCCAAGATCTTAGACGTGACAGGTGTTGACCTATATCTAGTGCACGCGTGTAATGGTGTCCCCGCACTCACAAAGTCCCGGTAAATGGCCCTGAACTATGTAGGGGCACCTTTGCTAGTGCAAGGGTGCCCTCACACTTAGTAACTTTGCACCTAACCTTCAGCAAGTGAAGGTTAGACATGTAGGTGACTTAAAGGTTACTTAAGTGCAGTGAAAATGGCTGTGAAATAGTGTGTGCACTATTTCACACAGGCTGCAGTGGCAGTCCTGTGTAAGGGTTTGCCTGAGCTCCCTATGGGTGGCAAAAGAAATGCTGCAGCCCATATGGATCTCCTGGAACCCCAATGCCCTGGGTACCTAGGTACCATAAACTATGTACTTATAAGGGGGGTTCAGTTTGCAGTTGAAATTGGTAACTGAAGTCACTGGCCTACAGTGACAAATTTAAAAGCAGAGAGAGCATAAGCACTGAGGTTCTGGTTAGCAGAGCCTAGTGACACAGTTAGACACTACACAGGCATACACATTAGGCCACAAACTATGAGCACTTGGGTCCTGGCTAGCAGGATCCCAGTGAGACAGGCAAAACACATTGACATATAGGTTTTTATCTAAGTGCACTGGAGTCCTGGCTAGCAGGATCTCAGTGACACAGTAAAAACACACTGACACACACTCACAAACTGGCAAAACGTGGGGGTAACCATGCTGGAAAGAGGCTACATTCCTACAGGAGAAAAAGAGTAGACTAACATATAACAAGAAAAGAAGAGAACACACATTGTAAGTCAAATATAGTAGGAGGCAATAGTACCTGTCATACTAGAATTTAGAAAAGTGGAGGAAATATAAGTTTAACCTGCTGAAATTTGTTGCATACCTAATTCCAATAGAAGTGAATACATGTCGTTCATCAACTCTGACATTGACTAGCAATGTGATGAATAGAACATTCTGTGTTTGTATAGATCAATCCTTTTTGCTGATTCTCTTTAACTTTGTTAACATCGCACTGTTATCTGTGTCGTGAGATCTGGTTAGGGGTAAATTGTCACGGGTATTTCAGTGAGCCTTTTACAAAACCCAATCTAAATAGGTGAAGATAGCCTTCCCTGACAATGAGTCCCATTTGTGTATAGCTTGCCTTTGCCTATAAGTGAGAAGCATCCCACTAGTAGTTCAAAGAACCTCGTTGGGACATGATGTTGTAATCCTGCAGAGTTGTGAGCCCTGTGTTTAGGAAGGGTGGAATTGGGGACAGTTTGTGGATTGTAAAAGTACAGTGAACCCTATTAGGTATAGGCTAGAGGAATTGCAGTGAGATTTCCTTCTTGGTTGGGAAGGGTGAAGTTACCATCTTTGAGTCATGGTATTTTAATGTGAAGTAATCTGTGCCAACCAAACCAGTGAGCACGATTTAGATGATGGGCATACGCTGGAAGTGCAAGAGAACTGCTATGCAGATAGACAGCTTCTGCCATTGCTGCTGGGACAGTTTAGAGAGGGTAGGCTATGTCTGGGAGGACATTAAGATATATTAGATAGAGGATCAGGGTACTCCATCAATACCAGTGCAGTGGGTCGTGTTTGATTGGTCGCCTGGTAATGATCTATACCCTAGATAAGGATATTGAATCATTAGATGTATGTTAAGTTTTGAATGGTAGTAATCTGCACTTGATGGCAATTATACAGGTGATCATAGGGGGCCTTTTCACTAAAGTAAACTTACGCATGATTGAATCTAGACTGGTAAGTTTACTCTTACCATTTTAAGTAACTTTACCAATTTAGTGTAGAGTTACATATCCTCATTCCCTGAAATGGGGAATGGAAACACACTAACAAGTGTAAAATGACTATTGCCAAAAAGGAGCAGTAATAAGTCCAGCACCACACATGGTCAACCATTGACACTGCAACTTATACACATAGAAAATAATGAAGGTAGGGGCTGTGGTAACATTTTTTTTAAACAGTTAAAAATAAAAATACATTTCAATGGTAAAACATTTAACTGAAAATATTCTGGTCCTCATTAGGAGTTTGGCAGTCCCACCGCAGGACTGCCAAGCTCGAGAGGAGGACGCCACTGCTGTGGCATTAGCATCCCCCCCCCCAACCCTATTACAATGTTCCCACCGGTCTGACCAGCTGGAACATTGTATTAGAGTGTTCCGGCCAGTCAGACCGGCGGGAACAGTGCTACAAGATAGCACTCGGCTGCCCTAAAGGAGCCAAGTGCTACTTATAGCTCAGATGGGGCTGACCAGCACCCTTGGAATGCACACTGTCTGCCTTCTGACAGGGCTTTACCGCCGCGGTCGGAATGCCCATTGGAGCACCGCCGGCCTGTCGGCGGTGCTCCCGCGGTCCTCCACCCTGGTGGTTTGAAACCGCCAGGGTCGGAATGAGGGCCTATATCTTTTTAAGTTTGAAAAAGGAAAATTCTATGGAAGAAATAACATCTATAAGGAGAAAAACTAGTAGCATGTTACAGAAACAGTGGCATCAGATAGTATAATTATTAGCATCATAACAACTTACTCAAGAGAGGATAATGTTAATTAAATAATTCATAATCTGATGTAGAATCAGAGAGAAGATGAAATACGACAAAGAAAGAAAGTAAAAAAGCAAGAAATTTTGCAAATAGTGGAAAAAGCATAATAATTGTAAATCTCAAGTAAGATAAAATAGATTAAAGATAGATTAAAAGATAAATAAATAAATAAATAGAAGTGCAGAAAATATACAATTAGTATACAAAGAGTATCATTTACATGTTACAATAAGAAATGAGAACCAGTAGACATTAATTCAAGGAGATTAGGGGACTTCTTCAATGGAAGGTTAGTGTAAATTAAGACTCTGTGAGGGCGCGTCAAAGAATACAGTGACTGGTGACCACATATTGGGCCCTATTACGACCTTGATGGAGGGGTTTCCTCCATCACAAATGCGGTGGATATCCCATCCACCGTTTTATGATCCCATATTATATTCAATGAGGGTCGTAACACGAGGGACGGGATATCCGTCACATTCGTGATGGAGGAAACCCCTCCGTCCAGGTCGCAACAAGGCCCATTATCTCTTTTGATGATAAGTGCAAGTGCATTAATGTATGTTCTATCTAGTCTATGATTATAGTATATACCATACAATCAAGCTTGCAAAGGGACATTTTTCCAGTTCTAAGTGGTGTGCTGAAAAGCAACAGCAATTAATTAATTGATTATTTAAAGTTTAGTGAACAATTACTCCAGTCGAAAGTCTACCTAAAATATATATTTGCAGAGGAAAAGGGTATACTAGCATGACATATGAAGCTGATTTGTTTCCATATTTTTTGCCAAAATTCATGAGTGTGCAGACAGGATAAAAGAAAATGATTAACATCAGCATGACTTGCATGAAGGTAAAATGGTCAAATTCATTTTGCATAAAGAAGCTGGGTTGATCATAAATCTATTATAGATATAAAGAAAGGTCTGAACTGTATTGACTGACTGACTAGGTTCTCAAAAAGTATTATCTTGCTGAGTAAGGGCAAAGATATTAAAAATAGATATTAAACAGTGAGAGAGGAATTTGATCAATTAGCAGGTTCACCTGAACCCATGTCCCTTCCATGTGCGATTCTTGATATATTAATGTAAAATTGAGAGATTTTTGACAAAGGATAATAAAACCGTTTCTCTTCCCTGACCCTGATTTAGAAACATTTCCCAACCATTGTCTCCTAAGTTTTAAAACTTCTGAAGGAATAATAGGTTTATTGTGAAAATGCAACATCAGCCTTTAAATTGGACAGAAGAGAAAGCACTCTTTGTCTGTTAATTGGTGAATCCAACTCCTTAAAATTCCATGAGTTAGCTTTTAGTCGCAATGTGAAATTCTATAAATTGTACAAATGTACACTGAAACTACAAGATAAATGTATGCACCAAAACATACATGACATATGACAACAAGCCATAGTTTTATATAGAATAACATGGATAAAATTATCGGAAAGAAAACGGAAGAAGACATAAAGAAAAAGTATAAGATATAGAGAGACAGAGAACGTGAGGAACAAAATAACAGATAAAAATGCTTAGAGAATAAACAAATAAAAAGGGATGGTGAAACCACATAAGGGAGACAACACGCTGGACTCAATGACATATTGGAAAAGGAGGCCAAAACACACAGAGGAACGAGGGTAAACATCAGCAAGGCAAGGTGTAACACCGATAAATGTGGTGAAAAAGAAAAACAAATCTTTATCAATGTTACATATAAGCAACAATGTATAAGAAAAAGAACATCAATAACCTCATGGCTGCATAAGATATTTATGAAAAATTAAATAGTATAAAGTCTTGTCACATCCTTTGCCTCTTATCTGCAATTGTCTATACATCTTGTAGAATACCCAGGTCTTCATATGTTGTAGTCTTGTTTTATATGTTAAATAGACAAGAATGAAACAATCCAGTGCTGGTATTGAGATTTCTGAGAGCTAGATGCATCTTCAAAAACGTCTTACGTCTATCAGCAATAGCTTTCGCAAAGTCCTGTGAAAAGAATAATTTAGATCCCAGCCATGAAGTGTGACCTTTACTTTTAGCTGTTCTAAGAACCATGCACATCTGTATTGTCCAGAAAAATGATGGTTCCCGTTGTTTAGTGCACCAGTCCATCACTGCCCTCCTCTCTGATGGCATAGGTGGGTTAGGGAAGTTTAATTTGTGTGTGATATCCATTTTAGCAATTATCATTGTCATACCCACACACACACATTCCCCTCTTGACCCCCCAAGTCCTCCAGGACACCCAGAAAGCAATCTTGGATGATAGCTCAACCATTATCTCCAGCACTTGCATCAATGTGACTTCTTTCCTCTTCCAGTATGCCACCACATGGAGACAAATACAAACCTTGTGGAAGAAGTCCACCTCTTGGAGCCACTGTGGGCACAAGTAGGCTCAGGCAGTACACCAGTATGCTAAAGGCATTTTGGTGTAAGGAAAGTAATGTGTAAATAGTGCAGCTGGATTAGCCACAGTATGGAGGAAATAGTGATTTTTCTAGGGGCTATACATGCCTCACGCCATTCCATATCTTTAAGGTTGCCAATCCCGCATTTCTAAATACGTCTCAGATTGACAATTGTGTGTGGAGCATTACAGATCAGAGAGCAGTAGATTTAAGATACCCCACCCTGCCCCAGGTGACCCATCCATAGCTTAGTCTCCATCAGGCTAGAGTCAGATAAGTGGTCAAGTTGTAGTTGATATCTTAGTAATGCAAGCAGGATTTGTAGGTACTTGTGGAACTGTGAGTGTGAAAGCTGAAACTATGACTGTAGGTCTTGGAAGGATTTGAAATGGGAGCCACACCAGACATTCCCTAGGATAGCAATCCCTATTTTGTCCCACTTCCCAAAGCCCTCTAAAGGGCGATATGGAACAGCCAGCGGCTGCTCCATAAGGAGGTTTGCTATGTTAGCGTCTTGTCCCATCCCTTGTCGCATCTATTGGATGCTCTCCAAGCCAAAAGAGCATTTTTTTGGGGATGGAGTTGCCATATTAAAAGTGCATTATGTCTTTTAGCCCCAGGGTATCCACTTCCAGCTGATATGCTGAGTGAGCCCAACCCCCAGTCACCCAGTCATTAATTACCAGAAGCTGGGCTGCCCAATAGTATAGCCCAAAATCCACTTCCTCATCCCTCCCTCGTGAACCAAGTGTCAACACCTGTCCCGTGCTATACATGTGGTACGGCCTTTCCACAGGAAAGAGTACCACATGCCCTCCACCCCAATAAAGAAAGTTATTTCTACAACCCCAGAATATGCAGGAGGTGGAGAAGGGACAGAAGAGTTTTTCAGCTGGAATATGACATCGTTCCCCTTTCACATAACACGGGATGCACACAAGTCCTGGTTTAGAGGCACTTTAAAGAGTCATTTGCCGGCCTGGAATAGAAAGGTGCAGGAGCAGAAAGTGAAGGTGGGGGAGAAAATTGCCATTCTAGAGGAGGTGCTGAAAACAACTTTAGCAGAGGGGGATATTAGTAGAGGAATCAATGGGGGTGAGGCAACTGAAGTTTAAATTGAAAATAGAAGAAAACCTGGTGCAGCAATGGGAAGCCAGTAAGGTTAGGGAGTATGCGTATGGTGAGAGTTGTGGAAAGGTGTTAGCCTGGAAAGCCAAACTGGATAAAAACAGGAACTGTATTAAGGAGGTATTGGATGAGGAGACAAATCTGAAAGTTGAGGAGTGCAATGGTATAGAATCAGAATGTTAAAAAAAAATTTGAGATCTATGCTCAGAAGAGTTTTTACAGATGGTGAAGCCTTTGATGGCTGGCTAAAGGAGAAACAGCTACCTAGGCTCACTCTAGAACACTCAATACCTGAGTGTTGAAGTGATGAGGTGAGATTTTGACTGTAATTTGAAAACCTAAAAGAGGAAAAGCTGCAGGCCCCAATGGGATTCATAATGAGCTTTACATTCTAACATCAGAGTGGGTGATTCCTCTTTAGATTAAGTTATCCATTTCCATGTTACTGAATGGCTTACCCATACCAGGGTCTTGGAATGAGGCCGTCATTTTATTGGTTCTGAAACCAGGTAAGAACCCTATATAATGTCACTCCCACTACCCAATATCATTGTTGAACTGTGATTATGAGGTTTTTTTCTAGCATTCTAGCTACACGTTTAACTAAAGTTGTGGACAGTTTGATAAATAAAGATCAAAAGGGTTTCTTACTTGGGAGATAGCGCCAAGATACCCTTAAGGTAGGTAGTGCTACCCTTTACACATGCTATGATTGATAGATTGATTGAGATATCTGTGGGAGCCGACAAGTACAGTAATTGGTTTAATCGATCTGGCAACACTTTTGAGGTCCCAGTATCAACTGTAACAATGGATGCAGCTAAGACATTTGACTGTGTTAATTGGAAGTACCCAATGAATGTATAAAAGCATCTCAAGATAGGGGATTTTTTTGCCGAGTGCCCAGGTTCTGGTCAATGATTATCTCACCACACCAATGAAAATAGGAATAGGAACCAGGCAGGGATGCCCTCTCTCACCAATTGTCTTTGATTTGTATATCAAACCATTGCCCCAAAGTTTGAAAATGAACAGGGTAGTAAAGCCTTTTACAGTAGGTGTGTTTTCTAGGAATGATGATGATTTAATGGTTCATACTTCTGGCGCTGTGATCACCATGCCACAGCTAATGACAGAAGTGAGGTGCTTCAACGACCTATCAGGCTACGAGGCTAAAGAGACAAAGGGCCTGATTCTAACTTTGGAGGACGGTGTTAAACCGTCCCAAAAGTGGCGGATATACCACCTACCGTATTACGAGTTCCATAGGATATAATGGACTCGTAATACGGTAGGTGGTATATCCGCCACTTTTGGGACGGTTTAACACCGTCCTCCAAAGTTAGAATCAGGCCCAAAATCTGAAAGATAATAACATGGAATCAGATCTACAATTGTATACAAACCAGAAGCGAGATAAGATACCTCAGTTTAAAATTAATGCCAGATGTAGAGAATATTCCAGTAACAAATCTGGAGAGGGTAAGCAACGAAGTGGAGAGGACAATGAAGAGAAGGTAATCTTGCCCCTCACTATACATGGCCGGATACATTTTGTTAAAATGTCTATTCTACCCAGATTTACCTCTCTGTTTGATAATTCTACTGAATTTTGACATGAAAAGCCTTACAAAAATACAGGGGAAAATCACCTCCTTTATATGGGTGAGTAAAGGTGGGAGAGGCTGTCTTGGAACAAGCTGAGGAGGAGGATGGAGCTCCCCAATATTCAACTGTATTACTAGGCCTTTCAGCTGAAGAACAGCTTCTTGTTTGCCCTGCTGAGTCACTCTCGGGAGTCATCTATAGTGCTGTGTTAGCATATTTACCTGAGGAAGGCTTCTCCTATAAATTTAGGGAACCCAAATGCTTCAATGAGGTACAGTAAAAATGCTTACAGGAAACTGCCAAAGTGTGGTGTGGGATCAGGTCTTGGGGATCCGGTATTATAGCAGGCTGTCACTGGTATGAGACTCTCCGGGGACCCCAGAGTGTATGTTGGACCGCCTGGCCTTTGAAGGTTTGTGGCGTGACCAAATGGGGACAGTTGGTGAAAGGAGGCAGGGGTTCATCAAGGAACACCTGGAAGAAGGTGACAAATGGGCCACTATCAAGATTTAAGTCTCACCAGATGAATGAGTAGGTTAGAACTCAAGCTCAAGACAAGCATAGTAGAAAGTGATCTTCAGGAACTCAAGGCAAGGAAGAAGGAAGTGTCACACTTGGACCAGTCAGCTGAGGAGAACATGAAACCTCCATATCAAGTTTGGGATGGATACTCGGCAACCATGGAGGTGGAGGATTTATGGCAAGTATCTATGAATATGCTTTACTCAGTGATTAAAGCCAGTGCACTAAGGAGAAACAATTTCTTCACCCTCCACAGAGTTTATGGGACCCCGCTAAAGCTGGCTAACATAAGAGAGAGCGATGATCCCAGGTGATTAATGTGTGGTTCTCGAGACGTGGATGATGTCCATATGTTTGCTAGTTGCCTGAGCTTGAGGGGTTTCTGGCTAAGTGACGTAAGAAAATCTCTGGTGCCCTGGGAATGTCCATAGAGGTGAGACCTATTTTGATTATTTTTGGCTTGGTGCAACGGGAGGCAGGAAAAGTGCCTTTTTTGGGCAAAGCAACTTCATCTAATTTTTACCTGATTCTTCTGACTAGGAGAAAAATGTGTAAAATGTGGTCTTAATATTCAACCCCGGTGCGAATGGTGGAGCTCAGTGAGATATTTTAAGGAACTGGATGAGAAGAAAATGACTGAGGTAGAGGAAGAATGATTCTGAATTTGTTGAACATGGAATGAGTAAGAGTTTGCCCAATGATTAAAACTCTTAAGACAGTACTGTCGGGGGAGCTCAAGAGATGGAGACCCAGCCAAGAAAATAGACTGAATTTGAGCTCAACATAGAGCACGAGGGGCAGTCTAAAATATGGAGTGTGCTCATTAGAAGTGATATGAGAACATAAGAAAAAAGCAGACGCACCACCATCTTTACAAGGTCTATTCATTGAGTGGAAGTTTAGACCAGATGTGAAGGTTGGATTTTGGTTTCCTGCAGAAGAGGACAAAGATTAAGACTGTTCATGAGGTCTGGCAGGACAGATATATATATTCCTAAGTACTTAATGTAACCCTCCAACTGGGGACAATTATCTGCCAGGAGACGCTGTTGCTGCCACCCTTTACCAGAACTATGAGGGATTTATCCCAGTTAGTGCATAGCCCAGAAACCTCACCATATAGCTTAAGGATCTCAAATACAAGAGGCCCATGGGTCTGGAGGTTAGAGAGAAAGAGAAGTGCATCACCTGTATATAAGGTGAGCCTGTCCTCTTGTGACCCTCCCCAGTGCCAGCCCTGCACCCTGGCAACAGATTATCTTGGCCAGAGACTCAATTGTGTGAGTAAAGAGAAGTGGGAATAGCGTGCATCCTTGGCTGGTATCTCTTCTATTTGGAAAGGTACGCATGAGCAACCCATTGATGATCACTTGGGCCAAGGGTCCCTGATACTGGAGTTGGACATATCCACGGTATCTAGGGACAAATCCCATGCACTGAAGGATGTGATCTAGAAAGGTCCAGCCAACTGTGTCAAAACCTTTTTTGAAATACAAAAGCAGAAGAAACAGGGAGCCAGGTACTTCCTGGGCTCAGTCTAGGGTGATATTGACTAATTGGATACAATGCTGGGTACTCCAGCGGGGCATAAAACTACATTGGTTGGGGTGTATGAGTGTATCTTGGACTACCTGTAGTCAGCTTGCTAGAGCTTTGGCAAAGGTCTTGATGAGAGTGTTATCAGGGAGCTAGGGTGTTAGGTGGCACACCTGTCTGCTGGTTGGCCTGCTTTAGGAAGGACAACAATAGTAGGCAACTCTAATTCAGGTGGGAAGGTGTCCCATGAAGCTTCATCCACACACTACTTCAAAAGATGTGGAGTGACGATTTCCCAAAATGTATAGTAATATTCAAGGGTGAAGTCATCAGGCTCTAGAGTGTTGCCCGTTTTCATGCCAAGTATCACCTCCCCAATTACCTCTGCTATCAAAGCATCATCCAGTATGTCCTGCTGGGATTTTTGGAGTTGTGGTAGAGATTTTTCTTCAAGAAGTGGCTGGGGACCTGCTCCTGGGCCAGCAGCCTGCAAATACCTCAGCTATCTCAGTAGAAGTATGTACCCTGGTGGATCAATGATGTGTGAGATGAGTTTGGAACCCACTGCCTGGTTACTAGGCAATGCAGAAGCTTGCCGCTTTTGTACACATACTCGTACATCTGCCTAGTGTATGCCCTCCAGCTTTGGCAAGCCTTGCTTGTCTAGTAAAGTTGGTTCAGTGAGACTCTGCCTAGCTTGAGTTGCCTACAAAGCACCCCTGACAGACTGAAGAGGCAAGCAGCCTCTAATTTCAGACTATCAGCTTCTAGTTGGGTTATGTGGCAATATTTAACCCTATCAGCACGCTTGCGATAAGTTTTGATCTCTCCTCTAATCGCTGCTTTACCTGCTGCCCACAGTGTACCAGCTGTAGCCGCTGGTGCTTCATTAATCTCAAAGTGAGAGCAAAGACCCTCGTCCACGTTCCATAAACTGTTCATCCACCAGGAACCAGGCATTAAGGTGCTATATTGTTTTCCTACAATAGGCAGAGGGTCCCACCAGAAGAGTAACCAGTAAGCGGTCAGAAATCCCTCTGAGGAGGATGCCTGATGCTCTTGTATGTAGCATATCAGTAGATGGAAGAAGTAGAAGGTTCATGCACGACAAGGTTTTCTTGGAGGCTGAAGTATGTGTAAGTTTTCTCTTTGAGGTTACAGACCCTTCAAGCATTGGCTTTGTACGGGGCCTTGTGGGGGGCCTGATGTGTCCTTTGCTGGGTTTAGAGTCACATTAAAGTCACCCCCTATCATTTGTGACCCCAGGTGTCAGGCTTACTACTACTCCCATAAGTATGTCCAAGGTCTACACTTGCCTTGAGGCACTACATAGATTCCCCTCCAGTAAATCCTGTATCCCCAACTATCAAACACATGAATCATGGAGAAAGCATGTAATCACTAGCAGAAGTGTTCATAAAGGAGAAAGGCTACCCTCCTGGATCCCCTGGCAAACCTTGTATGGAAGACTCAAAGGGGCAACTGGAACACAACAGGTCTGTTCCTTGCAGAAGCAGTATTTTAGGGGCAGGTATTTGGAAAACTGAAGACCTTAGGGTGCATTTGAAGTGTTCAAGGATGCTGTTAGAATTGGCATCATTGGCAAGGTCTCCCCTAAGTTTTGCCTCTACTTCCAAGGTTGTTTCTGTGGGCTGGACTCTGCTTTTGCTGTTTTTGTTTGCTCTGGACACTTTACCCCTGCTGACCAGTGCTGAAGTGTAAGTGTTCCCTCTATAAATTGTATGTGTACATTGGCTTATCCATGATTGGCATATTTGATTTACTAGTATGCCTCTAGTAAAGTGCACTAGAGGTGCCCAGGGCCTGGAAATCAAATGCTACTAGTGGGTCTGCAGCACCCACATTAGTAGCTCTGTAAACATGGCTCAGACCTGCCACTGCAGTGTCAGTGAGTGCAGTTTTAAACTGCCAATTCGACTTGGCAAGTGTACCCACTTGCCAGGCCTAAACCTTCCCTTTTTATACATGCAAGGCACCCGTAAGGTAGGCCCTAGGAAGCCCCATGGGCAGGGTGCAGTGTATGTTAAAGATGGGACATGTACTTACGTGTTATACATGTCCTGACAGTGAAATACTGTACAATTTTCCCTTTAGGAGCAGTTAGACATGTGGAGTTTAGGCCCTTTGAAATCACAATTTAAAAATACATCTTTTAGTGAAGTTGGTTTATAGATTTTGTGTTTGAAAAGGCCACTTTTAGAAAGTAGGCATTTTCTTGCTTAAAAAATTCTGTGACTCTGCTTGTTTGTGGATTCCCTGTCTGGGTCAGTTTGACAGTTGGGCTGTTTACACCCCTCCTCTAGACAGTGACACAAAAGGAGCTGGTGTGTAGCCTGCAGATCATGATAGGCCATGTAGGCTGAAGGGAGGAGTGGTCACTTACACATGATAGGGCTGATCCTGCCCTCACACAATGCAGTCTCCAACCCCCTTGTGTGTATCTGGGGCCTGGCCTGGGCAAGGCAGGATCTTGAAAACAACAGAGACTTCTCTTTGAAGTAGGCATAATTCAAAGGCAGAAAAAGGTATAAGAAGAGTACACAAAACCCCTGAAAATCAGATTACTTCTAGAACCAAGAGGAACCTCGGCCAAGGAGAAGAGCCGGAAGCTGTATGAGGAGTACTACCCCTTTGCCTGTGACTGTGCTTTGCTGGGTTGGCCTGCAGTAGCTGCTTCTGCCTGAGAGAAGTCAAAGACTGACTTTTGTGTGACTTCCCACTGGTGAAGAATCTCTAAGGCCTTGAACGGAGCTTGCCTCCTGTCGTTGAAGTCTCAGGGACATCAAAGAATTCTCTCTGTCAGCACTTGCTGGGAGTCCTGCCTGCCAAGTGGTTCCCTAACCTTTCTCTGGGCCCTGGAAAGGTGAAGCTGGTTGACAAGGACAGAAATCCACGCCCCATGCGGGGAAACTTTTGACGCACCATCCGCCTCGCGGCTGATAAACCACACACCACTGGCCTTACGGCTAAAATCGACGCTCCACCTGTATCACTGCTGGAAGATCAATGCAATGTGGCTGGAGAAACGACACACAACACCTGCAGTGGCTGCTGTTAACAACACAAGCCCCCACGTAGCACGGTTTCATGACACCGTGCAACCGGATTTTGATGCAACATAGCTAGAAGCTGTTAAAAAACGCAAAGCCTGCCCGGACCCAAGGTGCCCGTCTGGATTGAGGCATCGCTCTCTTGCGGTAGAGAAGAAATAACACACGCTGACCTGCCCGGAGAAGGAACGACGCACGTGGCCTTTTTCGATGCATACTTGCCCATGGGGCTTTATTTTGACGCTACCCAGGTACTTCTGTACACTAACAACGTTCTTACTGTTTTCTAAAGGATTTAAGACTCAGATTCTTTTAAAATTCATATCTTGACTTATGTATGTTGGATTTTTGTTGTTTTGTTTTTGTTTTGTTTAGATAAATAACGTCTATTTTTGCTAAACCTGTGTTGTGTCATTTTGTGGTGTTTTCACTGAGTTACTGTGTGTTTTGGTTCAAATTCTTAACACATTGCTTCTGAAGTTAAGCCTGCCTGCTCATGCCAAGCTACCAAGGGCGTGCGTGGGGGTTAACTGAGGGTGATTTTCCTTTACCCTGACTAGAGTGAGGGTCCTTGCTTGGACAGGGGGTAACCTGACTGCCAACCAGAGACACCATTTCTAACAGACGCCATTGACCTACCAGGACAAAACTTGGAAATTTGCCAATGAAAGTAAGCTTTGATGAGTGAGGAGCTTACTGCTGGGAGGCAGTGCCTGAAGTGGTGTGTAAGGAGGCATAAACCATAATAGTCAAAAACTGTAAGCAGTGAAAATCCCCCCAACTCTCCTCCGCACCACACTTCTACCCAGAAGCATCTGTCACCCCTACCCCCAAACAATACAACTACCACCCAAACCATGCTAGGACATTAGAGGTGGACCTCCTCTTTTTTAGGATCAATTGTCTTCTTCCCATAGAGTGCGTCCTTGAGAAGCATACCACCACGAGTCACTGCTGGCCTACCGCCAGTCACTGGGGCATCGCATGACAGGCCCACTGCAGGGTTTGTCTCACATCATGGTGGCGGTACCTTCAGAGAATTGTCACCCCCTGAGGCTGCTATGTGTGGCTGAGCGTAATCAGTGTGAGGCCCCGGGAAGGACCGCCTAGGGATTTCCAGTTCTGCAGGCTTTTCCGGTCAGTGTCTGAAGAGGCTGAGGAGTCCTCGTCTTCTGCGCCCCTGTTTGGATTTTTGCCACCGTTTCAGTTTTGATGCAATCAGGACCCCACTGTCGATGCCGAACCACCCATGGTGCTCACGGCGGAGGAGTCTTGGCAACAGATCTCCCGCTTCTTTGCAGCCCTCTCCCATACCTCCTCTGGGTAGTGAATTGTAGACCACCTTCAGTTTTCCTGGAAAGATAATCATGTACTGCTCTCTCAGTTTCAGTTTGCTGGCATCAAAGGAGCTGTGCTGCTTATGGATCATTCTCATGTGATTGGGGAATAGCATAAAGTGACTGGATTGGAACTATAAGGCCCCCTGTGAACATGAAGCATGCAGTATGCCGTCCTGGTAGTTTACCAACCTGGCAATTATGGGGGAGGGCGGCAGTGGTCCTGGAGGAGGCTGATGAATGAGAGACCACGGTGCACAATCCACTGCAGACCACTGAGACAGTGTCCCCTCTGGGACCAAGGACATAAGCCAGTCCTGCAGACAGTTTCTGGTTTCAAGGTCCCCACGGGAAATCCTGCAAAGGAAGAATAAGTTGTTGTGCCATGATCTGTTTTCTACATCCTCTGCTCTGGTCTCCAGCATCTGGGCAGTGGACAAGAGACTGGTCACTTTCACTTTAAGGCCAGCCACCCTGTCTTCCAGGGTCGACACTCTGCCTTCTGCCTCTATCACCCTTCCAGCCACATTAGAGAGACCCTGTCAAAGGAGAGCTACATCCACTCCCATCTCCAAATTTTTTGTTACAATCACTTTACAAGAGGTCTGGATCGCTTGCAAAATTGTGGCTACTTCTGTGGAGTTCAAGCCCCCCTGCAAACGGTGGATTCATGGCAGTTGATCACATAGGAGGTAGTATACCTGACTATCCTGGACTGGACATGTCACTGCAGCCCCTTGTCTTTGCCCATAGTGGACCAAAGAGGAATGATTCCCTGACTGGAGCCCCACCAATGGCCCTCGCTTTCTTCAGGGATCTGCAAAATCAGGGATGCCTTCAATAAGGTCTTCTTCAGCTGCTGCCGTCACCCAGCCCTCTGCGATCTTACTGGAATGGGGTGAGTTTGATGCCAACCAATCATCAACGAGATGAATACAGCCCAGCACTTTTCAAGAATCGAGTGGTGACAACAGTCCTGGACCGCTTGCCCAAACTGCTGGAGAGTCAGCACGAGCAGCCAGGGTCTTAAACTCATGAGGGGCCCAGAACTTCCAGTCCCAGGCCATCCCTCAGTGACTTGAAAGATGTATGCCACTCACCACATTGGGGTGGGGGGGCTTCTTCGGGCGGAGGGCCTAGGCATCAGGCGACCGGAGCACCCTCAACCCCCCTGCACAGATGGCTCTCCCAAATGTGTAACGTGTGCTCAACTGCCATCTAGGCCCATCCAAAGAGAGGGGAGCCCCCAACACCCTCCGGTCCACCCACCTCCAAGAGTCATAAGGAGGTAGCACGAGCAGCTGGAAGGGACACATCACAGCCATAATCACTCTGCACCAGCTGGGGAGATATTCTAACATAAGCCTCAGATAGGGCAGGACATCTCCCTCCTTGAAATAGTAATTCAAGGGGGAAGAGAGGGCTGCATGCCCAGAGTCCCATCTTTGGATCCTGACCCAGGAGCTCCCAGGCCGCCCACGCTCAGGGGGCCACACACCACACTAGTTTGAGCCATGCCAGCTACACACCTCTCTGAGGGAAACATCATGGCAGGATCCATAGCACCGGGCAGACAGGTCTCACTGCAGAAGTTCAAGCCTCTGCCATGCTGGTGTTTCTGTGTGCGGTGGCCGGGGTTTTCGCAGGGAGCTTCACATGTCCTGGAGCACAGAAGTGGCAGGATGGTGGCAGATGGCAGAGGAAGTCCAGGAGAGTTTTCAAAACATGTCCATCATCTTGACTCCCTAGGCCATTACCTCTCAATAAAATACTATTTATCATCCAGTATTTGCAGGCATGTATTAGTTTTTTCCATATATGACTTAAGGGCTCATATTTCCTCCAAATTAGTTCCATGGAGATAGGAGAAGGAGATTTGACTGGAGTAGGAGGATATTTTTCAACTCTTTCATGTGAAGAAAGAGTAGAGGTGCCGATTTAGAAAAACTTGCAACCAGAGGATGAGCAACTGATGAGATAGATGTTAGTGAAGAACTTTACAAGTCATTCAGTAATGCAGAGAATGGATTTGAGTCAGAGAACAGAAATATTGGATTTTGATGCAATAGGAGGGGAAATCAAATTATAATTCCACATTTGCATTATAGAATTATAGCCAGGAGTAGTTATTGTAGTAATAAGAATGTTGGAATAGCAGCGGTTCTAAATCTCAACAGGAATTTTGCAAGAAAAATCAAGAATGTGAATTTAATGCATAGAGTCATAAAGTCAGTGTTTCAATGACAAGGGTTAAAAGAAAATTGAAAAAAACAGCACATCTTACTATTTGAAGACTTCTTGTTGTGATAAAAAGTTAAGTAAACATCATACTCATGGGGCCAGTTGAAACAGAAGCTCTGTTAGCTCATTAAAGCACCCTTGGTGCACAAATTGAGGGGCATATTTATACTCGGTTTGCGCCAGATTAGCGTAATTTGTTTTACGCAAATCCAGCACAAACTTGACTCCATATTTCTATTTTGACGCTAGACATGTGTAGCGCCAAAATATTGGAGTTAAAGTAATTTTTTGCCCGTGGAAAACTACCTTGCATCAATGAGATGCAAGGTAGGCGATCCCGGGCAAAAAGTGACTCTAAGGCACCTGGTGCCTTATTTATCCTCCCGTGCAAAATTTATGCACGGGGGAGATGGGTCAAAAAATAGTGCAAAGCTTGCTGTGCACCATTTTTTAACGCCTGGGTCAGGGCAGGCGTTAGGGGACCTGTGGGCCTATTTCCATGGTGGAACACCATGGAATAAGCCCACAGGTTCCCTCCCAAGTCCCCAGGGACACCCCCACCCACACCAGAGGGACAGCAGAAAATGGGGGACCCCATCCCAGGTAAGTATAGGTGAGTGCAGGTAAGTATTTCATTTTTTTTTAAAGTGCCATTGGGGGCCCTGAAATGGGCCCCCCTACATGGCACTGGGTGCAATGGCCATGACCAGGGGACCCCGGTCCCCTCTGCTGACCATTGGGGTGGTGGGCATGACTTCTGTCTTTTCTAAGACAGGAGTCATGTGGTATGAATAGTTTTGCATCAGAAAATGACTGTAGGAAGGTTAGAGTCATTTCTTTTTACTGTAACCTGTCTAATGTCATTTTTTGGTGCAAAACCCCCTTCTTTCATACCACCAGCCCCACCCGACTAACCTCATTTTTTTTTACGCTAGCCTACCCTTTGCACTGACTTGCACCATTCCATAAATATGGTGCCCGGCTGGTGCACAGAAATGGTGCAAGCCAGTGCTAAACCTTTGGGTGCAAAACTGCGTTAGTGCAATTTTGCACCAAAAAGCATAAATCAGGGCCTGAATATCTCAAATAAGAGTTCTTTTGCTAATCAAAACTAATGCTAATCATAGTAAGACTTAACTGGAATTCAACCGAAGTGAATTCCTCTTTCAATATGCTGGAAGTATTTATCGACCAATGCTCTGGCTCTCTTTCAGAGGGCAGATTTGCTTAAAGCGTAATTACGCAAAGTTTCAGTGAAATTCTGTGAAGTTACAGATAATTAGGTGAAATGCAAAAAATTATCTGGCACTGTATTTTAGTGTTACATATGTCAGTTTTAACATGAGGACGCATTTTGTGGTAAAAATTGTTTGAAAAACACAGGTGGTGTGATCAACAGCTATTCATGTCCTGGCTCTTTGCATTATTCCTGTGAGCTCATGGTAAAAGTTTACTGTGACTGGTACTTCAGCAAGCAAAGTGGCATAGTGATGTAATTTGGGGAATTTTCATAACAAACTTAAAATGATTTTCCCAAAATTACGCAAATTATGCCAGTGTAATTTAAATTTCACCTGGGCCTACATAGTACACAACTACTGAAGCACGGTCTAACGAAATGTGATGTAGCACAGTTTTGTCTAACAAACCATATCTACATATGCATTCTGCAGTGTCTCTCTTATATTAGAATAGGGTGCACTCTCTTGAGTTACCATATACCTGGGATATTGACATGAATTCCCTACAGGCCATGGAAGCCATCGAAGAGAAAAGAAGATAAACAGAAATAGGGCCCAATTTAGAGTTTGAAGGATGGGGTTACTTTGTCACAAACGTGCTGGATATCCCATCCGCTGTATTCCATTATATCCTACAGACATGGTAATATGGGGTACAGGACATCCATCATGTTTGGGATGGAGTAACCCATCTACCAAACTCTAAATCAAAGATGGTATCAAATACTCTGCCTTCGCTGTCACCCTGACAAAGAAGTGGGAAGATTTCTCACATCTGGTAGAGTGATTTGACAACTGAGCAGAGAAATCAGTTAGACTGGGGAATAACGGAAGGGCATATGGGAGAGGCATAACATTAGAAGAGGCAAATGGAAACAGTGGAAAAAATCCTAAAGTTGTAAACGAATGCCCCCGGATGGCAACCAAACATTGTTTTAATCAAGAAAGCAACTATCTTTGTAGATACCTAGCTACAACTGATGGCCATTTTTTGGGGAAACTAAACTGTGTCGGAATTCATGCTCATAAGAGAGATGGAATTGCAGCAGGGTCAAGACACAATAAACATCCTAGTGCCTCCCCCAGAATAAATCTCTTTAATAATTGATAATTAGTGGAACTTGAACTACCGGTGCTTAACCAGTGTAGGACGGTTCAGGCAAATCCTTCAGTGAAGACTGAGCCCTTAAAGAATAGCTAATCGTGGTACATCAACGACAATTCATCCATACCTGCTCTAGACCAACAATATATTTTATTTCTTATATCGGGATTCAGATTAGGTAGTAGCAAAATTTAATGAATTGCTATTCCAAATTGGAAGATACTACATGATATGACTAATGTTTACCAAATACTGATTTGTTAGTAATCTCTATTGTAGAATACCAATTTCCAATTTGTGAATCGATAAGCATTGCAAATGGCAAATCTTTAGTCACAATTTGCAAACTTTTCAGCAATAGTGATGGCTGTACTTACCAGCAGTAGTTTCTTCTCCAGGTCGGGGGAGTATCGCCCCCTCCGCCCGTTGTGAGTCACACAGGCAGAAATAACATGGCAATGAAAACCTTTCATTGGCATTTTATTTTTATCTACTCAGCACACATCAGCCCAGAGACATGCTGGGCATGTGGCACCAGAGGACATGAGCAGGGCTGACAGGATGCTCCAAAGTGCACATGTCACTTTGGTTGGCTGTTTGGCACCGGCCAAAGAGAGATGTGCACTTTGAAGCTCTCTACTCAGCTGCCTTAAGACAGTTGGGTGAAGACCCAGCACAGGCCTCTAGGGCCTGGAAGAGGGCCCAGCCAAGACACTCAACCCAATAAAGGTGTTTCTTTCATGCTGGTTAACAGCATGAGAGCAGCCTCTGGATTGGTTAGGACAGCTCTTCAAGCATCGACTAAGGAGAAGAGCACTGAGGAGGACGCACAGCCAGTGGGTAAATGTGGTTTATTATTTTAAATGTGTAGTGCATGTGTATGTAATGCATGTATGTGTGTAATGCACGTAAGAGTCAGTCACAGCTCCCAGCATTGTAAAGTGGTGGGGCGGCACGTGGTGGCAGGGGAGGCGATGACAAAACACACAAAAAAATCAAATTTAAAAAAAGAGCTTACTGGACTTCCTGCTGCATAGCCGGTCTGCAGGCTGCCCTGAACCCACAGACTCCCAGACTTCCCTGCGGCCAAATCTAAGGCTGCTCTCATGCTGCAGCATGAGAGCAGCAATAGGATTGGCCTGAGTGCTCTGGCTTTGCGCTCCCAGGCAGACTGGGAGCCTGTGCCTGGTCTCTCCAACCCAGCAACACATTGCAAGGGTGGAGAGCGCTCGGTGCGCATGTGTGTTTGGCGGTCTGGAGACGGCAGGTCAAACACACTTGCGCACTGTGAGGAGTACACACCACTTCTCCTCCATCACTGTCAGCCCCCCATTGTCCCACCTCTCTAAAAACAAAATGCTATTAAACATTGTTTATTATAATTTTACTTTTAAAGTTGTGCAGCTCCTGCTGCTGATGGGGGTCACCACAGTGAAGGAGCCCCCGGCGGTAAGTGTAGTGTTGGTTTGTACTTAGTGATGTGGTTTGGGCTTTTGGAGGGAAGGGCAGTTTTATTTGGGTTTTGGAGGGAGGTTTTTTTTAATTAATTTTGCTTTTTGGGAAGTGGTGGGGCATTTCACTTGCCCCACCATTTTCAAAATGTACCAGCTGTCGCAGATACTTACAGACTCAGTAAGTAATATATAAGCATTGTAGTTGCGCTCTGGAGAGAAACATGCATATCTAACACAGCATTAGAAAATTTAATGTAATGTCATGCCAGGAGGCCCAAGGAGAGATGAGAAGAACATGAAAGAGGAAGTTTAGTGACCAGGAACTAGAGAGCCTAGTTAAAGAATGTGTTATTGTAAATGACAGACTGTTTGAAAAAGCATCACTAACCATCCAAGAAGCTACTACAAAACCAATATGGAGATATATATTCAAAGCAAGATTCATACCGTAGAGGTTACCAATAGGAATGTGGAGTAAATCTGCAAATGTTGGCAAGAGCTAAAAGTGAATTGCCAAGCAGAGACACGAAGCAGAAGCAACAGGCATTGACCAAGCACAGAGCCACCACCCTCAGCAAATAAAAAATTGGCAGTCTACGTACAAGCCAGAGGTGGTGACTAGAGCATCAACTATCATTAGGTCAACTCCAAGAAAACATACACCAGGTATTAGTAAAATTTAAATGTATTTAAAAATGTTTACCCTTATAAACTATGCAATAATATATACTAAGGGGCATATGTATGAGAGGCTGGCGTGCAGCGGCAGTGCAGACCTCTCAACCATATGTATGAGGCCAGGCAAAGACACTTTGCATGACTTTGAATGGCCTCATAGATATGTTGTGAGGCAAGGCAGCACAGATCTCTGCATTGCCTTACTGTGTGCCAGGGAGGCGTTCCATGGGTGATTCAGTGGGTTTTCCACGCAACACCCATGGATTTTGACACATCCTCTGATTTACAAGAACCTGTAAACCTGGGAATGCACCAAAAATGTATGCCTCCCTAGCAGAGGTGCAACAAGGAGAAATACCTCAATTTCTCCTCGTTTTTTTCCTCTTTCTATGTGTACTGCATTTTGCAGCAGACATGGAAAGAGGAAAAATTCCCCCGGATTATTTCTGTGCAGGAAGGTGCCCCTGCCTGCACAAAAACAATCCTACTGACAATGCAGATACTCTTGTTAGGAGGGACACGAATTTGCAGTATCGCATGGATATGGCGCATTCCTGCCCTTTTGTTTTGATGCAGGGCAGCGAGCAAGATGATATGCTGCGTTGCTCTGCACCAAATTCTTGTAAATTTGGCCCTCAGCATATTTTACTTAAAATAAAACAAACCTCAAATGCAGAAGATTCCGTATTGGATCATATATATATAAGTCAAAAACAATACCTGATGGGACATAAAGGGGGTCATTCCAACGCTGGCAGTCGGTGTAAAAGCGGCCGCCAACCCGCAAACAGGCAGGCGGCCCAAAAAATGGAATTCCGACCCTGGCGGGAGCCGCCAACTCAGCCCGCCACTTTAACACTCCGACCGCCACGGCGGTACAGACAAGCAGGGCGGCGGTCACCGCCAACAGACAGGCGGCAGACAATGTACCGCCCACCCTATCACAACTCACCAATCCGCCACCTTTTCCGGGGCGGGAGCCCCGCCGATAAAAACACGGCGGAAACAGACTTCGAACGGGAAAACGCTCACCTCTACACACTCCACGAGGAATCTGGACAGCATGGAACCCGAACTACACATCCTACCAGCTATTGTCTACCAGCTCCTCTACCAGGAGCACGAACGCCGGCGCAGAAGACAACGGTGAGTACTGCACCTACGACACAGGGGAGGGGGGAGGCAAAAAATTACGGGGACACACATACGCCACACACCCACCCCCACCCTCACCCACTACAACACACACATCAATGCAGAGCAACAAGTCAGAGTGACACCCCCCAACCCCCCCCGGAAGAATGCAAAGACAAAATTAAATGATCATTAAAAATGAAGTATACTGTATTATAGCATAATTGAAGTTAAGTGAAATATGAAATATATAAATAAAATATATTACATCATGAACAATATATACATAGGTCAAAAGTCCGGGCCATATTGGCTATCATCCATTGTTCGTGGGCCAATGGGCCTAAACACATGGGCAAAGCCCACACACGAGACCCGATTCCATTGGAGAGAACACTGCAGGGGCATCAGATAGTAAAACTACAGGCACCTCAGGAGGAAGGGAAGGGGGGCACCTCAGCCAGTTGAGTCCACGACGCCAGATCCACGAGGGGCCTCCATGGCCACTGTACCATCCTGGGGAGTGCAAAGCCACAGTCTCACAAGTCTCTACAGTGGGTGGGTTGCCCACTGTACCATCCTGGGGAGTGCAAAGCCACAGTCTCTCAAGTCTCTACAGTGGGTGGCTTGCCCACTGATCCATCCTGGGGAGTGCAAAGCCACAGTCCATCAAGTGGATTACAGACTCCACTGGTTCTGGAGGAGGCATGGTGCCCAGAGTGCTTCGTGAAGCCCTGGCCGACACAGATCCGGCCCTGCCAATGGGCCAGCGGTGCTTGAGATGAAGGGCCCAGCGGAGCGGTGCTTGACAGGAAGGGCCCAGCGGAGCGGTGCTTGATAGGAAGGGCCCAGCGGAGCGGTGCTTGAGAGGAAGGGCCCAGCGGAGCAGTGCTTGTCACTGCGGGCCCAGTTCAGCAGTGCTTGACAGGAAGGGCCCAGCGGAGCGGTGCTTGAGATGAAGGGCCCAGCGGAGCGGTGCTTGAGAGGAAGGGCCCAGCGAAGTAGTGCTTGAGAGGAAGGGCCCTGCGGAGCGGTGCTTGACAGGAAGGGCCCAGCGGAGCGGTGCTTCACAGGAAGGGCCCAGCGGAGCGGAGCTTGAGATGAAGGGCCCAGCGGAGCGGTGCCTGAGAGGAAGGGCCCAGCGGAGCGGTGCTTGAGATGAAGGGCCCAGCGGAGCGGTGCTTGAGATGAAGGGCCCAGCGGAGCGGTGCTTGACAGGAAGGGCCCTGTTCAGCAGTGCTTGACAGGAAGGGCCCTGTTCAGTGGTGCTTGTCACGGCGGGGCCCAGTTCAGCGGTGCTTGACAGGAAGGGCCCTGTTCAGCGGTGCTTGTCACTGCGGGCCCAGTTCAGCGGTGCTTGTCACGGCGGGGCCCTGTTCAGCGGTGCTTGTCACTGCGGGGCCCTCTTCAGCGGTGCTTGTCACGGCTGGGCCCTGTTCAGCGGTGCTTGTCACGGTGGGGCCCTGTTCGGCGGTGCTTGTCACGGCGGGGCCCAGTTCAGAGGTGCTTGACATGTGTTCCCAGGGAACCAGATCGGGCCAATATTTTCCGCTCAGTCACCATCCGACCTTTCGCTTGCGGGGCCCTCCTGTGCTGGAGTCCTGGGCCCGTGGGTGTCCTCCTTCACACCCAAAATGGGGCTGGTGGGGCCCTCCTGGGCAGCTCGCCTGCTGCCGGAAATGTCCGCCCTGCTGCCCTTGCCCTCCTTCGCCAATTCTCTGGGGCCCTTGCCTCCCTTTGTGGATGTGCCAGGTGACGGTGCCAGGGTAGTGCCTTTGGGGGCTGCAGTCTCTGGCCTCTCACGCCGGCCCTTCCCTTTTTTAGTTTTTTTCCCAGGGGGTGGGCTGGCTGTCCCCTTGCTGCTGGCCGATGTTGCTGCCCTAGAAGCTGGTGGACTCCAATAGCACTGGACTATGGTCCTTGTAGGTGCAGGGCTTGTGGTGGCTGAGGTGCTGTTTGGACTCTTACGAGATGGAGGGTGTGGGTCAGGTGATGCAAAGAGGTTAATTGTGGAGAGGAAAAACTTTTTAGGAGCAGTGGGAAGGGTAGGTGCAGTGGGTATGGGAGTGGAGGAAGAGGATGTGGTTGTAGGAGAGTCAAGTGTGCTGTCTTTGGGTGCAGGTGCTTGTGATGGAGGCTGTCGTGAGGTGGATGGCTGTTGGGTGGGTGGCTGCCTGCGTTTGTGTGGTTTGGAAGAGGGGGTGACAGACACACTGGGAGAGGACACAGGGGACGTGTAAATGGCAGTGGGGGTGGTGACTGCACGTGTGCGGAGTGTTCTGGTGGGTGTGCTGGTGATGGACGTACTGGCTGATGGTGGTGTGCATGCAGGTGTGAGTGGAGACATCACAGGGAGGGAGGAGGGAGACGAGGGGGGGGGACACAGAGGAGGCAGTGGCTGTTGGCATGTCTGCATGTGGATGTTGCATGTGTGAATGCTTGTGTGATCTGTGGTGCTTATGTCTGGATGAGCTGCCCTTGGGTGTTGATGTGTGTGCAGGCTGGTCTGTAGGTGTGGCTGGGATAGGCAGAGGAACAGGGGAGTGGGACTGGGATGAGGAAATTGGAGGGGGGAGGCAGGAGACAGGGACAATGGCTGCCGTCAGTGCTGAGGCCAGAGCGTTGAACGATCGCTGATGGGCAGTCTGACCCGAATGAATGCCCTCCAGGTATGCATTGCTCCGGTGCACCTCCCTTTCTACACCCTGGATGGCATTCAAAAGGGTAGACTGCCCAACAATGAGCGTCCGGAGGAGGTCAATGATCTCCTCACAGAGGGCAGCAGGGGTAACTGGGGCAGGGCCTGAGGTGCCTGGGGCGAGGAGATGCCCGCCTTCCTGGCCGAGCGGGCATGGGGCGAACGAGGAGGGGCTGCTTGGAGGGCGGAGCTGGTGCGCGGGGTGGCGGCTGTACCTGTTGTAGGGGTGGGCACGGATGTTGCCGCCACCACAAGGGAGCTCCCTTCCGAGGACGTGTCTGTGTCGCTGACGTCTCCACGGGTCCCCGTTGTGGAGCTCCCCTCGCCCTCCGTCTCACTGGTGAACTCGGAGTCGGTTGCATGGCCCTCCGGGGCCATGTGAGATGCAGCTCCCTCGTGCTCCGATGCCACTTCTCCTCCTAATGCACACATGAACAGGAAGACCACAAAAAAGGGGGGGAGGAGAAAAAATGACATGTTGAGTGCATGCATTGGCGACACCGTTGGCGGAGAGGACAGACACAGAAGCCCCCTGCACTACGTCGCGCACTCGGTGTACACTACTCAATTATTGTGACTTGGCCTACAAGCCTATGGACGACAACTGCACACATAGGTGACCCAGGGCCATGGATAGCTGTACTTAGCACCCTACAGAGGTGGGGGGCGGGGGCACAGGGCCATGCCTTACGGAGGGGACCAGCCTACAGAAGTCGCCCTGGCCTAGAGATACCCACAGCCCTCCTCCCCCACCCAGACACCTCCACTGTGCGCTAACATAGCAGAATGTGCTGGTACTCACCCCCTTGTGTCTGCTGTGATGTCCTCACGCGCCCATCCAAATCGGGGTAGGCCACCGCCAGGATCCGGGACATCAGGGGGGTCAATTGACGGGAGCCACCCCTCCTACGTTGGGAAGCCATCCCCAGCAGAGCCTCCGTGGTCTTCCTGCTCCCGCGGCGGATGTCCTCCCACCTCTTGCAGCAGTGGGTGCCCCATCTGTTGTGGACCCCCAGGGTCCGGACGCCAAATGTCGATCTTCTGATGGGCGCTGACCTATGTGACATGGACAGGGTGGGAAAATAAATATCATCATTTTCTGCATGGTCGATGTGAGTGGCCCCCCTCCCCAACCTTGCCATATGGCACATGCTCTCATCTGTCGTGCGATGCATGCCACATTCGCTCCCCTCCCCACCATCTTTCATCCACCCCACTCAACACAGGCATTGCCCACAAAGCATGGTCCCAGTGTACTTACCTGTTGGTCTGGAGGACCGTAGAGTAGCGCATACTGGGGGAGGACCCCATCAACAAGTTTCTCCAATTCCTCAGATGTGACGGCAGGGGCCCTTTCCCCAGCAGCAGCAGCCATTTCTCGCAGCAGCCATTGTATCTTCCAGACCGAGGTCACAGCAGCACTTGCAGTATGGGTCCTCTCCTGTGGATGATCAGGTCTCGAGTGATTAAGCAGATAGAAGATGGCGGTCACGCCCGCGGCGGTGCGTACCGCGACCGCCGGCGCACATCGTCATTGGCTCCTGAGACCCATAGTGTTCAATGTTAACCAATGCTGCTTTGCGCCGCGGTCTTGGCCCGCCTACCGCCACAGTGTGCCACGCCAGCGCATTGACCTCACATCCCATTGTCACACTTCACAGGTCAGGCAGCCGCCATTTCAAGGGCCCACATGGCTTAATTTGTACAGCGTCACACAGGCCTAGGCCTTGCATTGCCACTCATACAAGCCATTCAATGCATAGCGAATCGTGTTCTGTGCAAGCTGTGGTTACGTACCTGTGGGTTGCTTGACTCTGTGCTCCATGTTGTCCTTCCTAGGCACCGTCCGCTGGGACTTGCGAGGAGATAGAGGAATGTTCCGGTGTACAGACCGCTGGTGGACCTGTCGACAATGGAAGAAAGACATGTCATACTGACATACAGACTTGACCGAGCCACTATACAGGAACTGTGTGCCCAGCTGGAGCCAGACCTGATGTCCCCCATTCGCCAACCCACAGGGATTCCCCCTCTGGTGCAGGTTCTGTCAGTACTCCATTTTTTGGCAAGTGGATCATTCCAAACAACAGTGGCCATATCATCAGGGATGTCTCAGCCTATGTTTTCTAAGGTTTTGTCCAAAGTGTTGTCTGCCCTGATGAAATACATGCGGAGCTACATTGTTTTCCCTGAGGTGGGCGATTTAGCTACAGTGAAGGGTGATTTCTATGCCCTTGGCCATATCCCCAACATCATTGGTGCCATTGATGGGACCCATGTGGCTTTGGTTCCCCCCAGTGAAAGTGAGCAGGTGTACAGGAACAGAAAAAGTTATCATTCGATGAATGTCCAGGTGGTCTGTTTGGCTGACCAGTACATCTCCCATGTAAATGGCAAGTTCCCTGGGTCAGTGCATGACACGTACATCATGCGAAATAGCAGCATCCCTTACATGATGGAACAGCTACAGAGACACCGTGTGTGGCTAAATGGTGACTCTGGTTACCCCAACCTGTTGTGGCTACTGACCCCAGTGAGGATTCCCAGGACAAGGGCAGAGGAACGGTACAATGAGGCCCATGGGCGTACTAGGAGGGTGATCGAGCGGGCCTTCGGCCTCCTGAAGGCCAGGTTTAGGTGCCTGCATATGACAGGTGGATCCCTAATGTACTCACCGAAGAAGGTGTGCCAGATCATCGTGGCCTGCTGTATGCTTCACAACCTGGCTTTGCGACGCCAGGTGCCTTTCCTGCAGGAGGATGGTCCAAATGGTGGTGTTTTAGCAGCTGTGGAGCCTGTGGAGAGTGAAGAGGAGGAAGACAACGGGGACGACACAGACAACAGGGACACAGTGATACAACAGTATTTTCAGTAGCACACAGGTATGAATCAACCCCGCCATTTTACATTTACTTAAAGTCTCCTGCCTCTCTACTGTCTGTGTTTCCCCCCAGTTCCTGTTAACTGAGTTGTGACTTTCCCTTCCGTTTTCAGAGCTGTGGGCCCCACTGCGTGACCTCTGCTTTGTTTGCCCATGGACTACAGCTGTGTGACAGTGGTATGTTGTCATCACAATGTAACTGAACATTTTGGCAACGTTATGTCTAATACATTTGTTCAAAATACAAGCAGACTCCAGATTTGTTAAGTGCAATAAGTGATTTTATTAAAGTGCTAAATTTAGGGACATGATTGTAAAACGGTGATGGGTGATGGTGGAGTAATGTCCATGGCAGAGTCCAGTTTTCAGTCTCACAGGTGCATTGTCCATATGCCTGTGGAAGGATGGCGCAGGGGCAGTTTAAGTTTGGACAGGGTGACAATTTGGGACAGTGGGATGACATCAGGGGGTATTGTTTGCTGGCAGGGGTCTTGGCATCCTACTCTGTCTTCTTGTGAGATCTCAGGTACCGCTTGCGGGGTGGTTCTTCTTCTGCAGGAGGTGGGGTTCTGGTGGCCTGTCGTTGTGTGGGGGCCTCCTGTCCACTAGCGCCGGCGGAGGTGGTAGGCTGTTCCTGGTCCATGCTAGTGACAGGGGCCCTTTGTGGTGCCACATGGTCCCGCAATGTGGTGACTATCTGGTTAAGGGCCACGACGATGATCCCCATTGCGGAACTAATGTTTCTCAGTTCCTCTCTGAACCCCATGTACTGTTCCTCCTGCAGTACCTGGATCTCCTGGAACCAGGCCAGTACCGTAGCCATCGTCTCCTGGGAGTGGTGGTATGCTCCCATGATGGAGGAGAGGGCCTCTTGGAGAGTCGGTTCCCTGGGCCTGTCCCCCCCCTGTCGCACAGCAGCCCTCCCAGTTCCCCTGTTTCCCTGGGCCTCTGTCCCCTGGACCGTGTGCCCACTACCACTGCCCCCAGGTCCCTGTTGTTGTTGGGGTGGTGGGTCAACCTGGGTGCCCTGTAGTGGTGGACACACCGCTGATTGACAGAGGCATGGGCCCGCTGGGTGGGAGCTGTGCTGGTGTTCCCAGAGGGGGTTAGGTCTGCTGTAGCCTGTGGCTGTCTGTGGGGAACCAACTGTCCCGAGGTCCCCGATGGGCCGGGCTGGTCATCTGGGTCCAGGGAGACAGAGCTGCTGTCATCACTGGGGGCCTCTTCTGGGGGTGGGATGGACATCTCTGGACCCTCCTGGGCGGTGTGGTGGCGTTCGGGTCCTGCAGGGGTATTAGAGTATGGTTATTGCTTCTGTGTGTGCCATTTCGTGTAATGGGTGGGTGGCCGTGTACCCCAGTGCTGGCATTCTCTTGTGGGGGCTTTTGTGACGGTGGCTTGTGGGGGAGATGGGTATGTGCAGTGGGCATGCTTTGGTGATGGGTGTCCATGCTTTGGGGAGGCATGCAGGGCTAGGTTTTGGGATGGGTGGGTTGTGATGGTGAGCCATTTGCAAGGAGTTGGTGTGATGGGGGTGGGGGTGAGGGTGGGGGTATGATTTGGCATGCAGGTGGGGTGGGGGGAATGAAGTAGTGAAGATTTGACTTACCAGAGTCCATTCCTCCGCCTACTCCTGCGAGGCCCTCAGGATTCAGGATGTGCAAGACTTCCTCCTCCCATGCTGTGAATTCTGGGGGAGTAGGTGGGGGTCCGCCGCCAGTCCGCTGTACCGCGATGTTGTGCCTTGATACCATGGAACGCACCTTCCCCCGTAGGTCGTTCCACCGCTTCCTGATGTCGTCCCGATTTCGTGGATGCTGTCCCACAGCGTTGACCCTGTCCACTATTCTGCTCCATTGCTCCATCTTCCTGGCAATGGTGGTGTGCTGCACCTGTGCCCCGAAGAGCTGGGGCTCTACCCGAACTATTTCCTCCACCATGACCCTGAGTTCGGCGTCAGAGAACCTGGGGTGTCTTTGGGGTTCCATGGGGTGGTGTGGATGAGGTGAGGGGTGGTGTATGGTGTTTTGTGCGTGGAAATTGTGTTGGTGATGTTGTGATTTGCCTCTGTGTGATGGTCTACTCTATGCTGTGCTGTCTCTCTCTGTCCTTCAGTCGCAATTGTGGTTGTGAGGGTTTGTGGGTGATGTGGGTGGGTGTTTTATATTTAATTGGGTGTGTGGGAGTGGTGTGTGTATGTGTCTCAGGTGTGTGTATTTTGAATTGTCCAATGTGGTAGTGTTTTGTAAAGGTGTGTGTATTTTGACCGCGGCGGTGTGTACCGCCAATGGAATACCGCGGTTGAAAGACCGCTGCGGGGATTTTTGGGTCGGAATGGCATGTGCGTATTTCTGTTGGCGTGACGGTGGAGGTTTGGTCATCGCCAGTTTTTCGCTGGCCGTTGCTGTGGTGGACTTTTGTTGATGTCGGGTTTTTGGCGGTTTGCCAGTTGCGGGTCAGAATGACCGTGGCGGTTTACCGCGACTGCGGTGGTGTTATGGCGGTCTTCTGACCGGCGGTAAGCGCCTTTTACCGCCGAGGTCAGAATGACCACCATAGTCTTCGTTGAATTAGGGGACATTAAAAGAAATTCAAATATATGACATCACCTTAAAATAGATAAACTAAATGTGAATAGTTCGATAGTGAACAAATATATTTTAACCAATTTTGATGTCAACTTAGACAATAGTTAACAGCGTTAACTAGCCAGAGAATCCAGGTGCAGACTGAAGAACTATAGAGCATGAAGACATCAGTCCAGCTATTACAAGTGCTTCGATAAATTGTGGTTCAGTAGGAACCATAACAGAGATTATACCTATCTCCTACAATAACTACTAGATGATAAACCTTTGGTACTCAGTCAACCCTCCAACACTACAAAGGTATGAATTCAGGGAAAGACATCTGATATAAGGCAAGCAGGGCAGGGCCTCTGGGCAAAATTCATGTCAAGTGATACCGGAAGTACCTATTGGCACTCCTAATGCTTGACACTTCCTTACCTTAGAGAAATAAATTCTACTAATTCAGAACAAGCGGCACAGGGCCACATGCAAATCTAGTAAGAGGGGTGATTAAGTTATGAAAACAATGCCTGAGGCACATTCTATCAATAGATCTGAAACCCCTAGAACCCTATTACATATAGGGTGCACTTTCCCTGTTTGCACCACGGCGCACCTTGAAACAGGTGCGAAGTGCGCAAACAGAGAAAGTACACCCTATCGTGTTGAATCCACTGCCCTCAGTGCAGCCACGAACTTGCGCTGCCAAGTGAAATACATATAGGCTGCTTCAAAGGTGCTCAGTGTTTCACTGTGCAGGCGGCAACCCTCCTGGACTTTTAGGA
Organism: Pleurodeles waltl; assembly: GCF_031143425.1. NCBI lineage: Eukaryota > Metazoa > Chordata > Amphibia > Caudata > Salamandridae > Pleurodeles > Pleurodeles waltl. The sequence continues at coordinate 1,018,681,309 of NC_090444.1, read as the reverse complement.
AGGGAGAGAGATTCCTTTGTAGGCAGGTGCAGTGAGTGACTGCATCTGATTGTAAATCTTTAGGACCCATTTTCCCCCCTCTAGGGGTCTGCCATTAGGTGCTTACCTTTTTGTGGCATACTGTCAGTGTACCTCATGACATCTTCTTTGCCCTTGCCCATGTCAATAATATGTCGAGGGCACAGAGATAAAGAGATTCCTTCATTTGCACAAGACCTGCCCACATGCAAATGAGGGAACACCGTATTGAGTTAGGGCAGGCGCTACATGTGCGTCAGCGTTGTCTGTGTTACAGGAAGGGCCACACAAGCATTTGTGGCCACTTCAGTAACTGTCCCAGGCAGCACATGCCTGTTGCGCTCTGGGGCACTTTCTATAATACGACCCCTGGTATGCAAGAATTAACACAAGCATTGAAGGACAGGTGTCAAGATATTGCTGCTGACTAAGAGGCAAGAGTAGACAAGCATAGACAAAGGCACAAATTAAGCTGCCTTCAAACTGTAGATTAGGAGGGGGTGAAATTAAAATTGCACCAGTGTAATTCATATTGTTTCAAGAATATGGTTCTATGTTTATTAGGCCATAATCCAGAAATTATGCATTTATACTACATCGAGTAATTATGCTGCCATTTTAAGCAAAATAATAACATGGGAGATCAGGAACAATCAGAACAACCTAACCGTGAATGGCTGTTCTTAACAGCAATTGTGTTTTTTGTTCTAGATTTTTTGCACAAAACGAGTCCTGCATTTCACATCAAAATACAGCGCTAAATGATGTATTCATATTTTCCGTAATTTTGAGTAATTTATTGAACATATCATGTAATTATATGAAAGCAAATTACACGAATTTCACACAACTCTGCTTTAGACTTCTCTGTTTAAAGGATGGCTTTTACGACAACAATAATATGCTGATGCACAGCAAACATGTACTTTGAGGTGATTGGTCATAGTGGCTATGTAGCCAGAAACCTTGTACAAATCACAAGTTCACTTGGAAAATTGCAGAGAGCCAATGCAGTCAACAGATTTACCGTTATACCATTAGAGTGTGAATAGACTTCAAGTGTCAGCAACATTTCTGTGACAGCTGTGCCGGGTATGAAGTAGTAGAGGTCACAGTCGTCAGTGAGAGAGTGTACTCAGAATTGCACACACAGAACAAGTATTAGGAGACCAAAATGTAAATATAATCTTACAAATATATGAAACGTGTTTAACAAAAGTTTTTGTTGATAATGAAGGAAAATTACTAAAAAAAATCGTAACCGCATTGACCAGTGTCAAAATATAGTGGACATGTTTTTCCTTATTATTACACACAAATAAATATAGGAAAATGATGTGAACTGCAAAATAAAGTTTATATCTAAATTTAAATTTCTGTCTCTTTTACCATAAAGTAATTGTTTGTGAGGTCGGCCTAGCATACATATGCTTCTGCGGTTCTTACCGCAACCTGTCCGGGGGTTGAATTCTGGGATGGGGTTTCCTCACCAGAGTCTTCACTAGATTATACCATAGGCATTCCGTTCCTGGTGGCTATATTGTAGCTATGATTTTGCAAAACGTAGCAAGATCACATTCACTTCTATCTCAACTCTTGTGCAGACAAGGATATTCAACAAGCCGAATATGTTATACTATTGATCTGGTTAGATTGTGAGAAGTGTTATACTTCCTTTCTCACGCTCTCTGAGGATTTAAGTATGGAGTCATTATTTATGGGCATAATGTATAGGCACTGTTAATTGAAATGGTAAGAAATGCATGCAATTAGATAAACAAAGAACGTTAACTATGCTTACTTAACAATGTAACTTCATTTGTCCAAATAAAGCCACCATTCATCTCATAACTCTCTTCTCACTTGTCACTCATACAGTGATGAAAGATAAAGGAGTCATATGTGCTTCTGGATACCATGCAACAAGACCAGTGATAAGGCCTGTGGGATCTTTCTAATCAAGTAGTGTTTTCAAGTACGATTTCTGTAAAGAAGCACACTTTTTGGGGAGGGGCACAGGAGGTTTTGAGACTAATTATGCAGCAGCATAATATTGGACTTTAGTGAGCTGTAATTTGGTAGAGGCATTTAGAAATTGAGCATGATAATTTATTATTTCCTCTATGAAATAAAGACAATGCCTCAAAACTCTTGAAAGGGCCTTCCATCATATACACTCACCAACTGAAAATGAATGCTATTTAGAAGGTGTAAGCTACACATAACCTGAATATTTGTGGTTGTTTGCCTCACTGCAGTTGGTGTACCTGCCTGTAACAGGCTACAGCTCATCAATCAGATATAAAATTACCTGCTCACTGAATCTATATCTAAAGTAAACCTGTGCATCATTTGGCTCAAAATGGGTCACCTTCTGCCTGAAAGTTCTCATCTTTCTCCTGCTCCGTTGCACAGAGCACCACAATTGAGAGCGCTTGTTAGCATTTTGAGTGAGCTCTTACATTTTGGTCCAGTTATTAACTACTTCCACCTAATGATAAATTGCACATGTAATTTGCTTTATTAGTGACTATTCACTATTTATAAATGATTAGTATATATAATTTGCCAAACAGTGATTAGAAATCTCAATCTTAAAAATGCTAATTTAATTCACAAAATAAGCAATCTCTAAATGTTTACACCTGGGAAATTTTAGCAAATTTGGTTTTGCAACAATTGATTAATCAAACATGGCCAATTTTATATAGCTTTATACATCTAGTCCTAATGTCCTACCACAAATGTACTGAAAAAATCGAGCCATGGATAGTCAATGTGGTTCATCTGACAACAGAAACAAAAGAGGTTTCAAAATGAATCACTTGCAAAAGAAAAGCAAGAAAAACATATCTAAGTATGAAGAGTTATAAAATAAGAAATATGAGTCAAACTGATGCTTTGCTAGTTATAGCAGGAAGAGCTAAATGAGCTGCCCGGAAGGATTGTGCAATCAAGCTGCTCATACAAGACATCCGAGACTGATCATCCTGGGCCTTCCATAGAGGGTGCACAGATGTCCATTACACTTGCTAAAGTCAAATGTAAACCAAGGAAATTTATAATGTTATTTGAGCGCTTCAGTATTTTATAAATATTTTAACGAGCATTGGCAAAGCCAGTAGCTTTTACCTATGGGAGATCGATTGGCTTTGTTATTTTAGACACTTTGACCGAGTCATAGCACCTTTTGTCTTTAAGACATGCAATATATCTAATTAAAAGGCTTGGTGGCAGGCAACACAAGGGATGTGCAGAGGAGGAAGAAAGGGACAGCAACACTACAGACAGGAAGGTGAGGGTGGGGGGAAAGCAACACCTGGGAGGTGCGTGGGAGGAGAGAGGAAGCAGCAAAATAACAGACAATGGTAGGAGGGTGAGGGCAAGCAACACAAGGGAGGTTCAGGGAGGAGGGAGGGAACAGCAATGCAACAAACAGACAGTGGAGGAGAGTGGAAGCAAGCAACATGAGGGAAGTGCAAGGAAGGAGGGGGGGGAGCAGCAACATAGCAGACAGCGAGAGCATGGTGGGGTAAGCAACACGAGGGAGGGTGGAGGAGGGATATTGGGGCAAGGGCTCGGACAGTAAAAGAACGAGGGAGATGGGATGGAGGGTTAACAATGCACACATATGCACGCGTTTAGAATGCATGGAAAAAAGCTTTTGAAAAAGTACCTTCAGGAGGGTGCAGCCAGTGGAAGCACACTGGCCGCAGATACTAAGTTGTAGTCGGTCCATGCTCCATGACAAAGACAAACACTGGAAGCACCTGGAAGAAACAGAAAGTGACCAGGAAGTATTGACCAATAAGAAACAAGGAACCACGAGTAACGTCACTAATGCTTTTTCTGAATCTCTCTCAGCTTACAAAAGTGGACATGTGTAAATTTTATAAGTCACAGTAACTTTCTGCTCAGATATGGTGAATAGTCAAAACTAGTACCAGTACTACAAAGTGTAAGATAACATTTACACATGTATTGTAACTCTCATGTAAAGTTACCTTTCTGACTAGGCCCCAGAATGTTTAGATTCTGCAAAAAGAGGGCAGACTGGATTGCATTTATTCGAAACAAACAGCATACACCATGAAACCAAGACCATGCGCTCCATCTTTTCATCTTATTGGTTTATGTATGAGAAGAATGTTTTGCTAGATGTGTGTTCCTATTCTGATTGGTGACTAGACTAATACTTGGTAAAGAAAGGTTGATATTTCCTAAGAATGTGCTGGATGTTTTTCTTCAATGATTATTAAACTTACCTTATCTATAATAAAACTTGTCTGCCTAAGGAGGGCTGTGGCAGGCTGCATCACAACAACCCTGGCCAGATGTCCACTACAAATAGCGGAAACGACGCCATTAGTCACACCACAGACAAGCGCCAGCGTGAGGAGACATGTTAGTGTCATGACATCATCATGTAGGGCCCGATCTGGGGCATTTAGGACTACAGGAGGCAATGCATCTGCCTCTTTTCTCTCCACTGTGCGTATACATACAGGAGCATCAAAAGGCCTCGAACTTTGCCTGCAGTTAAGGAAGCTTTTTATGTAAGGTGAGTCCAGTAGATAGAAGGGTACGGGGAGGGCTGCCATTGGGTGTAGCCATGGTGCCTTGAAATCATGGAAGCTCTTTGGTTTGTTTTACAAGCTCTTGCCCCCCACCCCCCAGGTCAGGAGATGTGTACGGATTTTGCATGCATTGGAGTACTTCAGCCATTTGATATTGAGAATCTGCATTGTTAACAATTTGTTATAGATTTACTCTTGGGACATCTAAAAATCATGCATAGTGACCAGTTTATGCTCATATTTTGGTTTGAAAGGGTATATTTAAAGGTAATAAACATTATTCAAGTGCCTCTGAGGCGTTGAATGCGATGGAAACAATAATATTCATGCTCATGTGATATCGCATACGGCCAGTAGTAGGAGCTGGGAGATTAAGTTTTAGCTGAGCCATCAGCCATACGAACATGCATTTCAGGGGAGGCCCAGTCGTAGTCGGCTTGCTTGTTGAACAATTGTTTTCTGTGCTCTTTGAAGAAGTGGTATTTATATATAGCTTACTACCTTTGAAAAGACTGGGATTTATTACATGGTGTTGGGTCTGTTAATAAAATGTGATTTTCTAAGCTTGTTTATATTTATACAGAGTGCCAAAAATGCTTTACCCGCTAGCATAATCAAGAAAATAATGTGTCTCAAATTTTCGAGAGTTTACTATTCAGCACTATATGGCCTCATACGGTTTGGAGCACCACTAGTTTTGTAGCACTTTCTCAGGCACAGATTGTATTCGTTGGTATCTTTTCTGCCATCCAATGCCCTTCTATGATTTTGAGACACATGTCCGGTTAAGTTTTGATATGCATGTACTGATGATTATTTACTTCTTTTTTTGGTATCTATTCGTGCGGGAAGTTATCCCTGCAAGTCTTGGCAAAGAGAGCCAGAGGCAGACAAGGAAAGGCATGGATTGGAGGTAACAGTGCTCACACATGCTGAAGTGACAGCTCTGAGCAGAGCAGATAGTGGAAGAAAGTCAGCAGTTCGCAGGTCTAACCACAAACTGCAGTCTCCATCCCTTCTAATTTGGCCTGGTAACAGCGGATTTCAATTACTTCAGGTCCTTCAATGACTTTCAGGAGATGATGGTAGTCAATGAGAAACCATTAGTGAGTTTGCTTGGATTGTCTCCCCGTTATATCAAGTGATTCAAATTATCAGTGAGAACTGCGATAGCATATAGCGTGCTATGTACCTATGGCCAGAAAGCTGTCTGCTTGAAGCCCAGTACCTTAGCCTTAATGCATGAGTGACCTGAAACAACAGATTGTGTTGCATTCACCTTACCAGACATTTTGTACAGAGGGGATAATGGAATTTAAATTATGTAGCATTCACTTTACCCAAGCCCAGGATGCAATCTTATTGGCCTAGGGCCTCATTATGAGTTTGGCGGTCCCACCAAACTCGTGGGTAGGAGGCCACCGCCATGGTGTGGCGTCTCGCCATAGTGTATTACAGTGTTCCTACCGGGTTGACCGGTGGGAACATTGTAGTATATGGTTCCCTCTTGGCTGCCTGGTGGGAACAGTGTTATAATATTGTTAAGAGAGCTGAGGCCAATAACATAGCACACAGCAGCCTCAGAATGTGTACTATCTGTGAAGCAGATACTGCACATTTCAATGGTGTTGGGCTAGGGGGGGCCTGCACTGCCCATGCCATGCCCCCTGTGGCTCCCGGCATTGGCTTTCCTCCAGCCTTCTTATGGCAGGGAGCCCGCCATGAGTAGGCTGGGGGAAAGCTGAGTTGTAATCAGCCAGACGGGGCTGGACTCAGCACCACTGGGCTGAGTATGTTCCTGGTGGAGATGGAGGTAACCTGGTGGGACCGCTCACCAGGGTTGTAATGTGGCTGTTGGACCACCACAGTTGCATTGGTCCCACCTTCACCAAAAAGCGTAATGAGGCCCTTAGTCCTGTAGGAGCATTGATTGCTCTATTGCAAAGGGGGATGTCTAAGGGGGGAAATGAGCACTGCCGGAGATGCTTCATCACTTGAGCGCCTTGTCGCTGCATGCATGACCAGAGTCTCACACTTTCATTAGCACAGTTTCAATGAATCCATATCTTGTCAGTTGTCTGTGAATGTGTAGGTTGTTTGCGTCTTGGCATCAGCATTGGTAAAAAGTCATATATGGCAAGCCATTAATAATGGGAAGTACCTACCCTTTTTAAAGTTTCACCCCTCTCCCCTTTTAATTAATTTGTAGGTTTGTGGAGTGGAGCAGGATCAGACAATGCAAAAAGACACAAACAGTCTACTGTCCAATATGCTGGCCCTTTCACATGTGATGTTGAAAATATTTTAATGCCAGCAGTCATTTCCGGCAGAGGTGTTTAGCTGGCACAATACAAGAAGATAGCGAGCCCATTGTCCATGGCAAAGGAGAGTCTATCCCGTACAGGCAGAGATGTTCTGTGGACTCGTTTGTCAGCAACAGATCCCAGGGAAAAGGCAGGAGTAGGGAGAAGAAGGAGAAATGTTATCACAATGGTTTTTCTCATTCAAAGGCATTCATTCACAGGTCTATGATCTAATAATTAAGTAGCAGCAGTGCTGTTTTAAGGAAAACTGTTGAAGAGTTACATTGGTTTAATATCTACAGCGGAGACCAACATTTATCCCAGATTCTAATTAGGCCCCACCGGTGTGAAAGCGGTGCACCTACTCCATTACCTGGCTCCTCTTTTGAGCCCAATAATAGTGAATGCCATTACAGCTGGTAGATGGGTACATAGGTGCTCATTACAACCCTGGCAGTCGGTGTTAAAGCGGCGGTAAGACCGCCAACAGGCCAGCGGGAACAAAAATGGAATTACGACCGTGGCGGAAACCGCCAACAAAGACAGCCACTTTAACACTCCGACCGCCACGGCGGTACAAACAAACAGCGCAGCGGTCACTGCCAACAGACAGGCGGGTGACAATGAACCGCCCACAGTATCACAACTTACCAATCCGCCAACTTTTCCGGGGTGGATTCACCGCGAAAAAAAACAAGGCAGAAACAGGACTTAGAAGGGAAAATGCTCACCTCTGCACACCCCATGAGGAACCAGGACGCCATGGAACCCGAGCTCCACATTTTACCAGCCTTTATCTTCTTGCTCCTCTACCAGAAGCACGAACACCGGCGGCGATGACCACGGTGAGTACTGCACCTACGACACAGGGGAGGGGGGAGGGAAAAATCAGTGACACACACATGCAACACAAAACACCCCCACCCCACCCTCACCCACGACAACACACACACTAATACAGCATGATACATTACAGTACAGTGGTTTGCCCACTGTTCAATCCTGGGGAGTGCAAAGCCACAGTCTCACAAGTCTCTACAGTGGGTAGTTTGCCCACTGTTCTATCCTGCGGAGTACAAAGCCACAGTCTCTCAAGTGGATAACAGTCTCCATTGGTTCTGGAGGGGGCTTGGTGCCCAGAGAGCTTCATCCTGCCAATCACAGAGGTAGTGGATGTGATACTCCACTGGTTCTGGAGGGGGCTTGGTACCCAGAGTGCTTCATCCTGCCAAGGACAGAGGTAGTGGATGTAAATCTCCACTAGTACTGGAGGGGACTTGGTGCCCAGAGTGCTTAATCCTGCCAAGGACAGAGGTAGTGGATGTGATACTCCACTGGTTCTGGAGGGGGCTTGGTGCCCAGAGTGCTTCATCCTGCCAAGGACAGAGGTAGTGCATGTGATACTCCACTGGTTCTGGAGGGGGCTTGGTGCCCAGAGTGCGTCATCCTGCCAAGGACAGAGGAAGTGGATGTAAATCTCCACTGGTACGGAGGGGGCTTGGCGCCCAGAGTGCTTAATCCTGCCAAGGACAGAGGTAGTGGATGTGATACTCCACTGGCTCTGGAGGGGGCTTGGTGCCCCGAGTGCTTCATCCTGCCAAGGACAGAGGTAGTGCATGTAACACTCTACTGGTTCTGGAGGGGGCTTGGCGCCCAGAGTGCTTCATCCTGCCAAGGACAGAGGTAGTGGATATGATACTCCACTGGTTCTGGAGGGGGCTTGGTGCGCACAGTGCTTCATCCTGCCAAGGACCGAGTTAGTGGATGTAAATCTCCACTGTTTCTGGAGGGGGCTTGGTGCCCAGAGTGCTTCATCCTGCCAAGGACAGAGGTAGTGGATGTGATACTCCACTGGTTCTGGAGGGGGCTTGGTGCCCAGAGTGCTTCATCCTGCCAAGGACAGAGGTAGTGGATGTAAATCTCCACTGGTTCTGGAGGGGGTTGGTGCCCAGAGTGCTTCATCCTGCCAAGGACAGAGGTAGTGCATGTAAATCTCCACTGGTTCTGTAGGGGGCTTGGTGCCCAGAGTGCTTCATTCTGCCAAGGACAGAGGTAGTGGATGTGATACTCCACTGGTTCTGGAGGGGGCTTTGTGCCCAGAGTGCTTCATCCTGCTCGTGGCGGCCTCAGTAGCGTCAGTGCTTTTGGCGCTCATGGGCCTGCGGTGCTTGTGGCGGCGGTGTCTTTGGCAGCGGTGCTTGTGGCGGCGGTGTCATTGGGTGCGGTGCTTGTGGTGGCAGTGTCCTTCTGAGCGGTGCTTCTGGCGGCGGTGTCTTTGGCAGAGGTGCTTGTGGCGTCATTGTCCTTGGCAGCGGTGATTGTGGTGGCAGTGTCCTTGGCAGCGGTGCTTGTGGCGGCGGTGTCTTTGGCAGCGGTGCTTTTGGTGGCGGTGTCCTTGGCAGTGGTGCTTGTGGCGGCGGTGTCTTTGCCAGCGGTGCTTGTGGCCTCTGTGTCCTTGGCAGCGGTGCTTGTGGCGGCGGTGTCCTTGGCAGCGGTGATTGTGGCGGTGGTGTCCTTGGCAGCACTTCAGCTGCTGGCGGTCCTGTCTTGGGCAGCGGGGCTGCTGCTGGTGGTCCTGTCTGGGGCAGCGGGCTGCTGCTGGCGGTCCTGTCTGGGGCAGCGGGGCTGCTGCTGGCGGGCATGTCTGGGCCAGCGGGGCTGCTGCTGGCGGTCCTGTCTGGGCCAGCGGGGCTGCTGCTGGCAGTCGCCTCGTGGGCCGCGGGCCTGATGCTGGCAGTCCTGTCTGGGCCAGCGGGGCTGCTGGCGGTCGCCTCCTGGGCAGCGGGGCTGATGCTGGCGGTCCTGTCTGGGCCAGCAGGGCTGCTGCTGGCAGTCCTGTCTGAGACAGCGGGGCTGTTGCTGGCAGTCGCCTCCTGGGCAGCAGGGCTGATGCTGGAGGTCCTGTCTGGGCCAGCGGGGCTGCTGCTGGCGGTCCTGTCTGGGCCAGCGGGGCTGCTGGCGGTCACCTCCTAGGCAGCGGGGCTGATGCTGGCGGTCCTGATGGGGCCAGAGGGACTGCTGCTGGCAGTCCTGTCTGGGGCAGCGGGGCTGTTGCTGGCCGGCGCCTGGGCATCGGGCTGATGGTGGTCTTCTCTGCTGTGCTGATCTTCCCAGACTTGCCGGGTTTCTTGTGCCCCTTCCCCACCTTGGAAGGTGTTGCAGCTGACTCCACACTCCCACCTGTACCCCTGGGAGTGGCTTTGCTGGCTGTTGTCTTCCCCCTCTCCCGCGGGCAGTGGCCAACTTTTGATGCTTGACAGGTGGGGGACTGTCCGTGCTGTGGCTCCTTGCCACACTGGCTGCCCTGCTGCCTGGTGCACTCCAGAATCCGGTGACTACTGGCACCACTGGTCCCGGCGATGTTGTGGCTGAGGTGCTAGGTTGTGACCTGGAGAGTCGGGCCCTAGGAGACTGACGGGGTGGGGGAGGTGAGGAAAAGAGGTCAAGGGTGGACAGGAAAAGTTTCTTAGGAACACTGGACGGGTAACTGGAGGGGGTTTGGGAGTGGAGGAAGAGGTTGTGGTTGTAGGAGGTGTACATTTGGTGACTTTGGGTGAAGGTGCATGCGCTGGAGGCTGTTGTGAGGTGGATGGCTGTTGGGTGGGTGTGTGCCAGTGTTTGTGTACCTTGGGAGGTGGCGTAACAGACACACTGGTAGAGGACACAGGGGATGTGTGAATGGTAGTGGGGGAGGTGACTGCACATGAGCGGGGTGTGGTGGTGGGTGTGCTGGTGATGGTAGTAGTGGCTGTAGATGTAGTGCATGCAGGTGTGAGAGGAGACGAGACTGGGAGGGAGGAGGGAGACAAGTAGGAGGGGGACACAGTGGAGGCAGTGGATGTTGCTATGTCTGCATGTGTGTGATGCTTGCGTGAGTGCCTGTGGGAAGTGTGGTGCTTATGTTTGCCTGAGCTTCCTTTATGTGTTGAGGTGTGTGCATGCTGGTCTGATGGTGTGCTTGGGGTAGGCTGAGGTACAGGGGATTGGGTCTGGGTGGAGGAAGTTGGAGGGGGGAGGCTTGAGACAGGGACAATGGCTGCCATCACTGCTGAGGCCAGGGTCTGAAAAGCTTGCTGAAGGGCTGCCTGACCAGAATGAATGAACAGGAATGCATTGGTTTGTTGCAACTGTCTCACTACACCCTGGATAGTATTCAAAATGGTAGACTGCCCAACAGTGAGGGACCTGAGGAGGTCAATGGCCTACTCACTGAGGGCTGCAGGGGTGACTGGGGCAGGGGCTGAGGTGCCTGGGGCGAAGGAGATGCCCACCCTCCTGGGTGAGCTGGCACGGGGCAAAGGCTGAGGGGCTGCTGGGAGGGCGGTGCGGGAGGGGGTGGTAGCGGCTGTACCTGTAGATGCGGGGGCACAGATGGGGCCGCCACCACATGGGAGCTCCCATCAGAGGACGAGTCCGTATCACTGGTGTCAGCTCCTGTCCCCACCGTGGAGCTCCCCTCGCCCTCCGTCCCACTGGTGAAATCAGACTCCATAGTGTCACCCTCCAGGGCCATGTGGGATGCAGCTCCCTCCTTCTCCGGTGCCACTGCTCCTCCGCCTGATGATGCTAATGTACACATGTACAGGGAGACGACAAAAAGGGGCGGAGACAGAAGAAAGACATGTTGAGTGCATGCATTACCGCTACCGTTGGCGGACACGACAGACACAGAAGTCCTCTGCACTACGCCGCGCACTTGTGGTCCACTATTCAATCCCTGGGACATGGCCTACAAGGTTATGGCCGATATCTGCACACATGGATGTCACAGGAGCCTGACTATGTGTAGTTGACACTGTACCCAGGTGGGGTGGAGTGGGGTGCCACAGGGTCTGCCTGAAAAAGGGGACTTCACTAGCACACTCGCCCCGGCCTAGGAAAACCCACAGCTTACCTCCCCCACCCAGACACCTCCACTGCGCGCTGAATCAGCAGAATGAGAGTGTACTCACCCCCTTGTTGCTGCTGTGATGCCCTCAAGCACCCATCCAACTCTGGGTACGCCACTGCCAGGATCCTGAACATCAGGGGGGTCATGGTGCGACGGGCAACCCCCCCACGTTGGGAGGCCATCCCCAGCGGGGCCTCTGCCGTCTTCTTGCTCCAGCGGCGAATGTCCTCCCATCTTTTCCGGCAGTTGGTGCTCCATCTGTGATAGACCCCCAGGGTCCGGACATCCTTGGTGATGGCACGCCAAATATCCTTCTTCTGGTGGGCGCTGACCTGCATGAATTGTACAGGGGAATAAGAGAAGTTATTACCAACTGCACCGTCACAGTCATTGGCCCACATCCCTATCCTTGCCATGTGGCACATGCACTCACCGTCGTTTCATGCACGCATCATTCTCCCCCCCACCTATCTTTCATCCACACCACTCCACACAGGCATTGCCCATACAGCATGCTCACAGTGTACTTACCTGTTTGTCTGGAGGACCGTAGAGTAGCGTGTACTGGGGGAGGACCCCATCCACGAGTTTCTCCAACTCCTCCGTGCTGAAGGCAGGGGCCCTTTCCCCAGACGCACAATCCATTGTCTCTTCCAGACTGAGGTCATAGCAGCACTTGCAGTGAAGGTTCTCTCCTGTCGAAGATCAGGTATCAAGTGATTGAACAGATAGAAAATGTCGGTCACGTCCGCGGTGGTACGTACCATCACCGCCGGCGTACATCGTTATTGGCTCCTGGGACCCATAGGGTCCAATGTTAACCAATGCAGAATTGCACCGCGGTCTTCGACCGCCTACAGCAACGGTGTACAACGCCAGCGCAGTTACCTCACATCCCATTGTCCCCCTTTACAGGTCAGGGAGCCGCCATTTCAGGGGCCCACATGGCTTTATTTTTAACTGCGTCACACATACCTAGGCCTTGCCTCAACACTAATACAGGCAAAATACGGGTTTATGAATGGTTTTCTGAGTCTGCGAAGACGAGGAAGCAGAAGAAGAGGACATCGACAACAGAAACTCTGTGATCCTGCAATACTTCCAGTGAGACACAGGTAAGAATACAAACCTGCCTACTATATGTACTTTAACACTACTACCTCTCTACTGTCTGTCCTTTTCACCCAGTGTATGGTCACTGAACTGTCACTTTCCCTTACGATTTCACAGATGTGGGTCCCACTGTGTGACATCTGCTTTGTTTCCCCATGGACTAGAGTTGTGTGACATAGGTATGTTGACATTACAATTGAAAGAGCATTTTGTCACTGCAATTGCTAATACACTATTTCGAAATCACAGACAGACTCCAGATTGTTTTGTGCTTTAAGGGTGTTTCTTTAAGTGCTCAATATTGGAGGGGGTTGTAAAATGGTGAGGGGTGATGGTGGAGGAATGTCCATGGCAGAGTCCAGTTTATTAGTCTCACAGGTGCATTGTCCAAAGGGGCATAGGAAGTGGAGCTGGGGCAGTTTGAGGATGGACAGGGAGACAAGGTGGGACAAAACGGATGACATTCAGGGCGGTCTAATTTCTTGGCGGGGTCTTGGCATTGTTCTCTGTCTTTGTCCTGGATCTCAGGGAACGTTTGCAGGGTGGTTCTCCCTCTGCAGGGGGTGGGGTGCTGGTGTGGTGGTCCTGTGGCGGTGCCTCCTGTCCACTAGCGCAGATGGATGTGGTGGGCAGTTCATCGTCCAGGCTAGTGTAAGGGGCCCCTTGTCGTGCCACAGTGTCCTCCTGGTGTTGAGGACTTCCTTCAGCACCCCTACGATGGTGCCCAGGGTGGAATTGATGGATCTGATTTCCTCCCTGAAGCCCAAATACTGTTCCTCCTGCAGCCATTGGGTCTCCTGAAACTTGGCCAGTACCGTTGCCATCGTCTCCTGGGAATGATGGTATGCTCCCATGATGTTGGAGAGGGCCTCGTGGAGAGTGGGTTCCCTGGGCCTGTCCTCCCTGTGTCGCACAGCAGCCCTCCCAGTTCCCCTGTTTCCCTGGGCCTCTGTCCACTGAACGGTGTGCCCACTGCCACTGCCCCTGCCCCCAGGTCCCTGTTGTTGTTGGGGTAGTGGGTTAGCCTGGGTTCCCTGTAGTTGTGGACACACTGCTGATTGACGTGTCCTGGGGAAAGAGGTGTGGGCCCGCTGTGTGGGTGCTGTGCTGGTGTTTCCAGAGGGGCAAGCTCTGTAGTGACCTGTGCTAATGTGAGGGGAACCGAGTGTCCCGAGGTCCCAGATGGGCCGAGCTGGTCATCTAGATCCAGTTGGACAGAGCTGCTGTCATCACTGTGGGCCTCTTCTGTTGGTGGTGTGGACATGTGTGGACCCTCCTGTGCGGTGACATTGGGTAGAGGTCCTGCAGGGGTGTAAAAGCATGATTATTGCATCTGGGTGCACAATGGTGTGCAATGGGTGGGTGACCGTGTACCCCAGTGCTTGCATTCCTGTGTGGGACCTTGTGTGATGATGGTTTGGGGGGGTGTATGGGTATGTGCAATGGCCATGCATTGGTGATGGGAGTCCATGCTTTGTTGTTGCATGCAGGGCTTGGTGTTGGGATGTGTGGTTTGTGATATTGGGACATTTGTGAGGAGTAGGAGTGATGGGGGTGAGGGCGAGGGTGGGGGTATGTGATGGCATGCAGGTAGGGTGGGGGATATAGTAGTTAAGGTTTGTCTTACCAGAGTCCATTCCTCCAGCTACTCCTTCGAGGCCCTCAGGCCAATATGTTAAGCAGTTGATTAGAAGGCCAACCTAGTTCTTACCCCTTGGAAGATTGCAAGGAGCAGTCTCAACAGAATACTTTCTAAGACGTATTTCACACATGTTGAATCATTTCTATATAGCTAAGGGCAAACATTGACTTCTCAAGTGTGCAGGTGTATTTATCAGCCAAGTGTTTTACAGACAGGCAACAACTTCATTAGTTTGAGACGGCTTTTAACACAGGCTTGGTGTCCAGTGGTATATTGTCTGTAAGGAGGCAAAAGGCAAGCAGGTAGGCCTGTTGGCCAGGCATTCCCAGAAGGTTATTTTTTTGTTTCATTCCTTCTTGAGCCTAAGTCTCATACCCAAGTTCAACACAAATGCGTGGCTGGGAAGTGCTTGTAAAGGCAGGCCACGGAAGCTCACTGATTATCACTATTAATAGGGTCACTCAGAGCATGGGAATCACAACATAGTGCCCCATGATTAATCATGGCCATTGGCTTGTGGGTGCAACAAAAACCTGGTTAGATTTGAGGAGAACTGTATGGAGTGTGCCCCCTGCGGGTAGTTGGAACATAGTAGGGATCCTTTTTTTACTCTATTCAGACAGTTGGAAAAGGATAATATTACAAAGAACTTAAGGCAACATATGCAGGGATTGTTGAATCCCATTGATATCATGATGAGGCTGATTCATGCAACTGCTTGCAGTCCATCTCTCCATTGTATGATCTTGTGCTGCCCAGCGCTGCTGCTTGGGCAGTTGGTTGGATCAAGGGTACTCCGAATGGGCATGCTCTGTCTGCCAATGAGTTTAACTTTGTTCCACAGGCAATTGGCTTTCGGTATTTTG
The DNA here is from genome assembly GCF_031143425.1 of Pleurodeles waltl. NCBI lineage: Eukaryota > Metazoa > Chordata > Amphibia > Caudata > Salamandridae > Pleurodeles > Pleurodeles waltl. Next base: position 1,018,665,899 of record NC_090444.1, on the reverse strand, counting down.
GATGCACACTGTTGTTTTTTTCCATGTGTATAGGGAAGCTTGACATCTTTCTGGCTTTTGTCAGGACAGTGTTGGTCCAACAACATTTTCCTGTGCTGCCTGTAGCTGTTGTAATGGCCACCGGTGGGATAAAGTATATATCCCTAATAAGGGAGAAGGAGCTGAGATTACTCAGTGGTTGGGTTTGTTAGGAACCAGTTGAGGGGTGGCAATGCTCACAGTGGTGCACCCTCCCCCGGACATAGCCCAGTTGTCAGCTGGGAGCATGTGGTTTGGTTGCAACTAAGGTGCTCTCCAGGTGAATTATCTGTGGGGGGGAGGGCAAGATGTTCCTGTGGCGAAAATATTAGCAGCAGAAAAAAGGGCTACCCAAAAAGTTGAACTGAGTTACTGGACTGACCCCTTGAGGTGGTGTTGATTTATGTGAGCACTGGGCTGGCAGAAGGGGGGAAGGACCGGCTGGTGGTCCTGGACCTTTCTGCCGTAAGCCCTGATCCCTGGATTTGAACTTTTTGGGAACTTCACCTAGTGACAGGTGCCCTGGCAGGGACAGTAAGCTATGCAGTGCTCTAGAGTATGTATTAGTATGGAATTGAGGGTATTGTGCAACCCTCTGTGAGATGGAGGGGAAGTTGTCGCTAATGTATGCTTGCCAGTAATCTCGCAAAAGCCCTTGGGGGAGGGCATGGGTAAGTCCTTCTGGCACAGCCCATTCTGGAGCTTTGCGCTGTACTGGAAAAGTGGGGACAATTGTGTTGCTTGTACAATCTGTGAGCTGTTTGCTGATCTCGTGTCCTATATTTGCATGACCAATGTCTACTTAACTAAGAGTTTTATTCCCTACTGATACTGTGTGAATAAAAGCCTATGTCTTGGTTAAACCACCATAACCAAATCAAATCAATTTTTTTTATAAATCGCGCTACTCACCCGTGAGGGTCTCAAGGCGCTAGGGGAAGGGGGGTTACTGCTGCTCGAAGAGCCAGGTTTTGAGCTGCCTCCGGAATGCAGGGTGGTCCTGGGTGGTCCTGAGGTTGGCGGGGAGGGAGTTCCAAGTCTTGGCCGCCAGGTAGGAGAAGGATTTCCCACCTGCCGTGGTGCGGCGGTTGCGAGGGACGGCGGTGAGTGCGAGGTTGGCGGAGCAAAGTTGACGGGTGGGCGTGTAGAAACTGAGGCAACGGTTGAGGTATTCGGGTCCCTTGTTGTGGAGGGCTTTGTGTGCGTGGGTGAGGAGCCGGAAGGTGATCCTTTTGCTGACGGGAGGCCAGTGCAGGTGTCTCAGGTGGGCGGAGATGTGGCTGTTGCGGGGTATATCGAGGACTAGGCGGGCGGAGGCGTTTTGTATTCGCTGCAGACGTTTCTGGAGTTTAGCGGTGGTTCCTGCGTATAGGGTGTTTCCGTAGTCCAGGCGGCTTGTGACGAGGGCGTGGGTCACAGTTTTTCTGGTGTCGGCGGGGATCCAGCGGAAGATCTTTCGGAGCATGCGGAGAGTGAGGAAGCAGGAAGATGATACGGCGTTGACTTGCTTGGTCATGGTGAGAAGTGGGTCCAGGATGAATCCGAGGTTTCGTGCGTGGTCTGAGAGGGTAGGTGCGGTGCCAAGGGCTGTGGCCCAGCAAAAGTCGTCCCAGGCGGACGGGGTGTTTCCGAGGATGAGGACTTCAGTTTTTTCTGAGTTCAGTTTCAGACGGCTGAGTTTCATCCATTCTGCAACGTCTTTCATTCCATCTTGCAGGTTGGTCTTGGCGCCAGTGGGGTATTTGGTGAGGGAGAGTATCAGCTGAGTGTCGTTGGCGTAGGAGGTGATGTTGATGTTGTGTTTGCGTACGATGTCGGCGAGGGGGCTCATGTAGACATTGAAGAGCATCAGGCTGAGCGAGGAGCCTTGTGGGACGCCGCAGATGATCTCGGTGGGGTCTGAGCGGAACGGAGGGAGGTAGACTCTTTGGGAGCGGTTAGAGAGGAAAGAGGTGATCCAGTCCAGGGCTAGTCCTTGGATACCAGTGGAGCGCAGGCGGGATGTTAGGGTTCGGTGGCAGACGGTGTCGAAGGCAGCCGAGAGGTCGAGGAGGATGAGGGCGACTGTTTCTCCGTTGTCCATCAGAGTTCTGATGTCGTCTGTGACTGAGATGAGGGCGGTTTCTTTGCTGTGATTGGCTCGGAATCCGGACTGAGAGGGGTCGAGTAGGTGGTTGTCTTCAAGGAAATTTGTCAGTTTCTTGTTGACGGTCTTCTCTATGACTTTGGCAGGGAAAGGGAGGGGCGAGATGGGGCGGAAGTTCTTCAGGTCGCTGGGGTCCACCGTAGGTTTCTTCAGGAGGGCGTTGACTTCCGCGTGTTTCCAGCTCTCGGGGAAGGCGGCAGAAGCAAACGAGCTGTTGATGATGGTCTGGAGATGCGGGGCGATGATGTTGTCGGCTTTGTTGAAGATGAAGTGTGGGCAGGGGTCCGAGGGGGCACCGGAGTGGATGGAGTTCATGGTAGCTTTGGTCTCCTCCACGCTGATGTGAGTCTAGGCGTTGAGGGTGATGGCTGGGGTAGTAGGTTCTGTGGTGGTTGGCTGGGTCTGGTGTCCGAAGCTGTCGTGTAGGTCGGTGATCTTACGATGGAAGAAGGTAGCGAGGGAGTTGCAGAGGTCTTGTGAGGGCGTGATGGAGTTGGCGTTGGCGTTAGGATTGGATAGCTCTTTGACGATGTTGAAGAGTTCTTTGCTGTTGTGAGTGTTCTTGTCCAGTCTGTCTGTGAAGGAAGATCTTTTGGTGGCGCGGATCAGCTGATGGTGTTCGCGGGTGGCGTTTTTGAGGGCAGACATGTTTTCTGCGGTGTGGTCTTTGCGCCAGGCTTTCTCAAGGGTACAGCAGGATTTTTTGGATTCCTTGAGGGTGTCTGTGAACCATTGAGGTTTCCTGGTGCTGGTCTGTCTTGGGAGGCGTCTGAGAGGTGCCAGGTTGTCCGCGCAGTTGGTGATCCAATGAGTGAGGCTGAGGGCTGCGTCGTTGGGCTCAGTGGAGAAGGTGGCTTGGTTGTCGCTAAGAGTGGAGCGAAGCTGTTCCGTGGGGATTTTGTTCCAATGTCTGCGTGGGATGGGTTGTGTGCAGAGGTGGAGAGTCTTGCGACTGAAGGTGAAGTGGACACATCTGTGGTTGGTCCAGTGCCTTACGGAGGAGTGGCTGAAGGATACGTGGTTGCTGGCGGAGAAGATGGGGTCGAGCGTGTGTCCGGCGATGTGGGTGGGGGTGTTCGCCAGTTGCTTGAGACCGAGGTTGACGAGGTTGTCGAGCAGGGTGGTGGTGTTGGGGTTGTTGTTCTGCTTCAGGTGGAAGTTGAGGTCACCGAGGAGGATGTAGTCCGGCGAGGCAAGGGTGTGCGGGGAGATGAAGTCGGCGATGGATTCGCTGAAGAGGGCGCGTGGTCCAGGGGGTCTGTAGATGAGAGTTCTTCTGAGGGTGGTCCTGGGGTCGGTGTGGATCTGGAAGTGCATGTGTTCGGCGGCGAGGGGGATGTCTTCGGTGGAGGTGGTGATGTTGATGGAGTCCTTGAAGACGATGGCGATTCCTCCACCGACTTGGTTGGTGCGGTCTCACCTGGTGATCTTGTAGCCGTCGGGGATGGCTATGGCGATGTCGGGGGCCGAGGAGGCGTTCATCCAGGTCTCAGTGATGAAGGCGACGTCCGGTGCGGTGTAGTCCAGGAGGTCCCATAGTTCAATTGCGAGCTTGTGGACGGAGCGTGCGTTGATCCGAATGCATTTGAGGTGGTTATTGGTGCGTGGGCTGGCGGACGGGGTGCAGTCGCGGTGGAAGGTGAGTTTGCAGGTGAGGCATGCGAAGGGTCCATGGGTGCGTTTAGGGTTAGCTTGGAAGCAGGTTCTGGAGCGCCCCGGGTTGAGAGCGTGGAGGGAGGTGGGGTTGTAGCGGTGCTGCAGGGGTTAGGAGTGCTGGGGGCCAGGGGTCGTGGTGCTGGGCGCGGTCCCGGCGCGGACGGGCACAGACGGGCTTGCCTTTGGAGCGCCTGCACAGCGGCCGCCATAAGAGGGAGGAGGGGGGGAGGAGGGGTCAGCTGGGGGCGGGAGGCGGGCGGGGGCGCGACAAATGGGAGCAGGGGGGGACGGGGCCAAGCGGGAGGTGGCGGCGGGAAAGCGGAGGGCGGGGGGGACAGGTAGAGGGGGAGGGGAAAAAAGATAGGGAAGGGAGGATTACAGAGGAGGAGAGGAGTCAGGAAGAACAGAAGAGAGGGGTAGAAGAGTCAGGGGAAAAGAGTCAAGAGAGAAGAGTCAAGAGGAAGAGAGTCAAGAGAGAAGAGTCAAGAAGAAGAGTCACGAGGAAGAGTCAAGAAGAAGAGTCACGAAGAAGAGGAGAGAGGAGTCAGGAAGGTGAGGAGAGACCAGAGAGGCAGAGGAGGGAGGTGTCCCGAAGCTGAGCAGAAGAGCACAGATGAAGAAAAAGAAGAAAGAACACAGAACACAGAGCACAGATGAAGAAAAAGAAGAAAGAACACGCAGGACGGGGTGCAGAGGAGGAGAAGAGTAGAAGAGCACAGATGAAGAAAAAGAAGAAACACAGAGCGCAGATGAAGAAAAAGAAGAAAGAACACAGAACACAGAGCACAGATGAAGAAAAAGAAGCAAGAATATGCAGGACGGGGTGCAGAGGCGGAGAAGAACACAGAAGAACACAGATGAAGAAAAGGAAGAAAAGAACAAGCAGGACGGGGTGCCAAGGTGGAGAATAGCACAGAAGAACACAGATGAAGAAAAGGAAGAAAAGAACACGCAGGACGGGGTGCAGAGGAGAAAAGAAGAACACAGATGAAGAGTAAAGCAGGAAGAGAACGCGGTGAGGAAGAGGAGAAAAGAAGAACACAGATGAAGAGCAAAGCAGGAAGAGAACGCTGTCAGGAAGAGGAGAAAAGAAGAACACAGATGAAGAGCAAAGCAGGAAGAGAACGCGGTGAGGAAGAGGAGAAAGGAAGAACACAGATGAAGAGCAAAGCAGGGAGAGAACGCGGTGAGGAAGAGGAGAAAGGAAGAACACAGATGAAGAGCAAAGCAGGAAGAGAGCGCGGTGAGGAAGAGGAGAAAAGAAGAACACAGATGAAGAAAAGAACATGCAGGACGGGGTGCAGTGGAGAAAAGAAGAACACAGATGAAGAGCAAAGCAGGAAGAGAATGCGATGAGGAAGAGGATAAAAGAAGAACACAGATGAAGAGCAAAGCAGGAAGAGAACGCGGTGAGGAAGAGGAGAAAAGAAGAACACAGATGAAGAAAAGAACACGCAGGACGGGGTGCAGTGGAGAAAAGAAGAACACAGATGAAGAACAAAGCAGGAAGAGAACGCGGTGAGGAAGAGGAGAAAAGAAGAACACAGATGAAGAGCAAAGCAGGAAGAGAACGCGGTGAGGAAGAGGAGAAAAGAAGAACACAGATGAAGAGCAATGCAGGAAGAGAACGCGGTGAGGAAGAGGAGAAAGGAATAACACAGATGAAGAGCAAAGCAGGAAGAGAGCACAGTGAGGAAGAGGAGAAAAGAACACAGATGAAGAAAAGAACACGCAGGACGGGGTGCAGTGGAGAAAAGAAGAACACAGATGAAGAGCAAAGCAGGAAGAGAACGCGGTGAGGAAGAGGAGAAAAGAAGAACACAGATGAAGAGCAAAGCAGGAAGAGAACGCGGTGAGGAAGAGGAGAAAAGAAGAACACAGATGAAGAAAAGAACATGCAGGACGGGGTGCAGTGGAGAAAACAAGAACACAGATGAAGAGCAAAGCAGGAAGAGAACGCGATGAGGAAGAGGAGAAAAGAAGGGAAATGGACAGCAGAGGTGCAGAGAAAGGTTGGAGGAGAGAGCGGAAGGCAGAAGACAGAAGTTCAGGTAAAGAGAGGTGAGTAGCGCGGGGCTGGGCAAGGGGCTGGGCGGGGGGAGTACTTACAGTTTTAGCAGGTCTTGCTGGGAGGTGTCAGGAGCCTGGGTTGGCGGAGCTGCAGCGGCAGGGGGAGCGACCCACCCTAGGAGTCACTCTCTCCTTGGGAGGTTTTTTCAATGGGGAGGGCAGCTGCTTGCACATTGTGAGCGCATTATCAGCACAAATTTCTCTTCACGCATCAAACATAAATATGAATTAATAGATGTGAAGAGAAAAACTCAGAGAACGACAAGAGTTTCATTGGCACTGATGATTAATAGATAGCAGTCTAATTTTTTAGAAGATGGGACTGGATGATTGTAAGTAACTATGGTGAATAAAATAACTCTGAAAAGAGATCTTTGATTGTCGTCTCCTCATGTTGTCACTGTTATCTAGCCATGTGTCCCCTGAAGCTTTTCAAATATGTGTTATATCATCAGTTCAGAAGTTGTGCTTGGAGGATGTGTGACACTAGTTGTCAAGACTACAAATATATATTTCTGTGAAATACTCTGATACGACCTACACAGATGTTATTTTCCAGCCATTGAACTGAAAGCGTGTAGAAGCTAAGCTATCAAGAGCTGCAGCAGGCCTAGAGGTCACGAGCCACTGTCCCCCAATAAGAGTTGATTGTAGTACCAACAGGGGTGGCTCCTCTGCTATGGTGGAGGAGCGCCACTTCCAGCCAGCAGTAACGGCTGCAAACCATTTAAAATAAAACCATAATAAACTTTAGTTACAATGGTGTTATTGTAAAAGTGGCGGGCCACAGGTGATGACAGGGACGAAAGGGGAGTGCCTAGTACTCCCCCTCAGTGCGCATGTATGTTTGGCCAGCCATCTCGGGCCGGCCAAACACACATGCTCAAAGGGCTCTCTCCAACTCAGCACTGTACTGCAGGGTTGGAGAGAGCAGGCAGAGGCTCCCACTCTGCCTGTCCAATCCTAACACTGCTTTCTTGCTACCAGCAGCATGAAAACAGCATTAGGATTTGCCGCAGGGCAGGCTGGAAGCCTGTGCCAGAAAGTACTGGAGCCAAAGGAGCAGTGTGGTGCGGTGAAGAAGGTAAGTTTAAAAAAAATATATATTCTTTTTTTTCTGTCATTTCCCCCTCTCCAGCCACATGCCGCCAAGCCCCTCCCTTCCCACCCTCCCCATGAGCCGTAACTGAATACTAAACCAAAGCACAGATCCCCTCCGTCCTACGGCTCTGAAATTGTGTAAAAGCATGTTCCTCTAAATCATAACTGGATTCATGGAACTCTCTGTGGTGATCTTTGACCAAGCCATCTTCTCTGAGATCCTGAAGGCGCCATCATTGAGCACCGTGGAACTGCGTGGTGTCGGTGAACACACAGCACATCAGCAAGGATGAACTCCGGAGCCATCAATCTGGAGGGAGATGTCTGTGGGAACTCAAGAGATTTCTTCTGGGAAGTCAGTAATTAGGCTCAATGCGGATCCTGCAGAAGGGGGGAGATAATATGACTATCAGCTAAAGGGATTTGAATAATTTCTAAAGCACATGCGCCAAACCTTCTTGAATAATCCAGCAGTGTTAATGACAGTGAGCTGCCTGCATAGTGAACGTTAGCATATGAAAAAAGCTGAAAATTACTGAACGTGACACAGTTTAGTGAGGTGTAGTGGACCATTTTCCTATATATATGTTGCTACCTTTCCTGTGTTTCCTGTATGATCTGTTGGCGATCCTTACTGTGTAATCTCCAATGCTCTGACATGTAAATAATGTGCTTGCTGTTGTGACACAGTCAGCCAGACACAGGTCTGACATCAGTTCAGATTTCAGCTCCTGAGACCCATTTGATTCTTCCATGATTACAGCCTGGCCTTTCGTGCAACGATTCTCCTCCTATTCCTTCGGTGCACTGACATTAAATTAAGGGCACTTGATACTGGCCACAGGCACCACTGATATTCGTTTATTTCATGTTTACCAATCAGTTTTTTTCAGATATTATCAGCAATTCCATAAAATTTTCTTATTGCACTTCTGTTGTAACTCGAGGTGAACTGATTCAGTCATGCTATTTGTAGATTTTTTTTCATTCTCATTCCTCCATTTTGGTCTGATTATGTCCTCTTTCTCTTTTTCATTGTTCTGCTGTGCATCCATTTATTTTTCAAGAAGGTCAGCAGACAACAAACAGTAAATATTAATTGCTGAGCTTGAGCCACCTGACTCCACTTTCTCCCAGCTTCACCTGTTGGACCTTGCTGCTCATTTAACCAATATTTCGTGATGAGAGCGTTCTTTCGGGAAATTAATCGAACTATAAATACTGAAACCATAAGGTGATTCAACCTGGTCTCTGTCAATGGTTTCTGTCAATGGCATATTAATGGCATTTCACAAGGCATTATGACAATAACTATGATAATATCAAAAGCGCAAAAGCAGAACTTTGGGGAGGACACACCTTTAAATTAGGATTATAATTTATATCTGTCTTGCCTGAAAGCAGATGTGATTTGAACATTTATTTTAGTTTTATATTTAGTCAGCCATACAAAAAGGATGTTCGTGTATTCAATGGCACTGAAGTGTGAAATATCTTGATTCCTCCCATATGGATCATGCCCTAGTCAGGATAGACCTTGCTTGTAGATTTGCTATCAAACCTGCTCTGGGTGTAGCAGATAAGAAAAACGCCTTTTGATTTCATGTTCAGTGGTGTTTCCTTATTTGGCCCCTTAGTATATAATTTCCACAAAGTATGTTCTTGAGTTATCACTTCGAAGTACCCCTGTGATTTAGATATGTATCCTTTCAGGCCTAGAATTGGAAGTGGCCACCCACACTCTTCTCCACAAACTGGCGTTGGTTGTAAGGCCATGTAGTGCTTGAAGAATAGTTCCTCTTGGCATAGTTTTGGGGTCATCACTGAGTTCCTGGGGATTCTAGGGCTATCCGTTTTTGTGCACATCTTTGTGTTACCTATTATGCAAATAATAAAAGAAATAAACTTTTTTCAAAGTCTTAGCACTAAGCATACAATGAGTTTATTAAGGACAATTACCTGTGTTGGCCAACATTTCAGTAACAAACCTGCTTTCTGTTCCTCCTGAATCCAATTTTCTGTGGCAAACTGTTTGACTTTGCTTTAGGAATATGCTCTTCAGTTTGAATGTATTTTCTGGATAGAGTTATTTGGCTAACGGGCTTTAAGTGAACATGCCCTGGGGTAAGTGTGGCAGTATTGTAAGATGGTCCCTTCCTGCTACGCTGTGATTGGCTGGGAGGCCCCATTACTGTATCTCAAGCTTCTAGGCTTTGTATTCACCACCAGTGTCATGCTTGGCATCGGGCGGGATGGCACTTGCCAATAAAACTGACTCCCAGATAGTGTGCGAAAGGCTGCTTTAATGAGACCGGTGCATTTCTCAAACTGCAATACCATATCTGACTCTAATGCCTTGCATTCTGTCATTGCCCAAGGTCTCACTAATACATAACCAATACTAGCCAACCACCTCCCCCTTCCCTATTTATCTCTTACCCATCCTGTGATGCAAATTTCCAAACACTATTCATGACATTCAATCACCACATTTACAGTTCTTGCTCAAAGATTTGGTGCTGACTTTGTTGTGATCCTCAATTCAATAACCCCTACTCCTCCCCACTCCTCTAAGACCTCCACTAAGTATTTAACTGTGCAACTTTTCTGTTGTTATAATGTCTTACCAACAAATTGCCACTAAACAACTCAAACAGCGTTTTTCCCGCACCCCAAGCTCCCCACTTCACATCTCCACTTGCAAATGTAACAGATCTGCTAGCTTGCAGTGAACTTGCATGAGGTATAAAAATTGAAATATGTACCACATCATCCCGAAAAAACTCCACAGATTTGTATATTATGTCCTGATATTCCAAGAAAAAGAAGCAATTTTCTTTACAATACCTACGGAGCTCCCTGTTCTCTTCCTGCGAGCTCTGTCAACTGCCCCTGGTTTCACAGCACCCCTCCAATGCCTCCTCAGCATAAGCTCAGTCAACACAACAGTAGTGCCGGACCATGTCACTTTGAGTTCCAGTAAGTCCTGTTTAATCGCCTTGACTAGTGCTAAACCCTTTATCTTGATAAGGTTGTTTTTCCCTACGTGTAACACAAAGAGATCCTGACATGACGTACCTGTTATGAGAGTGTTTAATTTAGGAATCAGTTCATGCCAGTGCATGCCGCCAAACCCAAATCATTTGACCTGTACCATTAAGTCCAGAAATCCTAAATGGAGGCCACCGTTCCTGGAGTCTTCATGCTTTGCTACCCATTTAATATAGGAATGGTCACATATCCTAGGAGAAAACATATGCATGTTAGTCTTGATTGGCAAAATTCCAGCTGACTTGCAAGTAGCGCTAGAGCAATCCGAGCATCAGCACCCCACCCTTCTAACCAACCCTGCATTTCAGCTTCTGTTGCCATACCAGTCCTAAAAGAATGTGTCCCAAACTCATGAGCCTTGGAACCTAGAAAGAAAAGGAGACTTGCGCAGCGCACCCAACACCTGCAATGCTGCCAATACCATACAATCCTCTTAACAAAAAATTGGCCCCTTGCCTTGCCTTCCATGGCAAAAAATCACAGCCATCTTGCCTTCGAGCATATGCTGGAATCAGGATAAGCCCTCATGGACACACACATACCCCTGCCCAACTGCCTGCCCAACTGTTCCATTCTAGTGAGTGATGCCCAGACCTGTAACACATCCTTCAGTGTCCTCACATCCCCCCACCGAATGCTCTCCCACGCTCTGGAGCCCACTACCTTGGTGACCCTAAAAGACATGAAAAAGAGCCACGACATAATGACCGTGAATAGCTGCGACTCTCCTTCGTTGCAGCATATGCTCTGAAGAGACGGACAGTCTTTTTTTAACATGTCAAGTGTGATTGGCCTTCCAGCCCCTGTCCCCCGTCCCCTCTCCCTGGCCCTACCCTCCAGCATCCTACACCCCATCTCCCCCCGCTGTGGGTTCATAACCCCATAATAATTTCCTGAAATTGGCGATCCTCACCAGCTTACCTGAGATGATGACCACCAATAACCCTCTGTCCATCAAAGCCAAAACAAAAGTTAGCACATCATTCTGCCTCATCAACCCACCGTTATCGACACTGCACCTCATCGCCCAAGATCGCAGGAATTCCTCCCAAGCCAGCACATATATCTGCCTTGTGGACCCAGAATGGGAGCCAATAGTAGCCATTTCACCAACCCGGCGAATCACCCACAGGTGAGTTGGACCTCTGTTTTGCTCTTGGCAGCCCGAGGTGCAAACCCCTGGAACCTAGTCCAACGAAAACGAATAAGAGCATCAGCAATTTCATAAACCACACCTGCCACATGCCTGGCCTTGTATGTAACATTCAGCCTCAAACATTGCAGGACAAGAATCCAAAGCAACTTCCAATTCATGGGGTCTCTGGCAGACTGCCGTTTCACCCTATGCACTACTGACATGTTGTCTACATTGAATAACACTTGTTTGTTTGCAAAACAATGCCCCCATAAACAGACTGCTACTACCAGTGGAAAGAACTCAAGGAAGGGAATATGTCTGCCCTCTTTTCCATGGAGCTGGCCATTCCTCTGCGCACCACTTGCCCTGCCAAAAAATGCCAAAACCACACTCTCTAGCAGGGTCAGAAAACAGTTGAATGGACCACTCCATCTTCTCTCCCAGACCTGCAATGGGTACCCTGTTAAAATCCTCCCCAAAAGTGCACCTCATACGCAAATCCTCCCTCACTCCAGCCGTGAGCCGTAAGTAAAGCCGGTCTCTGACAGCAACCACCCCAATCTCCCACAATATGTTCTCCCTGCCCACAAAGCTCGAAAAGTGAAATTCAGGTGGCCCAGAACCTGAGCATCCTTCACCCACACCTTGCTTTTCAGAAGGACCTTGTCCAATAATTTCAAGCAACAAATCTTCTTATCCACCAGTAACCTGACCTCCATGTTTCCAGAGTCCAACTCTGTCCCCAGAAAAGTAATGACCGGCATTGGACCCACCATCTTTTCTGGAGCCGATAGGACCCCTAAATTGTACAACAACCCCGTAAACAATTACAAACTCTTCTGAGAGTCCTGAGTAGCTGCAGCCCAACCCATAAAGAAATCATCCAACTAATGTTCATATTGTCCCCTCCACCAACATGAACACATATTTTCTGCATAAAGGAATTAAAGGCCTCAAACAGAAACTGAACAGCCCATTGATAGGGCCTTGTCAACAAAGAAAAACAAACAAACCGGATACCCAAAAACTTGTGATCCACCAGGTTAACTGGCAGAAGACAAAAAGCAGACTTCACATCACATTTGGCCATAAGCGTCCCTGGTCCCAACTTAGGGCCATATGTACTAAAGCTTTTTCCCATAGACACAGAATGGGAAAAACCCTTTGATACATCTGGCCCTTAGTCACTAGAGCCACTGCAGTGTCCACCGATGCATAATGAACTGTACTAACAGTGTCTGGGATCAAATCATTCACAGACAATCCCCCGACGAAGACAAATGGTAAATCAGCCGTAATTCTCTGTGTTCCTTTTTCGGGACAACCCCAATATGAAAAAATACGCAAGTCATTCAGAGTCTGCTCCGAAAAGGGGCCATCCATCCACCATTTGTTCCACACCAAAGCTGCCTGTCCCCTCATCGAGTGAAGGTTCTCTGCTCATTGCCTCCTCCTTGCCCCAACATAGCACAAAAGAAAACTGTGCACAAAACCACAACCCAAGAACTGTTGTTCCTCCTCCGAGTCCACCGTGTCAAGCCAGTATAACAACCTGTCTGTCTTAACCTGAGTATGAGCCTTTTCCCAGAACCTGCTATTGCCCCGGTCCCCTCCCACAGCCACTATGCCCAGAGCCATATCCCCCAGCCTCAAAGCCCCACTCGTCTGCGGCCCATATTGCGTGAGCATGTGCTTTCCTCTGCATTTAGAGTATTTATGCTTGTGCTTGTACTTGCAGTAGTCCCGCCAGTACTGTCCCCTGTTAAAACACCAGCATGCCCCGGAAGTGCTGCCTTGTCCCCCCGCTGAAGTGGGGCACCCTCGAAAGGCCTTGTAAATAACCAGCCAGCCACTCGCCGTATAAGTCGATGGAGCTCAGGTGTCATCATCCGCAAAAATAATTCATTATCCAATTGCCCCCATATGCCATCCGGACCTCCACCAGGCATGTCCAGAACTCCTCATCATAACACACCTATGCCAAGCCCCCAAATGTGACCTTTGCTTTACGCACCACGTCTGCATATTTAAAGAGGACCACACACCTTTCAGGGTACTTTTCACAGTATAAACTTGTATAAATGAGAAAAGCCACTGTCCAAATTTCTATGTTTATTTGGACCTTTGATGTGCACAAGAGTTCAAATTCCTCCTTCTTAGAACTCTCTTTAGCCGTTATCTCTCTATGGAGCAATTTGAAGAGCTCAATATACCCCCCTTTCCTTATTGGTTCTTTTGTCACCATCGTCAAATGCGCCCCCAGAGGTTTTGTGATGCCCATATACGGTAGTTTGGTCCTCCCAATGACCTTACCTTCCTTTTTGTCACTGTCCTGCTTGTTCTCCCCCACCCATTCTGCTTGTGACTCTACCCAAGCATCCCAGACTGCGTCCTCGGCCCCCTCATTCTCTGTACCTGTACCTTTATCCTGAACATACTTTGCAAAAAAGTATCTAAGTATGAAGAGTTATGAAATAAGAAATATGGGTCAAACTGATGCTTTGCTAATTATAGCAGGAAGAGCTAAAAGAGCAGACATGAAGGATTGCACAATAAAGCTGCTAATACAAGACATCCCAGACTGATGATCCTGGGCCTTCAGTACAGAGTGCACAGATGTCCATTACACTTGCTAAAGTCAGATGTAAACTAAGGAAATTTATAATGGTATTTGAGCGCTTCAGTATTTTATAAATATATTAACAAGCATTGGCAAATCCAGTAGGTTTCACCTATGGGAGATCAATTGGCGTTGTCAATGTGTTTTTAGACCGAGCCATAGCACCTTTTGTCTTTAAGACATCTTGAACAGCAGCCCTGGCTGCTATGTGATATGTCTAATTAAAACCCTGGGTGGCAGGCAACACAAGGAAGGTGTGGAGGAGGAAGAAAAGGGCAGCAACACTGTAGACAGGAAGTTGAGTGTTGGGGAAGCAACATCAGGGAGGTGCGTGGGAGGAGAGGAAAGCAGCAAAATAACAAACAATGCTAGGAGGGTGGAGGCAAGCAACACCAGAGGGGTACAGGGAGTAGGGAGTGAACAGCAATGCAACAGACAGTGGAAGAGAGTGGAAGTAAGCAACATGAGGGAAGTGCAGGTAAGGAGGGGGGACCAGCAACACAGCAGACAGCGAAAGCATGGTGGGTTAAGCAACATGAGGGAGGGTGGGGGACGGATATTGGGACAAGGGCTCGGACGGTAGAAAGAATGAGGGAGATGGGATGGAGGGTTAACAATGGCACACATATTCACTCTTATAGAATGCATGTAAAACAAGTTTTTGAAAAAGTGCTTTCAGGAGCGTGCAGCCAGTGGAAGCACAATGACCGCAAACAACAAGCTGTAGTCGGTCCATGCTCATGACACAGACAAACACTGGAAGCACCTGGAGGAATCAGGAAGTGAGCAGGAAGTGTGGACCAATAAGAAACAAGGAACCAAGAGTAACATCACTGATGCTTTTTCTGAATCTTTCCCAGCTTTCAAAGGTGGGCATACGTAAGTTTATAATTCACAGTAACTTTGTGCTCCGAAATGGTGAATAGTCAAAACTAGTAACATTACTACAAAATGTAAGATAAAATGTACACATGTATTGTAACTCCCATGTAAAGTTACCTTTCTGACGAGGCCCCAGAGTGTTTAGATTCTTCAAAAAGATGGCCAACTGTATTGCATTTATTTGAAACAAACAGGGTACACCATGAAACCACGGCCATGACAGTGCACTCCATCTTTTCATCTTATTGGTTTAAGTATGAGAAGTGTGTTTTGCTAGATGTGTGTTCTCATTCTTATTGGTGGATAGACTAATACTTGGTAAAGAAAGGTTGATATTTCCTGTGCTGGATGTTTTACTTCAATGATTGTTAAAGTTACCTTATCTATAATAACACTTGTCAACCTTAAAAGGCCTGTGGCAGGCTGCATCTCCACAATCCTGGCCAGGTGCCCACTTCTAATAGCGGAAAGGACGCCATTAGTCACACCAGGGACAGAGGCCAGCATGAGGAGTCCATGGTGGAGTCATGACATCATCAGGAAGCGCCCGGGACAGGGTCATTGAGGACTACAGGAGGCAATGGATCGGCCTCTTTCCACTCCACTGCGCACATGCATACAGGAGCATCAAAAAGGCCTCGGAGTTTGCCTGCACAGTTCAGGACACTTTTTATGTACGGTAATTCCAGTAGATGGAGGGGTGCGGTGTGTAGCGTACGCACTCGTGGACACCAAGACACAACATTCAGCTCATTACTCGAGGACTACCGGGTCAGCAGACCTCCTGTTTATTTAATAACTTAGGCCGAAGCCCACTCCAGCGACCTCGCAAGACAACAAAGTATTGTAGAGCTCGCATGGCTCTCTACATCCCTCCAGGACTTTATTCCAAAACCCAACAAACAGAACTGGACAAGTCATAAACAAAGTCTGTCATAGGGAACAAAGAGGTGAGATGTGTACATCAGGTACAGAGAGGAAAACAGAGAGATGAGTAAAGATGGAAGGAGCTAGGAAGAGAGAGAAAGAAAGAGAGAGAGAGAGAGAGAGAGATTTACCAAAGGATATATGTTCTGAACGCAACTTATGCATGGACCGGTCGTAGCAGTCGGCAGGCTTCCTCTCAGGTCACTCCATTATGTGCAGCCCTCGCCTTCTGTTTCAACGTCACCTTTTCCTGGGCACTCTAAACCTATTCATTTTGGTGTCTTTTAGCATGCAAAGTCTGGGAGCCGGGTTGGGCCGAAGATGATACCTCTCACTCCGACTACTCGACCTCGTCTCCCGATCATTCTCTTTGGGCTGATGTAGAGTGTGATTGGACGCCTCTTGGCCTCCCAATCCATCATTGATCTCCCCGCCAGCCTCTCCAACCACATCTTCTTCTTCTTGGCGGTCGTCCACAGGAACTCCTGCTCGTTTGAAGTGCAAAATGTTCCTTGTCACCTGCCTCTCACCAGGGCGGGCTGTTACCATAGACCCCTGGGTTCGCACCACTCTCCACACCTCAGGCTCAAAAGGGGTCAGAAACGTTCCTCCCAGACGTCTGTTTCTCACAACAACCCTGTCACCTATTTGAAAGTCCCGGCGTCGCGTTCGTCTTCAGGCCTTGGCTTGGTCCTTGACTTGCCTTCTCCGTTTTTGCGTGGCAGCCACATCTAGTACAGGCAGTTCCCACAGAGCGCCCGCTGGGATGCAATCATGCTGGGTGACTTTGAACAGCAGAGCGGCTGGTGCACACCCTGTGGTGCTGTGATGTGTTTGACGATTGGCATGCAAAAATTGTTGCAAGCGACTTTCCAGGTCTTCGCCCCTTTCCACCGATATCCTCAGCACTCGATTCAGAGTGTGCATGAACCTTTCCATGTTGCCATTGGCCTGCGGCCAGTATGGCGTTATTTTGCGAAGTTGTACAGCCAGTTTGCCCAGGAAAGTCATAAAGTCCTGCCCCTGGAATGGGGGACCATTGTCCGTTCGGATCTCATCTGGAAGGCCAAATGTAGCAAACGCTCTCTCCAGTACTGGTCTCAGGCTCCCAAACGAGGTGGAAACCACGGTCTCCACTACTGGGAATTTCGTGAATGAGTTAATCAGAACCACTGTTCGTTTTCCATCTAGGAAACTCCCAAGGTCCATGCTTAACTTAGAGCACGGCTGGCAGCAGGGCGGTTCAGTAATCACAGGGCTGGTGGGTGGTTCAATAGATGTTATGATACACGAGTGGCAGTTCCCTACAAACAAGTCTACACTTGTGGCCATGGCCGGGAACCATACCTTAGTCCACAGACGCGCCTTTGTTTTTGCCGCTCCTTGATGGCCTTGACAAACCAACTTCACCACTCTATCACACAGGCTGTTGGGGATCACTATTTTTTGACATTGCAGGAGAAGACCATCACCTCCGACAGACGAGTTGTCTTTGACTTTTCACATTCCTTGCATGGCTACTATCTCCTCAGAATCATAGGCTTTTTACCCCTTCCAGGAAATGCTTCCATCGGTTCTGACTCAGGGCCTCTTTCTCTCCAGTGATGACACAGTCTTTTTTTGACTCCTGCACTAGCTCCGCCACTGTTAAGGCCACAGGACACGCCGCCTGTATTACCAGGTTAACGAAACTCTCCATTTTCTCTTCATCATCACCCTCCAGTACCCCCAATGATGTTGTCTGTGGATGCCTCGCAAGGTAGTCTGCGGGGTTACTCCCACCAGGGCGATAGATAACTGTGAAGAGATACAGCTGTAGTAGAACCGCCCACCTCTCGATTCCTCTGGGGAGCTAGCCTCATAGATCCAGCAAATAAGGACACCAACGGCTTGTGGTCTGAGACAACTTGAAATTCCTGGCCATACAGGTACAGATGAAAATTTTTGCACGCCCACCTGATTGCTAGCGCCTCACATTCTACCTGAGTGTACCGCGTCTCTACTGCCGACCATGCTGTCCTGGCATACGCAACCGGGGCCCATTCTTGGTGACTCTGTTCCTGCATGAGTACCTCTCCCAGCCCTACAGGTGTTGCATCCACCATCACTTCGGTCCTCTTCTCCGGGTGAGCGCACGCCATGGTCACTTTGTCCAACAGCTCTCCTTTCATTTCCTGGAAAGCCTTGTCTGCTTCGGAAGTCCATTCCCACTTGCGGTTGACCTTCGTCAGCTGTCTTAGTGGTTCTGCCAACGTGGCTAGTTTGGGAATGAAATGGCCACAGTAAGTTGCCATTCCCAGGAAACTCCTGACTTCCGTGGCATTTTGGGGAGACGTGCTTGGTGAATGGCTTCCACTTTCTTGGGATCCACCTGCAACCCATCCTTCGAAAAGATGTACCCAAAGAAATCAATGGAGGTGCGGTAGAAAGCGCATTTGTTCTTGTGAAGTATTAGGCCTGCATCTGAGAGTCTCTGTAGGGTGGCCTTAAGGCCGAGATGATGTTCTTCCCTGGTCTCCTAGAAGATCAAGATGTCGTAGCTCAGGTTGATCACCCCTGCCAACCCGGACAGTGTTTCTCTGATGGCATTTTGGAAAACTTCAGCTGCTGATGACACCCCAAAACACAGCCTTTTGAATTGTCGGGGTCCCATGTGGGTGGAGAATGTAGTGATATTCTGACTGTCGGGGTCAAATTCTAGTTGTGGTAGCCAGAATTCAAGTCCAGCTTTGAGAACCATTGTGCATCATTCAGGTCTGCCATGATATTGTCCATTGTGGGCGTCATATGGTGCTCAAGCTCAATCGCCCGATTGGGTAGGCGCATATCCACACAGAGGTGGATGGCCTCCAGTTGTTTCGACTTCGGCACGATCACCAATGACGAGACCCAGGGAGTGGGCCCGTCCACTTTATCGATTACCCCCTGGCTCTCCAACATTAGTAATTCCATCTCAACAGCCGAATGCAGATGGAAAGTCACTCTTCGGTGTCGCAGAGCTACAGGCGTCACAGCCCCGTCGATGTGTAGCTTCACTTGCTTGCCTTTGAGCTTTCCCAGCCCTGTGAACAGCTGGGGAAAATCTTTGAGGAGGGATTCTGCATGTGACTAGTACACTTGGTATGCAAAAAAGACATGTTCTAGGTCTTCCACTGTATGGCTTCCCAGCAAAGCGTCACGGTCTACCTTCACTACATAGAATTTTGCTTGGGTGCCGTGCCCTTTGTTGGTGATGGGTACCTCTATCGTACCCTGCAGCGGAAGTGAGTCTCATCCTCCATACTTATATATTTTTGTGTTACTAGGTGACAGTCATGGTATGGGAGACAATTGCTGGTATAGTGTATTGTCCATCACGTTGACTGAGGCGCCTGTGTCAATGAGCACAGTGGCCTGGGTGCTGTTGATCCTGACCATACTCATAGGGGGTGGTCATCGTTTATGCTGTCTCCCTCCTGTGAACGAGATGACAAACACATGCTGTTCTTCTTCTTCCTCGTATGCTGGCAACTTAGTGTCCCCTTGTGTTTGGAGTGTGCGTTCCTCTTTCCCTATGTTCTTGACTGTGGCAGTCTTCCCCCTGGAATCTCGTGGTCTACCTTTCCCCATCCTTCACACTTTGCCAAAATGGTTCCCCTTCCCGAAATTTGTTGCACATTTTGCCCCTCGTGGGACAGCCGTCCGGTGTCTTATGTTCATACCCGCAGCTGCCACAGACCCCCTCTACTTGTCTGGAGGTGCTCAGTTGCCGCCCCGGGCCTTGGCGAGTGTGAATGGTGTCCACCTGTTCTTCTTTGATGGCAACATGCCGGGATATGGCACAGCTGACATAGTTTGTCCCCTTACAGCTGCCATAGCATCCGCCCGGAAGGCGGAGAGCTCGTGAGAGCGCACTAGGATGAGGATGTCATCGAGGGATATGCCAGGCTGCCGCATAATCAATTTGTGCAACATTTTGGAATGGCATCCTTTAATTATTTGCGCCCTTATTTCCTCGTTCTGGTTCAGTCCTATGCACGTTCTGGCCAGTTTTTGCAGTCTAGCGTAGAACATATTGACCGACTCTGTCTCCGTCTGCTGGGCCTGGCGCAGTTTGAATCTTTCATAATCTGGATTGAGTTGAGGATCGAAATGCTTGTTCAGCACCATCACCTTGGCATTAAAATCCGCTGGGTCTTCTGTGTCAGGTAAGGAGTCAAACAACTCGTGGAGGTCATCACCTCCCATGTGCAGCATTAGCGACCTGCGCACGGCGCCGTCCCTTTCCCTTGTGGCAAAAAAGTAGTTCTCTAGGTGGCCAAGCCTGAGGCGCCACCGTGATGCGCCAGTGGCTGGGTCAGCTAGCTGGCTGAAAGGGGGCAGTGCCACCACCGACGAGTGAGCTCCAGCTGGAGCAGGTGTGGGCTGTTGCTCTGCAGCACTCATTGTCTATGGTGTCTCTTGCCCTTTGGTTCTTGTGTACTTTATTTTTATTTTTCGTATAAATACGGTAGATGCGTCTACTTCCTGGTGTCTCTCCCCCTTCAGGATAATTGGGGGTGTGCTGCCCCAGTTGTGTCCTCGAACAGGACAACGCAGTTGCACCTCTGGAAGAACACGGTCCTCACTGCAACGCAGCCTGCACAGTCTCAGAGCAACCTAGCCTGGGGGACGCATGTTTCGAGGAAACACAGGGCCGAGAAGCAGTTTCGAGGAAACACAGGGCCGAGAAGCAGGGGATGAAGCAGGTGACAGCACTTGTGGGCAATAAAACAGTGTGTTCCCGCCCAGGGCAGACACAGAGGAGGTAAAAGAAAAAAAGAAAACTCCTCGTACCCAAAAACGTCTTTTGAGGACCTACGACCACGTGCGTCCAGTATTCATACCGGCATGGAGCTAGGAGCCTTACCTGGTCCTTATAGGCAGGGCCTCTGGAGGACAGGGGTGTTTCTGCTCCTTCTGGGCTATCCGACTACTACCAGCGGGCCGAGACATCCTCTCACCCGCGATCCAGGTGCACCTCGCACGCACGTTGCTGCGCCGACGTAAGCCGCTGCTGATCTCTGTCCTCACACGGCTCTTAGCATGTAAAAAAAAAAGTGTGCGCGTTGCAGCGCGCCCCTGCTGATGCCTGTTGTGTTTCTGCAGAATCTCGGCTGTGTCCGTATCCCGCTTCATCGCCACTGTAGCGTATGTACTCATGGACACCAAGACACGACACTCAGCTCATCACTCGAGGACTGCCAGGTCAGCAGACCTCCTGTTTATTTAGTAACTCGGGCCAAAGCCCGCCCCCACGACCTCGCAGGGCAACAAAGTATTGTAGAGCCCGCATGGATCTCTACACGGTGGGGGGCTGCCTTTGGGTGTGCCTTGAAATCATGGAAGTTGTTTGGTGTATTTTACAAGCTCCTGCCCCCAGTCAGGAGATGTGTACTGATTTTGCATGAATTGGAATACTTGAGGCATTTGATATTGAGAATCTGCATTGTTAACAATTTTTTACAGATTTACTCTTGGGACATCTAAAAATCATGCATAGTGACCAGTTTATGCTCATATTTTGGTTTGAAAGGGTATATTTAAAAGTAATAAACATTATTGAAGTGCCTTTGAGGCGTCGCATGCGATGGAAACAATAATATTCATGCCAATGTGATATTGCATACGGACAGGAGCAGGAGCTGGGAGATTAAGTTTTAGCTGAGCCATCAGCCACACAAACATGCATTTCAGGGGAGGCCCAGTAGTAGTCAGATAGCTTGTTGAACAATTGTTTTCTGCACTCTTTGAAGTAGTCGTATTTATATATTGCTTGCTACCTTTGACAAGTCTGGGATTAATTACATGGTGATGGGTCTGTTAATAAAATGTGATTTTCTAAGCTTGTTTATGTTTATACAGAGTGCCAAAGATGCTTTACCCGCTGGAATAATCAAGATAATAATGTGTCTCAAATTTGAAAGAGTTTGCTATTCAGCACTTTATGGCCTTATACGGTTTGGAGCACCACTAGTTTTGTAGCACTTTCTCAGGCACAGATTGTATTTGTTGGTAACTTTTCTGCCATCCAATGCCCTTCTATAATTTTGAGACACATGTCCGGTTATGTTTTAATGTGCATGTACTGATAATTATTTGCATCTTTTTTTGGTATCCATTCGTGTGGGAAGTTATCCCTGCAAGTCTTGGCAAAGAGAGCCAGAAGCAGACAAGGAAAGGCCCGGATTGGATTTAACAGTGCTCACACATGATGCAGTGACAGCCTTGAGCACAGCAGATAGTGGAGTCTCCATCCCTGCAAATTTGGTTTGTGACAGTGGATTTCAATTACTTCAGATCCCTCAGTTAATTTCAGTGAGAACTGTGGAAGTATAGCGTGCTATGTACCCACGGCCAGAAAGCTGGCTGCTTGAAGCCCAGTACCTCAGCCTTCATGCCTGAGTGACCTGAAACAAGAGGTTGTATATCATTCACCTTACGAGACATTTTGTGCAGATGGAATCATGGCATTTTAACTCCATCGTATTCACTTTACCTAAGCCCAGGATGCAATCTTATTGGGCTAAGGGCCTCATTATGAGTTTGGTGGTCCCATCAGTTTGGCGGAGTTCGGCAGAGTTTGGCGTTTCCCCATAGTGTATTACAATGTTCCTACTTAAGGAAGTGGAGGCCAATACCGTAACATACAGCACCCTCATAATGTGTACTGTCTGCTAAGCAGATACTGCACATTTCAACGGAACTGGGCTGGGGGGGCCCTGCACTGCCCATGCCATGACCCCTGTGGCTCCCGGCACTGGCTTTCCTCGAGCCTTCTTATGGTGGGGAGCCCGCCATGAAAAGGCTGGGGGAAAGCTGAGTTGTAATCAGCCAGACGGAGCTGGACTCAGCACCACCGGGCTGAGTATGTTCCTGGTGGGGATGGAGGTCCACTGCTGGGTCCGCATACCTGGGTTGTAGTGTGGCTGTCGGACCTCCACAGTTGCATTGGTCCGACCTTCACCATGAAGCGTAATAAAGCCCTTAGTCCTGTAGGACTAATTTGTGGGTTTGTGGATCGGGTGCAGGATCAGCCAATGCACAAAGACGTAAACAGTCTACTGTCCAAGATGCTGACCCTTTCACATGTGATGTTGAGGATATTTTTATGCCAGCAGTCATTTCCGGCAGAGGTGTTTAGCCAGCACAATACAAGAAGTTAGCAAGCCCATTTTCCATGGGAAAGGAGAGTCTATCCTGTACTGGCATAGATATTCTGGGGACTGGTTTGTCAGCAACAGATCCAGGGGAAAAGGCATGAGTAGGGAGAAGGAGAAATATTATCAAAATGGTCTCGCTAATTCGAAGGCACTCATGCATGGGCCAGTGATCAAATAATTAAGTAGCAGCAGTGCTGTTACGAAGGAAACTGTTGAAGAGCTACATTGGGTGAATATCTACAGTGAAGACCCACATTTATCCCGGATTCTATTCAGACCCCAGTGGTGTGAAAGCAGTGAACCTACCCTGTTACCTAGCTCCTCTTTTGAGCCCAATAATAGTAAATGTCATTACAGCTGGTAGATGGCTACATAGTTTAGTTTTGTGGCTGACATATGGCAGAAGATTAAAGCAAAGTGTGATATTTTCTTTATAGGAATCCATCCTGGGAGAGTGGGTCTGTGGTGAGGTAGTCCACCCCTCCCCTTTAAGTCTTAGCCAATATCCTATTAATCACTTTAGACAAAGAAGCAACTGGAGTGGGGTCAGCATTCAAAGTCCTCTTTTAACACCTTGATGCAATGCGGATCAGAGGTGTCAATCTTGGAAGGGCCCTTCCATCTTTTGTTATGCCAACAGCTGTGGGAGTTCAGTAGATTGTTACTCCTACCGGGATAGATGAGATTCTGAGATGCCGGTGTGCAGTCATTCAGCAAGTCACCTTAGAGTTGTTTTGCCAGCTCAGGATGCCTTTTGCTAGCTAATGATAAGGATAGACTTAACCATCACAAAGCTCTACGGTACATGATTGGAAACACAGTTCTAAACAAAATGCATGTGTGCTGGTGGTGTGGCCCTACACTACAAGTTGAAGAAGCAATAGCTGCAACCTAGGTAGTTGGAGACAATTTAAATTCACGCTTGTCCCTTGTCACATTCTAAAAGCTGATCACTCGTTCATGAGCTGTCATTGTGCCCTGCAGTTCATGAATTTGAATCTCGATTGGACAGAGCCAGTTCACAAACTTCTGAGAGAAAGATTTTGAGAATTGTGAATTAGTAGTGATGTGCTATATACAGCACTTTAAAAGAAATGTTGACATAGGTAGCGCTATAAGCAACCATTTTAATATTCAAGGAGAAACCTGCAGCCTACATACACACCATATGCATTTGGGGTATTTTCCCTTGATCAATTCATCATCTATTTTCTGGGACCAGCATATAAGTTGTCTTGTTCCTTTCATGCTGTATATGCAAATTTATCTAGAATTTGTTGCAAAGAGACCTGGGGTGGGTTTCACTTCCACATGGCTATTTGTTGTTCTTTATTCAAGGCTTAACATTGAAAAGGTCACTCAGACCAGGATCTTAGAAGGACATGTTTTTAATCCTTATGAAAAGGTTAATTTAAACCATTGTTCTGAAGGGTAGGTATAAAGTTGATATGTCGCTCATGAATTGCAAAGTAATTATTGTATAAGACCCAGGAATTAACGAGGGGCAGGAAAACGTCTCCTTGAGCCAGTGATTACCACACAGAAATCACACACAGGGCTGACATCATACAGGAGCCCACCAATATATGGCACTCAAGAAGAGGGAGATTTTTTCTGAGTATGTGAGAACACAATAGGCATGGTCTCCAAAGATGCAGTGCATATTTTCCTATGTTAGGAACAGCTGGGAGATGAGTTCATCAAGTCTTTTTGACTATGTGCTTGTCATAGCCTAAAGGCTAACTCTATTACAGTGTCTTAGACCTAGCACAAGAAATCATTTTTAGAACACTCTATAAATCGTGTGTCTTGAGAAACATAGGGAGAAAATGTTTTTATGGTTTGACCATAAGCTGTCTCACCATCTTCACACAAGTGGCCAATGTTGTCTCAGAGCTTTGAGAATCACTTTATCTGTAAGCGCCAGAGAGTGTAAAAGTGGTCCCTTATCATGTGATCTTGATTCTTGTGAAAGTCAACTTAAACTTTGCATGCATTAGGAGGGACTTTTGTATAAGGGGGAAGAAATGTCCTTCAGATGGACTCCAGTCTTCAAATCGATGACAAACACAGCATCGCAGTTATCATGCAAGTGCAAACCATGTCAGAGTGGATCCCATTTAGCTATTCTGTACATGCATTGGGGAGTCGCTATATTGCAGGTTACACCAAAAGTCAAGGCCAATATGTTTAGCAGTTGATTAGAAGGTCAACCTACAGCAAAAGTCAAGGCCAATATGTTTAGCAGTTGATTAGAAGGTCAACCTAGTTCTTACCCCTTGGGAGATTGCAAAGAGCAGTCTCAACAGAATACTTTCTAAGAAGTATTTCACACATGTTTAATCATTTCTATACAGGTAAGGGCGAGTGTTGACCTCTCAAGTGTGCAGGTGTTTTTATCAGCCAAGTGTTTTAAAGACAGAAAAACTGCATCATCTTGAGACAGCTTTTAACACAGGCCTGGTGTCCAGTGGTATATTGCTGTAAGGAGGCAAAAAGCAAGAAGGCAGGCCTGTTAGCCAGGCATTCCCAGGAGGTTATTTTTTGTTTTGTTCTTTCTTAAGCCCAAGTCTCATACCAAAGTGCATTCAACACAATTGCATGTCTGGGAAGGGCTAATACTGGCAATCCGCGGTAGCTCACCTGTGACCACTGTTAATAGGGTCACTCAGAGCATGGGAATCACAGCATAGTGCCCCTTGATTAAACATGTCCATTGGCCAGTGGGTGCAACAAAGACCTGGTTAGAATTGAGGAGAACTGAATGGAGTGTGCTCACTGTGGCTAGTTGGCACACAATGGGGATCCTTTTTTTACTCTTTTCAGACAGTTGGCGAAGGACAATATTACAAAGAACTTAAGGCACCATATGCAGAGATTGTTGAATTCCATGGATATTATGATGAGGCTGATTCGTGCAACTGCTTGGAGTCCGTCTATGCATTGTATGATCTCGTGCTGCCCAGAGCTGCTGCTTGGGCAGTTGGTTGGACAAAGGGTACTCCGATTTGGCATGCTCTGCTGCCAATGAGTTTAACTTTGTTCCACAGGTGGTTGGCTTTTGGTGTTTTGGATGCACTGGTGTTTTTCTCCATGTGCATAGGGAAGCTTGACATCTTTCTGGCTTTTGTCAGGAGAGTGTTGGTCTAACAAAATGTTCCTTTGCTGCCTGTAGCTGCTGTGATAGCCACCGGTGGAATAAAGTATATATCCCTAATAAGGGAGAGAGAGCTGGGATTACTCAACGGTTGGGTTCGTTAGGAACCAGTTGAGGGGTGGCAATGCGCACAGCGTTGCACCCTCCCCCTGACATCGTTCAGTTGTCTGGCTTCTGCTGGGAGTATGTGGTTTGGTTCAAACTAAGGTGCTTTCCAGGTCAAATAGCTGTGAGGGGCAAGATCTCCCTGTGGTGAAATTATTACCAGCAGAAAAAGGGGCTAACCAAAAATTTGAACTGAGTTACAGGACTGACCCCTTGGCGGGGTGTTGATTTGTGTGAGCACTGGGCTGACAGGAGGGGGGACTGACCTGCTGGTGGTCCTGGATTTTTCTGCCCTAAACCCTGATCCCTGGACTTGAACTTTTTGGGAAATTCACCTAGTGTCAGGTACCCTAGCAGGGACAGAGAGCTATGCGGTGCCCTGGAGTATTTATTAGTATGGAATTGAGGGTATTGTGCAACCCTCTGGGAGATGGAGGGGAAGTTGTCCATAATGTATGCTTGCCAATAATCTCTTTGAAGCCCTTGGTGGAGGGCATGAGTGATGTATAAGGCCTTCTGGCACAGCCCATTCTGGAGTTTTGCGCTGTAATGGAAAAGTGGAGACAATTGTTGTGCTGCTTGTTCAATCTGTGATCTGTTTGCTGATCTGGTGCTCTGTACTGGCATGACAAATGTCTACTTAACTAAGGGTCATATTTATACTTTTAAGCGTCACATTTGCACCGATTTTCGACACAAAAACAGCACCAACTTACAAAATACAATTGTATTTTGCAAGTTTGCGCCGTTTTTGCGTCAAGAAATGACGCAAATGCAGAGCTAAAAAGGTACAAATATGAGCCTAAGTGTTTTATTCCTTACTGATACTGTGTGTATAAAAGTCTATGGCCCTCATTCCAACCCTGGCGGTCTATGACCGCCAGGGTGGAGGGCAACGGAAGCACCGCCAACAGGCTGGCGGTGCTTCCACGGCCATTCTGACCGCGGCGGCAAAGCCGCGGTCAGAAAAGGGGAACTGGCGGTTTCCCGCCGGTTTTCCCCTGGCCCAGGGAATCCTCCATGACGGCGCTGCTTGCAGCGCCGCCATGGGGATTCCGACCCCCTTCCCGCCAGCCTGTTTCTGGCAGTTTACACCGCCAGAACCAGGATGGCGGGAACGGGTGTCGTGGGGGCCCCTGCACTGCCCATGCCACTGGCATGGGCAGTGCAGGGGCCCCCTAACAGGGACCCATGAAGATTTTCACTGTCTGCATAGCAGACAGTGAAAATCACGACGGGTGCTACTGCACCCGTCGCACCCCTGCAACACCATTCGGAGCCGGCCTCTGTGTTGCAGGGCCTTTCCCGCTGGGCCGGCGGGCGCTCCTTTGGAGGGCGCCCGTCAGCCCAGCGGGAAAGCCAGAATGGCCGCCGCGGTCTTTTGACCGCGGAGTGGCCAAAGGGCGGTAACCGCATGGCGGGCTGCTACCGCTGCCCGCCGCGGTCAGAATGACTGCCTATGTCTTGGTTAAACCATCAGAACCAAAGCAGTCTCTCTCTCCTTAGGAGGTTTTTCAGTGGGGAGGGCAGCTGCTTGCACGTTGTGAGCACATTATCAGCACAAATGTCTCTTCACGCAACAAACGTAAATATAAATTCATAGATGCGAGGAGAAGAACTCAGAAAATGAGAAGAGTTTCATTTGCACTTGTTGAAGCAGACATGCTACTTAGAAATTACTATTGAATGTTCATGTGTTTTAATTAACAAGAAAACTAAACGTAGAGAAATTAATGTGTGCGTTTGAAAATGTGCCCACGAAGAGTGGCTGCCAATGTTCACGAATGATATAAAAAAATGACTAAAAATGCATTTGGGGTATTTCCCTTGATCAATTCATCATCTATTTTCTGGGACCAGCATATAAGTTGCCTTGTTCCTTTCATGCTGTATATGCAAATTTATCTAGAATTTGTTGCAAAGAAACCTGGGGTGGGTTTCACTTCCACATGGCTATTTGTTGTTCTTTATTCAAGGCTTAACATTGAAAAGGTCACTCAGACCAGGATCTTAGAAGGACATGTTTTTAATCCTTATGAAAAGGTTCATTTAAACCATTGTTCTGAAGGGTAGGTATAAAGTTGATATGTCGCTCATGAATTGCAAAGTAATTATTGTATAAGACCCAGGAATTAACGAGGGGCAGGAAAACGTCTCCTTGAGCCAGGATACTCCATGTGTTCCAAAAAGGTTCATCGTCTATATGCGTCCCCTTAAAAGTTTACTTCCTAAGGACCAGGCTCGCCAGCACATTGATGATTAACAGATAGCAGCAAATTTTTTTAGAAGATGGGACTCTTTGATTGTAAGTAACAATGGTGAATAAAATAACCTGAAAAGAGGCCTTTGTTTGTTGTTTCCTCATGTTGTCACTGTTATCTATCCATGTGTACCCTGAAGCTTTTCAAATATGTTTTACATCATCAGTTCAGAAGTTGTGATTGGAGGATTCTGACACAATCTATACAGATGTTATTTTCCAGCCATTGAACTGAAAGTGTGTAGAAGCTAAGCTATCAAGAGCTGCAGCAGGGCGTAAAGGTCTCGAGCCACTGTCCGGCAATAAGAGTTGATTGTAATACCAACAGGGGCGGCTCCTCTGCTATGGCGGAGGAGCGCCACCCCCAGCCAGAAGCAACAGCTGCAAACCCTTTACAATAAAACCATAATAAACTTTGGTTATAATGCTTTTATAGTAAAAGGGTCGGGGCCAAAGGCGATGACAGTGGTGAAGGGGAGTGCCCAGTACTCCCCCTCAGTGTGCATGTATGTTTGGCCGGCCATCTCGCGCCAGCCAAACACACATGTTCAAAGAGCTTCCTCCAACTCGGCGCTGTATTGAAGGGTTGGAGAGAGCAGGCAGCAGCATGAAAGCAGCATTAGGACTGGCCGCTGGGCAGGCTGGGATCCTGTGTCTGAAAGTACTGGAGCTAGAGGAGCAGAGTGACACAGGGAAAAAGGTAAGTTTTTAAAAAATGATTATTCTTTTCTTCTGTCATTTCCCCCTTTCCTGCACCCCCCCGCCCCACTCCGCCCTGCCCTTTCTTCCCACGAGCCGTAACTGAATACTAAACCAAAGCACAGAGCCCCTCTGTCCTACGGCTCCGAATTTGTGTAAGAGCATGTTCCATGAATCCAGTTATGGATTCATGGAACTCTCTGTGGTGATCTTTGACCAAGCCATCTTCACTGAGAGCCTGAAGGTGCCATCATTGAGCACCGTGGAACTGCGTGGCGTTGGTGAACACACAGCACATCAGCAAGGATGAACTCTTGAGCCGTCAATCTGGAGGGAGATGTCAGTGGGAACTGAAGAGATTTCTTCTGGGAAGTCAGTAATTAGGCTCAATGCGGATCCTGCAGAAGGGGAGAGATAATATGACTATCAGCTGAAGGGATTTGAATAATTTCTAAAGCACATGCGCCAAACCTTCTTGAATAACCCAGCAGTGTAAATGACAGTGAGCTGCCTGCATAGTAAACGTTGGCATATTAAAAAAGCTGAAAATTACTGAACGTGACACAGTGTAGTGAGGTGCAGTGAACCATTTTCCTATATACATGTTGCTACCTTTCATGTGCTTCCTGTATGATCTGTTGGTGATCCTTACTGTGTAACCTCCTATGCTCTTGTTGGAAAATGGCTCCCTGTTGCAGTTACCCCCCACGTTTTGCCTGATATTGATGCTGACTTGACTGAGAAGTGTGCTGGGACCCTGCTAACCATGCCCCAGCACCAGTGTTCTTTCACAAAAAAAAAAAAATACACCTTTGTTTCCACTATTGGCACACCCCTGGCATACAGATAAGTCCCTTGTAAAAGGTACCAGTGGTACCAAGGGCCCTGCGACTAGGGAAGGTCCCTAAGGGCTGCAGCATTTGTTATGCCACCCTAAGGGACCCCTCACCTAAAACAGGCATGCTGTCATTGCTGATTGTGTGTATTGGTGGGGGAAAAATGCAAAGTCGACATGACATCCCCCTCAGGATGCCATGTACCAAAAATACTGCCTCTGGCATAGATAAGTCACCCCTCTAGCAGGCCTTAAAGCCCTAAGGCAGGGTGCACTATACCACAGGTGAGGGCATAGCTGCATGAGCAATATGCCCCTACAGTGTCTAAGTCTATTCTTAGACATTGTAAGTACAGTGTGGCCATATTAAGTATATGGTCTGGGAGTATGTAAAAAACAAACTCCACAGCTCCATAATGGCTACACTGAATACTGGAAAGTTTGGTATCAAACTTCTCAGAAGGATAAACCCACACTGATGCCAGTGTTGGATTTATTACAAAATGCACACAGAGGGCATCTCAGAGATGTCCCCTGTATTTTACCCAATCCTTCAGTGCAGGACTGACTGGACTGTGCCAGCCTGCTGCTGAGAGACGAGTTTCTGACCCCATGGGGTTAGGGCCTTTGTGCCCTCTGAGGCCAGAAACAAAGCCTGCTCTGGGTGGAGGTGCTTCACACTCCCCCCCTGCAGGAACTGTAACACCTAGCAGTGAGGCTCAAAGGCACAGGCTTCGTGTTACAATGCCCCAGGGCACTCCAGCTAGTGAAGATGCCCGCCCCCTGGACACAGCCCCCACTTTTGGCAGCAAGTCCAGGGGAGATAATGAGAAAAACAAGGAGGGGCCACCCACCAGTCAGGACAGCCCCTAAGGTGTCCTGACTGAGGTGACCACTGACTTTAGAAGTCCTCCATCTTGATTATGGAGGATTCCCCCAGTAGTATCAGGGAGGAGACACGAAGAGGGGGTAGCCACCCTCCAGGACAGTAGCCATTGGCTACTGCCCTCCTGCCCTAAACACACCACTAGATCTAGTATTTAGGGATGACCCAGAACCCAGGAAATCAGATTCCTGCAACCTGAACCAAGAAGAAGGACTGCTGACCTGAAAGCCCGGCAGAGACGACGGAGACGACAATTGCTTTGGCCCCAGCCCTACCGGCCTGTCGCCTGACTTGAAGAAAACTGCAACAGTGACGCATCCGACTGGGACTAGCGACCTCTGAAGTGTCAGAGGACTGCCGTGAACCAAAGGACCAAGAAACTCTTGTAAGCAGCGGCTCTGCTCAACAACAGCAACAATTTGGCAACTTTCTTGCAACTTTTAAAGACTTCACTCTTCCTGCAGAAGTGTGAGAATTCACCCTCTGCACCCGACGCCCCCGGATTTAGCTCCAGAGAACCAACACCACAGGGAGGACTCCCAGATGACTGCGACCTCGTGAGTAGCCTGAAACTACCCCCCGGACCCCCACACCGACGCATGCAGAGAGAATCCAGAGGTTCCCCCTGACCGCGACTGCCTGTTACAAGGAACCCGACACCTGCCTGGACCAAGCACTGCACCCGCAGCCCCCAGGACCAGAAGGAACCAAACCTCAGTGCAGGAGCGGCCCTCAGGTGACCCTTTGCCTAGCCTAGTTCGTGGCTGGCCCGAGGAGCCCCCCTTTGCCCTGCCTGCACCACTAGAGTGACCCCTGGGTCCCTCCATTGAATCGTATACAAAACCCGATGCCTGCTTTGCACACTGCACCCGTCCACCCCTGTGCTGCTGAGGGTGTGTTTTGTGTGCCTACCTGTGTCCCCCCCCAGTGCTCTACAAAATTCTCCTGGTCTTCCTTCCAAGGACGCGGGCACTTACCTACTGGCAGACTGGAGCACCCCTGTTCTTTCTAGGCGCCTATGTGTTTTGGGCTCCTCTTTGACCTCTGCACCTGACCGGCCCTGAGCTGCTGGTGTGGTAACTTTTGGGTTGCCTTGACCCCCAATGTTGGGCTGCCTATGCCCGGGAACTTAGACTTTTAAGTGCTTTACTTACCTGACAAACTAACCATTACTTACCTTCCCCAGGAGCTGTTGATTTTTGCACTGTGTCCACTTTTAAAATAGCTTATTGCCATTTTAACAAGAACTGTATGTGTTATTTCTCTAATTCAAAGTTCCTAACGTATCTGTGTGGCATACCTTACATTCTATGGCCCATATTTATACTTTTTTAGCACCGCATTTGTGTCATTTCTTGATGCAAAAGCAGCGCAAACTTGCAAAATACAATTGTATTTTGTAAGTTTGTGCCATTTTTGTATCAAAAAGCGGTGCAAATGTGGCACTAAAAACTATAAATATGGGCATATGTATTTACTTCAAATCTTGAACTTGTGGTTCTAAACATAAATTAAGAAAATATATTTTTCTATATAAAAACTATTGGCCTGAAGTGAAGTCTTTGAGTGTGTGTTCCTCATTTATTGCCTCTCCGTGTACAACAAATGCTTAACACTACCCTCTGATAAGCCTACTGCTCGACCACACTACCACAAAATAGAGCATTAGAATTATCTAATTTTGTCACTATCTTACCTCTAAGGGGAACCCTTGGACTCTGTGCACACTATCTCTTACTCTGAGATAGTATATACAGAGCCAACTTCCTACAGCTCTGACATGTAAATAATGTGCGTGCTGTTGTGACACAGTCACCCAGACACAGGTCTGACATCAGTTCATATTTCAGCGTCTGAGACCCATTTGATTCTTCCATGATTACAGTCTGGCCTTTCGTGCACCGATTCTCCTCCTATTCCTTCGGTCCATTGACATTAAATTAAGAGCACTTGAAACTGGCCACAGGCACCACTGATATTCGTTTATTTCATGTTTTCCAATCAGTTTTTTTCAGATATTATCAGCAATTCCATAAAATTGTCTTACAGCTCCATTGTATTCACTTCTGTTGTTGCTTGAGGTGAACTGATTCAGTCATGCTATTTGTAGATTGTTTTTAATTCTCAGTCCTCCATTTTGGTGAGATTATATCCACTTTCTCTTTTTTATTGTTCTGCTGTGTAACCATTTATTTTTCAAGAAGGTCAGCAGACAACAAACAGTAAATGTTAATTGCTGAGCTTGAGCCACCTGACTCCACTTTCTCCTAGCTTCGCCTGTTGGACCTTGCTGCTCATTTAACCCCTTGCACGCGATAGGCGTAATGGTTATGTCCATGGGTGCGCCTGTGAGGTGCCATGGCCGTAACCATTACGTCCGTTTAACAGCCCTCAGGGGAAGCTCTAGCACTCCCCCCGAGGGCTTAGTCAGGGCTGGAAGGGGAACCTCTTCCCCTTCCACCCCCCACGCCCCCACACCCCATTGACGTCATTGTGTGATCAAGCACTGACATCATGAAAGGGAGCAAAGATGCGTTGGAAGCCATTTGGTTCCAGCGCGTCTTCAGGAAAGGAGGTAAGATTTACCTCCGGGTGGGGGGGGGGTCCCTGTGAAAGAGGCATCGAGGGAAAGGAAAGAGTTTTCCTTTCCCTTGATGTCTCTTTGAGCATTCCTGCTGCCCGATCGCGATGCGATCGGGCAGCAGGAGTGCCCACTAGACACCAGGGAATTAGTCTGTGTGTGTGTGTTTGGGCAAGGGTCGGTCGCCTTTCGGGGGCAATGCATTGTTTGCCATTCCTGCCCCCCTTGGGGGCAGATTGGCCTTACTTTTAGGCCGATCTGCCCCCAAGGGTGGACCAAAAGCCACTAGACACCAGAGATTGTTTTTTGTTGTTAGTTTTTTTGTGTTGGGGCAGTCCCTTGGGCAAGGGTCGCCCCAAAGGGCCCAAAAGCACTACTGGGCAGTTCTGCCCCCCTTGGGGGTAGATCAGACTTTTTTTAGGCCTTTCTGCCCCCCTTTAGCGCCAGGGTTTGTATGTGTGTGTGCTTTGTGTGGGGGGGGTGGCCCCTTGGGCAAGGGTCGCCCCCCAAAGGGGGCAATGTAATCTAGGCCATTTCTGCCCCCCCCTAGGAGGCAGATTGGCCTAGTTTTTGTAGGTCCTTCTGCCCCCAGTGGGGGCAGAAACCATGAAGACACCAGGGATTTTTTTTGTGTTTGGGGGGGTGCCCCCTTGGGCAAGGGTCGCCCCCCCCAAGAGACAAAAAGTACTATTGGGCAGTTCTGTCCCCCTTGGGGGCAGATCGGCCTATTTGTTTTTTTCAGGCCCATCTGCCCTCAAGGGGGGCAGAATCCACTTTGCACCAGGGATCATGTGTGTGTTTTGTGTGGGGTTGGCCCCTTGGGCAAGGGTCGCCCTCCAAAGGGGGCAATATATTCCATGGCATTTTGCCTATTTTTTTAGGCCCATCTGCCCCCAAGCAGAGAACACTAGACACAAGGGAACATTTAAAAATGGTTGGTGGTGAGGTGTTTGTCAACTGGGGAAGTATTTGCATTTATGATAATAACAGTTTATTTATTCTTTTTGTTCTAGGTCAAAGCTTTTGCTTCCTTTGCTGTGGCTTGTTGCAGTTTTGGCAGTTGTTGTCCTACAGTATGTGTAGTTGCATGTTTTAGGTAAGTAAATAAATTTACTCCAAAGGAGTATTGTTGCCATGCATGAATGACATGTTTGTAGGTGGTGTACTAAATGCAGGATTGTGTGTGAAATTGTCCTTAGATTTATGCACACTGATTATTGTATTGTCTTATGTCTAATTTGTTTTTGTTTTTTCACTTTTTAGTGGGATATCATTGGTGATTGCTGTGCTGTGCAGAGTAGTTGCTGGTGAGTCAAGCTTTTTGAGGCAAGTGAGCAGTATAGTTTTTGAGTTTATAACTTTTAGTGATAAAGCTACACTTTGTTTGTTACTTATCTTACACAGTGCTGGTTGTTGGTGGTGCATTTGTCCAGTTAATGTTTGTACGAAGGATCATGGCTAGCCGTAGGATGACCGCTCAGCAGGTTGTTGGTGTGCTTTTTGAGTCGTCTTCTAACCATGATTATGAGATTGACTCTGCATCTGAGGCAGAGGAGAAAGTGCAAGATTCTAGAAGTGAATTTCCTGTCAGAGAGGAATCATCTGATGATAAAGCCACTCTCAGTGCTGATGAAGGGCCTGTTTTAGAGGAGGACACTGATGTGCCACTGGTGCTGAAAGGCTTCCCATTGGAAGACCTGACACATGGGTTGCACCAAACATGAAGCAGCCACAGTTGCCTTCGTTTACTAGTTTCCCAGGGTGTCGAGTTAATAAGGGAAACGTTTTGCCCGTCAACATTTTTGAGTTGTTTATGGACCATATATTTTTGGATGAAATTGTTGAGCTGACTAATTTGTATGAAGAGCAGTATTTGAGGGACAACGCTGCCAGACGTAGGCCACATTCTAGAGCTAGCCGGTGGATTCCCACAAATCTGGAAGAGTTGAAAATGTTCTTGGGTTTAACTTTTTTGATGGGGCTGATAAGGAAGCCAGCACTGTCTTCATATTTGTCTACTAGTCCCTTGATGGCAACTGCATTATTTCCTACCATCATGAGTCGTAACCGGCATGAGCTTCTTCTTTGGATGTTGCATTTTGTACATAATGCTTTAGCCTTGCCACGAGATCACCCTGATTCTGACCGTCTTTTTACGATTAGCCCTGTCCTTGATCATTTGGTAAATTGGTTTTCAGAGTTCTATGTTCCAGGCAAAGAAATATCTGTAGATGAGACTTTGGTCCTGTTCAAGGGTCGTTTGGTTTTTAGGCAGTACATTCCTAGCAAGGGGGCACAGTATGGAATTAAGAAGTATAAGCTGTCGGAAAGTAGTACAGGATATGTTTATAACTTCCGGGTCTACACTGGTAGGGATTCCAATATTGACCCCCCTGGTTGCCTACCCACTTTTGGAGTTAGTTAGAAAATTGTGTGGGAACTTGGTAGACGACTGTTTGACAAAGGTCACCTTTATATGCAGATAACTTCTATACTGGAGTTCAGTTGTTCAAGGAGTTGTTCAGAGTGGACACTGTTGCTTGTGGCACAATCCTCTCTAATTGGAAAGGCTATCTAAGAGAGCTTGCCTGTAAAAAAGTGAGAAGGGACAGTGCAGTGCCTTGCGGAATGATGAGCTGCTAGCTCTGAAATTTGTAG
Organism: Pleurodeles waltl; assembly: GCF_031143425.1. NCBI lineage: Eukaryota > Metazoa > Chordata > Amphibia > Caudata > Salamandridae > Pleurodeles > Pleurodeles waltl. Next base: position 1,018,629,928 of record NC_090444.1, on the reverse strand, counting down.
ACAGGAGGGATGTATACATGCTAACTACCATCCATGATGAGAGTACTTCACCTGTGGGTGTTTGGGGTCAAGTTGGTGAAGTGTGCAAACCTGTGTGCATTTTAGACTATAATAAGCACATGGGTGGTGTTGATAGAGTAAATCAGAGGTTGGAACCTTACACTGCTGCTCCTAAGTCTTGTGTTTGGTATAAGAAATTAGCAGCTCACCTGTTCCACTTGGCAACTTTTAATGCTTTTGTTGTGTTCAAGGATAGTTCATCACAGTCAAGGGTGACATTTGGGAAATTTCAGGAGTCTATCATAGCGAGCCTTGTTTTGCTGGAACAGGCAAGAGTTCCTAGAGAAGCAGTGATGGAGGATGTGGCTAGATTTAAAGACTGTCACTTTGCTGAGCACATTCCTCCCACGGCCCAAAAAAACTTTCCTGCCAAGAGAAGTAGAGTCTGTGCTTGAAGAGGTATCAGGAAGGAGACTAGGATGTAATGCCCTGATTGTCCTTCAAAGCCTGGGCTGTGTGTGGGTGGCTGTTTCAGGAGTTACCACACACAGAAGAATTATTGAGAAATTCTGTGAGCGTAAACTGCTTTTTTATATTTTTATATGTTGAGTTTCACGGTTGGCATTACTGTCATGTTTTCAGTTAGAGCTTTTGTGTTTGTAGTTTTGTACTTATTTATAATTAGTGGTTTCTTTGTTGTTTAAAAACAAAAAAAAGTGATGGTGATGTGCGTGGGGTGCTGCTTGGCTGGCGGTGTGAGTGGGGTGGCACTTGGCTGGTGGTGTGAGTGGGGTGGCGCTTGGCTGGCAGTGTGCGTGGGGTGGCGCTTGGCTGGCGTGTGTGTGGAATGGTGCTTGGCTGGCTGCGTGTGTAGGGTGGCGCTTGGCTGGTGGTGTGTGTGGGGTGGCGCTTGGCTGGCGGTGTGCGTGGAGTGGCGCTTGGCTGGCGGTATGCGTGGGGTGGCGATTGGCTGGCAGTGTGAGTGGGGTGGTGCTTGGCTGGCGGTCTGCATGGAGTGGCACTTGGCAGACAAATGCCAGTCCACACACTCATCAGCTGGTGTGATTGCTGTATCAGGCAGGTGGGTGTATGAAAGTGATGGCCCCTTTGGTGGCGCTGTCTGTCAATGCAAGTGTTGTAATGTGCTGGGCTCGTGGCTGGCGGCGTGAATGGTCTTGTGCATGTCATGTATGGAAGGTTTTTGAATGGACTGTAAAGCGGTTGGTGCCTTGTTGTGGCATTACAGCTCACGAGCTGTGAGTCATTGGTTCAGTTTTTTGGCCTTTTAGTCATTAACAGTGCATTTCATTTTTGTGAAATCTCTTGTTAATAAAATTTGATCCACAGAACCATCACTCATCATCGTGCCAAATCCAACCAGTATGTATGGTCTACCCACACAAGTGAGGTATCATTTTTAACGGGAGACTTGGGAGAATGCTGGGAGGAAGGAAATTTGTGGCTCCTCTCAGACTCTAGAACTTTCTGTCACCGAAATGAGAGGAAAAAGTGTTTTATGGGGCAAATTGTGAGGTTTGCAAAGGTTTCTGGGTAACAGAACCTGGTCAGATCCCCACAACTCACCCATTCCTGGATTCCCCTAGGTGTCTAGTTTTCAGAAATGCACAGGTTTGCTATGTTTCCCAAGGTGCCAGCTGAGCTAGAGGCAAAATTCCACAGCTAGGCACTTTGTAAAAAACAACTCTGTTTTCTTTGTGAAAATGTGATGTGTCCACGTTGTGTTTTGGGGCTTTTCCTTTCACGGACGCTAGGCATACCCACACAAGTGGGGTACCATTTTTATCGGGAGACTCAGGGGAATGCTGGGTGGAAGGAAATGTGTGGCTCCTCTCAGATTCCAGAACTTTCTGTCACCGACATGGGAGGAAAAATTGTTTTTTGGGCCACATTTTGAGGTTTGCCAAGGATGCTGAGTAACAGAACGTGGTCAGAGCCCCACAAGACACCCCATCTTGGATTCCCCTAGGTGTCTAGTTTTAAAAAATGCATAGGGTTGCTAGTCTTCCCAAGGTGCAGGCTGAGCTAGAGGCCAAAATCCACAGCTAGGCACTTTGTAAAACAACAGCTCTGTTCTCTTTGTGAAAATGTGATGTGTCCACATTGTATTTTGGGGCATTTCCTTACGCGGGCACTAGGCCTACCCACACAAGTGAGGTACCATTGTTATTGGGAGACTAGAGGGAACACTCGGTGGAAGGAAATGTGTTGCTCCTCTCAGATTCAAGAACTTTCTGTCACCGATATGAGAGGAAAAAGTGTTTTTTGGGCCAAATTTTGAGGTTTGCAAAGGATTCTGGGTAGCAGAACCTGGTCAGAGCCCGACAAGTTACCCCAGTCTATATTCCCCTAGGTGTCTAGTTTTCAAAAATGCACGGGTTTGCTAGGATTCCCCAGGTGCCGCCTGAGCTAGAGGCCAAAATCCACAGCTAGGCACTTTGTAAAAAACAGCTCTGTTTTCTTTGTGTAAATGTGATGTGTCCACGTTGTGTTTTGGGGCATTTCCTTTCGCGGGCGCTAGGCCTACCCACACAAGTGTGGTACCATTTTTATCGGGAGACTTGCGGGGACGCTGGGCGTAAGGACATTTGTGGCTCCTCTCGGATTCCAGAACTTTCTGTGACCAAAATGAGAGGGAAAAGTGTTTTTTGGGCCAAATTTTGAGGTTTGCAAATTATTCTGGGTTACAGAAACTGGCCATAGCCCCACAAGTCACCCCTATCTTGGATTCCCCTAGATGTCTATGTTTCAAAAATGCACAGGTTTGCTAGGTTTCCCCAGGTGCCGGCTGAGCTAGAGGCCAAAATCCACAGCTAGGCACTGAGCAAAAAACAGCTCTGTTTTCTTTGTGAAAATGTGATGTGTCCACGTTGTGTTTTGGGGCATTTCCTTTTGCGGGCACTAGGCCTAACCACACAAGTGAGGTACCATTTTTATCGAGAGACTTGGGGGAACGCTGGGTGGAAGGAAATTAGTGGCTCCTCTCGGTTTCCAGAACTTTCTGTCACTGAAATGAGAGGAAAAAGTATTTTTGGCCAAATTCTGAGGTTTTAAAAAGATTCTGGGTAACAGAACCTGGTCAGAGCCCCCCAAGTCATCCCATCTTGGATTCCCCTCGGTGTCGAGTTTTAAAAAATGTGCAGGTTTGCTAGGTTTCCCTCGGTACCGGCTGAGCTAGAGGCCAAAATCCACAGTTCGGCACTTCGTAAAAAACAGCTCTGTTTTCTTTGTGAAAATGTGATGTGTCCAAGTTGTGTGTTGGGGCATTTCCTTTTGCGGGCGCTAGGCCGACCCACACATGTGAGGTACCATTTTTATTGGGAGACTTAGGGGAACGCTGGGTGAAGGAAATTTGTGGCTTATCTCAGATTCCAGAACATTCTGTCACCGAAATGAGAGGAAAAAGTGTTTTTTTGGCCACATTGTGAGGTTTGCAAAGGATTCTGGCTAAGAAAACCTGGTCACCCCATCTTGGATTCCCCTAGGTGTCTAGTTTTCAAAAATGCACAGGTTGCTAGGTTTCCCTAGGTGCCTGCTGAGCTAGAGGCCAAAATCTACAGCTAGGCACTTTCCAAAAAACATGTCAAATTTCATTGTAAAAATGTGATGTGCCCATTTTGTGTTTCCTGTTGCAAGCAGTAACCCTAACCACGCAAGTGAGGTACCATTTGTATCAGGAGACTTGAGGGAACAAAGAATGGCAAAACAAGTATTATTACTCATTGTCTTTCTCTACATTTGTTCCTTCCAAATGTAAGACAGTGTGAAAAAGACGTCTATTTGAGAAATGCCCTGTAATTCACATGGTAGTATGGGCATCCCGGAATTCAGAAATGTGCAAATAACCACTGCTTTTCACAACCTTATCTTGTGCCCATTTCGGAAATACAAAGGTTTTCTTGATACCTATTTTTCAATTTTTATATTTCAGCCAAAACATTGCTGTATATATGTTATAGAATGAAATCCCATTGCAAGGTGGAACTCATTTATTCGCTTTGGGTACTTAGGGTTCTTGATGAACCTACAAGCCCTATAGATCCCCACAACCAAAAGAGTCCAACAGACGTAACAGTATCTTGCTTTCAAAAATCTGACATTGCAGGTAAAAGTTACAGAGTAAAATGTGGAGAAAAATGGCTGTTTTTTTTACCTCAATATCAATAATTGTTTAGTTCAGCTGTTATTTTCTGTAGGAAACACTTGTAGGATCCACACGAACGACCCCTTGCTGAATTCAGACTTTTGTCTACCTTTCAGAAATGTTTAGCTATCTGGGATCCAGCATTGGTTTCTTACCCATTTGTGTCAATAACTGGAAGGAGGCTGAAAGCACACAAAAAATAGTCAAAATGGGTATGTCCCAGTAACATGTCAAAATTGTGTTGAAAAATTGGGTTTTCTAATTCAACTCTGCCTGTTCCTGAAAGCTGGGAAGATGGTGATTTTACCACCATAAAACCTTTGTTGATGCCTTTTTCAGGGAAAAAAACACAAGCCTTCTTCTGCAGCCCTTTTTCCCCATTTATTTGAAAAAAAACTAACTTTTTGCTGTATTTTGGCTAATTGTTTGGTCTCCTTCAGGGCAACCCACAAAGTCTGGGTACCTCTAGAATCCCTAGGATGTTGGAAAAAAAGGACACACATTTGGCATGGGTAGCTTATGTGGAGAAAAAGTTATGAGGGCTTAAGCGTGAACTACCCCAAGTAGCCAAAAAAAGGCTTGGCACCTGAGGGTGAAAAGGCCTGGCAGCAAAGGGGTTAACCAATATTTAGTGATGAGAGTGTTCTTTCAGGAAATTAATCGAATTATAAATACTGAATCCATAAGGTGCTTCAACCTGGTCTCTGTCAATGGCCTCTGTCAATGGCATATTAATGGCATTCCACAAGGCATTATGACAATAACTATGATAATATCAAAAGCGCAAAAGCAGAAGTTTGGGAAGGACACACCTTTAAATTAGGATTATAATTTATATCTGTCTTCCCTGGAAGCAGATGTAATTTGAACATTTATTTTAGTTTTATATTTAGTCCACCATACAAAAAAGGATGATTTTGTGTTCAATGGCACTGAAATGTGAAATATCTTGATTCCTCTCATATGAAGCATGCCCTAGTCAGGAGTAGACCTTGCTTGTAGATTTGCTATCAAACATGTTCTGGGTTTAGCATATAAAACAAAAGACATTTTGATTCCATGTTCAGTGGTGTTTCCTTATTTGTCCGCTTAGTATATAAATCCCACAAAGTATGTTGTTGAGTTATCACTTCAAAGTGCCCCTGTGATTTAGATATATATACCTTCAGGCCTAGAATTGGAAGTGGGCACCCACACTCCACTCCACAAACTGACGTTGACTATAAGGCCATGCATTATTTGAACAATAGTTCCTCATGGCATAGTTTTGGGGTAATTGCTGAGTTGCTGATGGTTCTAGAGTCATCCGTTTTTTGTGCACATCTTTATGTTACCTCCTATGCAAATAATAAAAGGACAAAATATTTTTTAAAGTCTTACCACTAAGCATACAATGAGTTTATTAAGGACAATTTACCTGGGTTGGCCAACATTTGAGTAACAAACCTGCCTCTTGTTCCTCCTGAATCCAAATTTCTGCGGCAAACTTTTTGACTTTGTTTTAGGAATATGCTCTTCAGTTTAAATTAATTTTCTGGCCAGAGTTATTTGGATAGAGGGCTTTAAGTGAACATGCCCTGGGGTAAGTGTGGAAGTATTGTAAGATGGTCCCTCCCTGCTACGCTGTGATTTGCTGGGAGTCCTCATTACTGTATCTCAAGCTTCTAGGCTTTCTTTTCATGTTTCCCAGGGCCTCGCACCACCAGTGTTATGCTCGGCAATGGGGCGGGAAGGCGCTTGCCATTAAAACTGACTCCCAGATAGTGTGCAAAAGGCTGCCTTAACGAGACAGGTGCATTTCTCAAACTGCAATACCATATCTGATTCTAACGCCTTGCATTCTGTTATTACCCAAGGCCTCACTAATACATAACTAATACTAGCCAACCACCTCCCCTTCCCTAATTATCCCTTCCCTGTCCTGTGATTCAAACTTTCAAATACCATTCATGACATTCAATCACCACATTCCCAGTTCTTGCTCAAAGATTTGGTGTTGACTTTGTTGTGATCCTCAATTCAATAACCCCTCCCCACCCCTCTAAGACCTCCACTATGTATTTAACTTTGCAACGCTTCTGTTGTCATAATGTCTTGAACTTACCAACAAATTGCCACTAACAACTCAACTAGCGTTTTTTCTGTCCTCCAACCTCCCCACTTCACATCTCCTCTGGCGAATGTAACAGATTTGCTATCATGCAGTGAACTTGCATAAGGTAAAACTCTGTGCCAAAAATGTAAATATGTACCTCATCATCCCCAAAAAAATCCACATATTTGTATATTATGTCCTGATGTTCTAGGAAATAGAAGCAATTTTCTTTACAAAACCTACAGAGCTCCCTGTTCTCTTCTTGCGAGCTCTGCCCCTGGTTTCACAGCACCCCTTCAGTGCCTCCTCGGCATAAACTCAGTCAACACAAGAGTAGTGCCGGACCATGCCACTTTGAGTTCCAGTAGGTCCTGTTTAATCACCTTGACTAGTGCTAAACCTTTTATCTTCATGAGGTTGTTTTCTCCTACATGCAACACTAATGAATCCGGACATGACGTACCTTTTATGAGAGTGTTTAATTTAGGAATCAGTTCATGCCAGTGCATGCCGTCAAACCCAACGCATTTGACCTGTACCATTAAGTCTGGAAATCCTAACTGGCAGCCGCCCTTCCTGGAGTCCGCATGCTGTGCTGCCCATTTAACATAGGAATGGCCACATATCCTAGGAGAAAACATATGCATGTTAGCCTTGATTGCCAGCGCCAGTAGCAATCCGAGCACAAGCACTCCACCCTTGTAATCTCCCCTATTACCAACCCTGCATTTCAGCTTCTGTTGCCATACCGGTCCTAAAAAAATGTGTCCCAAACTCATGAGCGTAGTAACCCAGAAAAAACAGAGACTTGCACAGCACACCCAACACCTGCAATGCTGACAATACCGTCCCATCCTTGTGACAAAAGATTGGCCCCTTGCCTTGCCTTCCATTGCAAAAAACATAACCATCTTGCCTTTGCGCATATGCTGGAATCAGGATAAGCTCTCATGGACACACACATACCCCTGCTCAACTGGTCCATTTTAGAGAGTGATACCCAGCTGCAACGCTCCTTCATTGCAGCATATGCTCTGAAGAGACCGGACAAACTTTTTTTAACATGTCCGGTGTGATAGCCTCCCGATCTCTGCCCCCTGTCACCTCTCTCTGGCCCAACGCTCCAGCATCCTACACCCCATCTCCCCCAGCTTGAGTTCATAACCTCATAATAATTTCCCAAAAAAGGCGATCCCTACCAGCTTACCTGAGATGATGACCACCAATAACACTCTGTCCATCAAAGCCAAAATAAAAGTTATCACATCATTCTGCCTCATCAACCCACCATCATGAACACTGCGCCTCATCGCCCCAGATCGCAGGAATTCCTCCCAAGCCAGCCCATATGCCTTCCTTGTGGACCGAGAATGGGAGCCAAGTAATAGTCATTTCACCCACCCTCACCAATAACCCACAGGTGAGTCAGGACCTGTGTTTGTCTCTTGTCGGCCCACGGTGCAAGCCCATGGAACCTGGTCCAACGAAAACGAGAAAGAGCGTCAGCAATTTCATTAATGACACCTGCCACGTGCCTGGCCTTGTATGTAACATTCAGCCTCAAACATTGTAGGACCAAAATACAAAGCAACTTCTGAACCATGGGGTCTCTGGCGGACTGCCGTTTGACCAAATGCACCACTGACATGTTGTCTAGATTGAATAACACTTGTTTGTTTGCAAAACAATGCCCCCATAAATAGATTGCTACTACCAGTGAAAAGATCTCAAGGAAGGTAATATTTCTGCCCTCCTTTACATGCAGCTGGCTATTCCTCTGCGCACCACTTGCCCTGCCATAAAATGCCCAAACCACACCCTCCAGCAGTGTCAGAAAACAGTTGAATGGACCACTCTATCTCCTCCCCCAGACCTGCAATTGTTACCCCATTAAATACCTCCTGAAAAGTGCACCTCATATGCAAATCTTCCCTCACCCCAGCCATGAGCCGTAGGTGATGTGGCAAGCTGGGCCCTGACAGCAATCACCCCAATCTACCACAAAATGTTCTCCCTGCCCTCACAGCTCGAAAAGCGAAATTCAAGTGGCCCAGGAGAACTTGAACATCCTTCACTCACACCTTGCTTTTCAGAACTGCCTTGTCCAATAATTCCAAGCAACGAATAATCTTATCCACCAGTAACCTGACCTCCATGTTTCCAGAGCCCAACTCCGCCCCCAGAAAAGAAATGACCTTCATTGGACCCACCATCTTTTCTGGGGTCAATGGGACCCCTAAACCATGTATCATCCAACTAGTGTGTCATATTGTCCCCTCCTCTTATATGAACAAATATTTTCTGCATAAAGGAATTAAAGGCCTCAAACAGAAACTGAACAGCTCATTGGGAGGGCCTTGTCAACAAAGAAAAAAAAACAGACTGGATACCCAAAAACTCGTAATCCGCCAGGTGAACTGGCAGAAGACGAAAAGCAGACTTCACGTCACATTTGGCCGACAGCGTCCCTGGTCCTAACTTAGTCACTAAAGCCACTGCAGTGTCCACTGATGCATAATGAACTCTACTACAAGTCTCCAAGATAAAAATGTTCACAGACAGCACCCCCGGCCAAGACAAATGTTAAATCAGCTGGAATTCCCTATGTCCCTTTTTCGGGACAACCCAATATAAAAAATACTCAAGTCATCCTGAGTCCACTCCGAAAAGGGGCCCTCCATCCCCTCTCCTACACTTCCTTCATCAATTTGTTCCACACCAGAGCTTCCTGCTCCCTCACTGAGTGAAGGTTCTCTGTTCAGTGACTCCTCCTTGGCCCAACATAGCACAGAAGAAAACTGTCCACAACACCACAACCCAAGAACTGTTGTTCTTCATCCAAGTCCACCATGTTAAGCCAGTAGTATAACAACCTGCCTGTCTTACCTGGAGTATAAGCCTTTTCCCAGACCCTGCTGTTGCCCCCAACCCCTCCCACGGTCACCATGCCCAGAGCCATATCCCCCAGCCTCAAAACCTCCACCCGTTTGTGGCCCATGTTGCCTGAGCATGTGCTTGCCTCTGCGTTTAGAGCATTTGTGCTTGTACTTGCATGCCCTGGAAGTGCCCCCTAGCCCCCTTCCTGCTATCCCCACCCCGCTGAAGTGTGGCACCCTCGAAAGGGCTTGTAAATAACTGGCCAGCCACTTGCTGTATAAGTCGATGGAGCTGGCCGCTCAGATGTCATCGTATGCAAAAATAATTCATTATCCAATTGCCTCCAAATGCCATCCGCATCCATCGCCAGGCACGCCCTGAACTCCTCATCATAACGCACCTATGCCAAGCCCCCAAATGTGACCTTTGTTTTATGCACCTCTACGCATATTTAAAGAGGACCACACATCGTTCAGGGTACTTTTCACAGTATAAACTTGTATAAATGAGAAAAGCTGCTGTCCAAATTTCTACATTTATCGGGACCTTTGATGTGCACAAGAGTTCAAATTCCTCCTTCTTAGACCTTTCTTTAGCCCTTATCTCTCTACGGAGCAATATGAAGAGCTCAAGATATCCCCCTTTCCTCAATCGCTCTTTTGTCGCCATCATCAAATGTGCCCCCAGCGGTTTTGTAATTCCCATACATGGTAGTTTGGTCCTTCTAGTGTCCTTACTTTCCTTTTTGTCACTGTCCTGCTCGTTCTCCCCCACCATATTCTGTTTAGTGACCTCACCCAAGCATCCAAGACTGTGCCCTAAATCTCCGTACCTGTACGTTGATCCTGAACATACTTACACTTCTGACAGATCACTGCCCCTTGGGGGTGCATACCTGCCTGTTACCCTCTAAAATTGTGTCCCCCAAGCCCAAATTTGACCCCCCACGGCTCTGATCCCTATTCTCAGTCCTACTGAGAGCCTGTCTCTCTATGGGGAAATACTTTGCCTGCTCAAGGCCCCACCCCCATCCCTCCTCCCTCCATTGCTTTTGAGGCTATAACCAGCCTCCCCTGGCCCTGGCTGCCTGCACCACCCCTCTGGTATTGGATAAATCCAGAGGGCCTCCACCCTTGCTCAGCTCCACCCCCAAGAGTCGACCAAAGCCCTGCCAACTCCATGCAACAGGGTCACACTGCACCTGCTGGCAGAACTAACAGCACCGCCTGCTGCCAGAATACTCTCAAGCCCGAGGAAATTGTCGGCCCTGACACAAAGCATGCTGCCGAACCGTCCCAGGTAAGCCTTGCGCACTCAGCTTACTGGGGGGGGGGGCTGCATGGCTCCAACTACCAGCTCCCTGGAACAGGCTTTTGCCATCCTGAACTGTTCTTGTGAGGAAATAACTCCCCCCACCATACCCATGCGTGCAGCCCCATCACTACCACTACCTATCAGGTCCGCTCATCTTCCCCGTACCAGGCCCTACCCCTGTCACCCCACATGAGG